>NW_012138414.1:303179-308123 GCF_000956105.1 Propithecus coquereli
GCCTGGCCTTTTTTTCTTTTTTGAGACATCGTCTCGCTCTGTCGCCATGGGTAGAGTGCAGTGTTGTCATTGTAGCTCACTGCAATCTCAATCTCTTGGGCTTGACTGCAGGTATGCATAACAACGCCAGTAGTTAGTAGAGATGGGGTCTTGCTTGTGCTCAGGTTGGTCTTGAACTCCTGAGCTCAAGCGATCCTCCTGCCTGCACCTCCCAGAGTGCTAGGATTACAGGTGTGAGCCACTGTGCCTGGCTGGGTCTTGAAAACATTTTAAAAAATCTTCAAAAGCACTTTTTCCATGTAAGAACTGTACTTAACAGTTTTCTTTTTCTCTTGGTGGCAAGATGTCTCGTGGGTGTTAGTCTGGGGAGGCTTTAGCTGGTAGGAGGCAAGGAAGAGAGAGGCAAAATGAAGCCAAGACTTCCAAGGTGTGGATAATAGTCGGAATAATGCCTCCTGCAATGGGGTGACTGTGGAGGTTCCTAAGGAAGTCCACTTGGGAAGGAGAAAACTTAGAGGTCTACCATAGCTGGCCTACGCTAACTCTAGACAGTCTAAAGGCTCTTTCACAAGAGACAAAAAACAAAAGCCAAAAAAACCCACCAAAATGCCTTTCTCTTGATTAGCGCTGCTACTCTGAGATCCTGGGCTTTGGCCTGTCCTTTGCATTTCCCTGCAGGGGCTCCATGTCCAGCTGTCCAAAGACCAGATGGCCTGGTTCACTGGCCTATCGAGGGCACGGGGCCCGTCTTGCCAGAGCACTTCCCCAGTGTTTTGGAAACAGGTAGGTTGGGACTGACTAAGACTTACGTGACTAATGGCAAAGGTTACCAGGGTTTGGGTCAACTTTCTCTGACCATGAAGAGAAGAATCATTGTCTGTCCTTGCTCAGAGACCTGCATGGGCCAAGTTTATCCGTAGTATGTGTTGCTGGGGACGTTCCTAGCAATAATGAATAATTAAGCCAATAATTCGTTTTTGGGTCCCCTGGAGTTTGTTGGATTTTTTATTTTCTTCTTTTTTCTCTCCTTTTTTTTCATTGACTCAGCCATTAGCTTCTATGACAAACATAAAACTGAAATCTCATTGTCACCCACTACTTAAAACACATTTAATGGCTTCCTGCTTTTCTTAGGAGAAGACTAAAATGTTGATTGGTGACTGCTGGTTCCTGTGTAGTCTCCGTGGTCTCTGTCCTACCCAGCTCTCCAGCCTGGTCCCCCAACCCTGTTCTTCCTCTGGCTCTGCTCTGCCCTTGGACTACCCAGACCTCCGCCTAGATCTGCAAATGCACCACCCTCCTCCCGCAGGGTCTTTGCATCAGAAAAGAGCAAGCCTCGCCTACATGGCTCTTCCCTCTTTATTCCCAGTTAACGCTGTCTCACCCCTTGGATCTCTGCTCAAATATTACTTGTTTAAAGATGCTTTTCTGGGCCTCCTTGATTAGGTTCAACCCACTTGACATTATACTCTTTTAAATGTGATGTCTCCCTACCTGTGCAGCTTTTATCTCGGTTGTTTTGTCAAACTCATTTTGTGATTCTTTGATTCATGTCAGTCTTTCCTACTAATCTCCTGCCACAAGGGCAGGGGCTATGTCTGGACCCCTCACTGCTGTCCCTCAAATGCCTGTAGGAGGATAGGTATTTAATCAATATTTGTCAAATAAGCAACAAAATGAATAAATGGCAAAAACAAATGAAAGATAGATCAGGGCAAACAAACCCTTGTTGAGAGATTACAAAAGAAAACATTACTTGAATATAGAAGTCATTTCTTTAGAGCAAAATAGGTTTATTATTGTACTACGGTACCTAAATTACTCATGTAGTACACAGGGTTTTTCGGGGGGAGGGGAGATTCCCATCACTAAGCAAGCCTCACATACAAAATGATAGATGGCTATTATGTATTTTTTCCTTCTCTGTATTTTTCTTAATGGAAGCAAATGGAACTTTCCAAATATCACTGTATGATTGGAAAAAGTGAAGCAGTCTCTATTGCCATTTTGGGGGAAGGAGGGGGAAGAAGGGGAAAAGATTCTGAAAAGGGTTTATGTTTTCTAATGGAAGTCAGATGTAGCACTCATTTCATATTGCTTAAGTAACGTGCTTCATTTTCTCCATTAGTGGTCCTGTCAGCGTAGGATGTTTAGAGCAACTTCCTCTAAGATGAGTGTGTCCTTTTAATCCTATATCTTTTATACCTCATCTGTCCGCTCCCTCCAGCTTTCAGCAGAGCAGAAACAACGCTTAGGGCTGACTTCAGACAACTTTGAATAAGAACCTGCTTGAGAAAGATTTCCCTTAAAAGCTAAATGTTACATTTCCACTCAACAGAAAGGTACTGCTGTGTGGCCATAAAAAGCCGGCCAAAACCCTGTAACCTTTGCAGTTAGTCATGTTATTTTTGGTTCATGCCAACACGGATCACAGCTGTGACTCAACAGAGCCACTGAAGCAAGAATTCAAAGAGTTTAAGGAACAGCAAACTCAGAAATGACTTTTTTTTTTCTTATGGTGTTATTATGCAACACTTCTTGTAGTTAGTTTACCTTTTCAAATTTACCAACTGCGTACAGATGAGCTCAGTTGTTGTTTGGCAAATGAAAATGGGAGTTGCGTCAGTGCGCCTCCCCAAACCCCGCTGCAGGCTGAGCATGATGAAGCTTTCCTTTCTGGGGTGTTTGTTTTACGTAAGTAGTGACTGACTTTTCAGAGGTAAAAAAATGTGTGTTGATATATTTCTCCCTCAAATAAACCAAAAATAGGATTGGGGGCTGATGTAAACGTTTGCAATTTCCCACTTGAAGATGACAGAAAGCCCGTATCAATTGGTTCTGCTTTTGTTTTTGCTTTTCCCCAATCTATATTAATAACATGAAGACATAAGCTTAGACCTCACCAAGTGGAAAACAGGCACAGACTTAGCAGGCAATATGCTAGCGTATTTATCAATGCTTTCGTTTTATTAATTACTACTTAGACATGACAAACACCCCAGTTTTCCCATTTGAGGGAACATAGGAAAGGGAGATGCAAAAGAAAAAAAAAATGATGACATTTGTCCCTTATCGATGTAGAGTATTTTTTAAGCTTTATGGTTAGACTTAAGAATTCTAAGGACTAAAGTATTAAGGTGTTATTTTTTGTTGTTATTCGCTAGATTAGATCACATTAATCAAATGTTTTACAGAACAAAGGAAAAAGGCAACACACCCGATCAGTTCTCACTTTGGAAAATAGATGCAGCTTTTGCTTCCTATAGCTGTGCTCGGGGCTCAGGCTCGCGTGTAGAAAATGCCGCCACCGAGCCCGGACTCGGTTCTTCTTTTCAGTACTTAACGGCAAGTTACAAATGTGGAAACTCCATTTTGGAGACCTACAAGAAAACATGTTTCTACGATACCTTTTGGATGTGGCAGGGAGCTGCCTCCATGAAGAAAGTGCATACAATTCTTGGGGCTGTCTTCAAACATCTACTGTACAGGGAAAATGGAAAACGTTCTACTGAACGAGCGTCTCACCTGGACTGGCCCAGGAGCTGGTTCAGCACGTGGCGGCAACTACTCTTTAATTTAAACTGATGGAGCTTCTGCTTCCTTTCCCCTAGTTATTTTGTTTCTAGTAAGTTCTTACTTGAAAAATTTTTGAACTAGAATTTTTGAACTCAAAGAGACTGCAGACACCATCTTATTGATAGATGCAGAAAGTAGCACAGAGAGGTTGAGGAACTTGCCTGAAGTTACACAGCTAATTTGTGATTCACATCTGGGTTTAGCATGTCCTTTGAACCACACCATGATCTGCTCTGGAGACACAAATCAGTCCAAAGAACTGACTGTGCCAAAGAATTCAGATTCATAAATCTTAAAACAAATTATTTAGATCACACAATGTCATGAGAGAAAACACTGAGAATAACATTGAAATCATTAGTACAAATAGAAGTTGTACCTATTTAAAGAAAATAAAATATATATATAAAATATATATAATACCTTTATATATATAATCATTTTCAGATTATTTTTTAAATTGCTGAAATTTAGTTTGGCAAAGCAATTAACTTTGAAAGTCATGTTAGTAAACTAAAATTTTATTTACTGATTTTCTACAAACAAATGAACACTGAAATGTTATCTATAGAAATGAAGATTCATTTGTTAGTGGCACACGTGGGGAGATCAACAAATATTTGTTGAATGATTGAATAAAAATTACAATGCTTGCAGGGCACAGTGGCTCACCCCTGTAATCCTAGCACTCTGGGAGGCTGAGGCAGAAGGATTGCTTGAACTCAGGAGTTTGAGACAGCCTGAGCAAGAGAGAGACCCTTTCTCTACTAAAATATATTTAATAGAAAAATTAGCTGGGCATCGTGGCTCATGCCTATAGTCCCGGCTACTCAGGAGGCTGAGGCAGGAGGATTGCTTGAGCTCAGGATTTTGAGGTTGCAGTGAGCTATGATGACACCACTGCACTCTAGCCTGGGCAACAGAGGGAGACTCTGTCTAAAAAAAAAAAAATAATTACAGTGCTGTAGAGGTTAGCATTGTACTCTAGCCATATTAGTAAGGTGTATAAAATATGGTGTTGATCAAAACAAGCCAGACACACATTGGCATACTGCATGATTCCATTTGTATGAAATACAAAAATGAACAAAACTAATTTACACTGTTAGAAGTCAGGATAGTGGTTATTCTTGGGATGGGTTGCTGAAGTTGCTGGAAGTTGTGGGTCTGAGGGGCTGGTCATGGTTTTTCTTGATCTGGGTGCTGGTTACATACATGTGTTCGGTTTGCAAACGTTCATCAAATTGTGCATTACTTTGTTGAACATATATGTCAATAAAAAGTTTTAAGGCCGGGCGCGGTGGCTCACGCCTGTAATCCTAGCACTCTGGGAGGCCGAAGCGGGCGGATTGTTTGAGCTCAGGAGTT
>NW_012138414.1:308459-326194 GCF_000956105.1 Propithecus coquereli
CAGTCACACAATTATGTATATCGTTTCATCTTGGGAATAGAACAGGTTTATAAATGACTAGCTCTTGGAAGAAATGACGATAGCATAAATTAAAAAAAAAAGATGTTGGGGTGGGGTTTTTACTTTCCATAATGCTGTAAAGTTTGCAACACTAATACTGTCATGGAATAAATAGAACTTCGACTTTGGTTTCAAAATTTATGCAGCTGCATCCATAGATTTTTGACAGTTTTATCACATATTTGACAGTTACAAAGCATGTTTTAGGCATCAGAATGATACATAGAGATGTTGGTAGGGCTTATGTACCCATGGTCTCGTAAAACAGAAAAAAATTCATTAAAAATAAACCAAATACCCTTTTTAGAAGGAATATAATGTTAGGCATGTTAATGTACATAGAATATAGTTTTTCAAACAAACAACTGATACCCTTTCAAGTTTATATAAGACAAGAAATCGCAGTCTGACTTACAAATGCCCTCCTCTTTGGTTGAAGCAGAAATGTTCTGAGGCATTTCAGGGAAGGGAAGCAGGGATTGTGAGCAAAAAGGGTGTGGATGATTTCCTCAAGTGAAACTTGCTTGGATCATCGGTGACTGAACTAAAACATTCACTGATTTAGACTTTTTACCAGTTTCATAACTAAGCTCTTCTCCAAGAGTGGCCGATGTGTATTTATGTAACCATCTTTCAGGGCTTAAGAAGTTTACAATTTGAAAAGACTCCTGCAAGGAAACAGGTCCTATCTCTCTCCCAAATACACTGCACTTTGGGGCTTGATATCTTCTCAGTCTAGCCATAACAAAGGAATCCTTCCGTTTAAGATCTTTAGTCATCCAACTTTTGATGGCCATGTTTCTTGCTTTTATTAACAAAAGTTAAATTGTAGGTGAATTCACATTCCAACATGGTGGTCTCAATAAGCCAATCCAATTACTGCATTAAAATATGCTCCTTTTTTTTAAAATAGAGAACTGCTTCTATTTCTCCTCAACAGAATGTACAGACAAATTGAAAAAAATAGATGTGAACTAGGACCAGGTGGCTGCTACATATTTTTTGCAGTAAACAATTAATTGGCCTATTTCTTTTTGAGCAAAACTAATGAGGAAAAAAGCCTTCTCTAAAGAATTAAACCTGGCATCATCATCATATGAGTTATTTTGTTTACTGAGCATTTTACAGTGTACAAAGCGTGATTCCTATTGATTTTTTTCCTTCTCCAGTCCTCACAGTTCTAGTAACACTTGTTAGGTATGGTTGTAACTCCTGTTTCGCAAATGAGAAAACTCTGACTCAGAGGCCAGAGCCGGGGCTGTCTGCCTGTGTCCTCAGCCAGGTTACATCCTTTCCACAACATCATGCAGTCTTGTGACCCAAAAGGGAAGAATTTTTTTCTAACCCTTTTTTTCTGGGAAAAAAAAAAAACTTTTTGCAAATGATATGATAAAATATAATTGATATACTGAGAATATTATTTTCAAATTGGACAAAGTTTTTTTCAACATAATTTATTTTATTCAGCAATTTAATTTTATTTAAAAATAATAATTTGTGTCATTCTGCAAATATTTGTTGAGCACCTCCTGGGAGCCACAAATGATTCTGAGTTCTAGGGGGAGAATACACGTGGTGTGAGAGTTATGAAAGGTATAAGAAGCTGCCCTCTGAAACATAATGGCGTTGTTAGTAAGACGTACATTAGACATTCTTGCGTAAATGGACAAATGGTTAGAACTATGATAAATACTATTGACAAACTCCAGAGGGCTCTGGGAGATTATTACCTGGGAACTCAGTTTAGGTTGGGAAGGCCTCTTGGGTGAAGTGACATTTAAGCTCAAAGTAGGATTTAGCTAGGTGAGTGGGATTGGGGGAGGAAAGAACATTCTAAATAGAGGGATCAGAGTGCACCAAGTCCCTGAAGTAGAGATATCAGGACCTCTGGGAGATGCAAGAGCCCAGGTATGACAAGAGACCGGTGAACAATGAAGGGAGTGGCATGATTTTGAGGCTGCAGAGGTCTACAAGTTTTCTGGAGGCCACTGAAACATTTTCAGCAGCGATCCAGTTTACATTTCAAGACCATCCTGTCTGCTGCCAGAAGCATAGATTGGAGGGGGAGAGGAGAAGGATTGGAAGAACGGATAGGACAAAGCCAGGAGAGGTGGGCTTTCTAAAAGCCATGAGACAAGTATTTTAAAAACGAGATAAAGGATAATAATTTCCATGAGAAGTTTCTAGAGCAGCTCTTGGACTTGTCAGCATGGAGGCCAGTGACAACCCCACATGGTGGGGGTGGAAGCCAGACCGGGGTGAGTTCTGGAGGCAGCCTGTGTGGACCACACTCCACAGGGACTTAGTTGTCAAGGGAAGGGAAAGATGAGGAGGGAGTTGGAGGAGGGTGTGGCACGGTCTGAATATTTCTGTCCCTCCTGCTGAATTCGTATGTCGAATCCTGACCCCCAAGAGAATGGTATTAAGAAGTGGGGCTCTTGGGAGATAAGCAGGTCTCAGAGGGGAGCCTTCCCGAATGGGATTAGAACCCTTATAAAAGAAGAGGGAACTTGTTTGTTCCTCCCACCATTTGAGGTTGCAGTGAGAAGATATTTATGAACCAGATGCTGAATCTGTTGGTGCCTTGATCTTGGACTTCCCAGCCTCCAGAACGGTCAGAAATAAATTTCTGTTGTTTATGAGCCACCTGTCTATGGTATTTTGTTGTAGCAACCTGAGAAGATTAAGACGGTGTGCACTGGGCAAGGGATTGAAGGGAAGAACTTGAACATACTGAAGCATTTGGGTGCAATCTTGAAAGTCCTCTCTCAGTGAGGGAGAGATTGGTGATCATGATGGTGGTGGTGGTGTGTGTTTGAGAATGTCAGTCACACACTGTCAGCTAATCAAAGGAGTAAAGTCCCTGGGGAGTCACAAGAGAATGTGAGTAGAGAACACAGGGAACATTATACACTATTTAACACTGTTACTGGCATAGGAGGAGAGACACTACCATTGCCGTGACAAGAGGGGGAGGAGGAGAAGATAGATTTATAGATTTGGTATGGGAAGATGAAGACATTTCCTTCCAATAGGTTGTTTTATTTGCTCCTTTATGAGGCACAAAGGAGGGTCACAGTGAAGGGCAGGAGGAGAGCTGGAGCTAGGGCAGACTGGGGGTGGATAGGTGCATGACAGGGCCAACGCGTGGCGGTGGAGAGCAAGCCTACCAGGCAGTGTCCTTCGGAAGCTGGTGAGTATGATTTTCATACCAGTCTATACACTGGGTATTTCTCTCCAGCAGTGTTTAGTCGTGCAGCATTTGGAGTTCATCCAGTTTTGGAAGACTATTGGAAGAGTTGGTGGTTGATTCAGATGATTAATAATTGACAGTTAGGCATGCTTTCCCAGATGCTATGGTTTCTATCAAAATACTAGCTGTAAATATGATGTAGCAAGGAGGATCCAGTGCTACTTCCATGGCACTGACATAGTGTTCCTGGCTTCTGTATTTCTTTCTGGGAGCAAAGGCAGAGATTTAGGCAAGGAATTAGAATTTAGACATTGGAAATTTAGTTTCTGCCTACTAAATTCCACTGCAATGTTACATACTCCACAAGGCTAGTACATAAGGTATAGTAAGTCCCATGATTAGTTTAGTAAGTATACTAAATTCATGGAATTCATGATCATCTGAGGTTGCAGAGCTGCAGGAAGCTCTTGAAGCCACTCTCAGGTCTCTTCTTTACATTGAAGTGGAACCACTGGACCAACCTCTTGCCCACACACACTATCTTTTCTTGATCCTGCATTCCCTCCAGTTTCATTGTCTCTTTCTTCACAGTAGACCTTCTACTTCTACCTTTCTACTTCTTCCCTTTCCACCAGCTCTTCAGTCACCTTGCACACCAGCTTCCGCCCCTCTGCAGCCACACTCGCTGAGGTCTCCAGTGGAAATGGTACTATTCTCTCCTATTTTCCCAATATCGCAATGGCAAATTCTTCTTAGCCTTTTTTTGTGGTTTCCTCTTCCTCCTCCCACTCCTAAAATACCTGGGGTCCCTAGAATTCAGTTCTGATTCCTCTTATCACTCTATCCCACCCACTCTCATGGCTTCAACTTCCAAATGGATGTCTCCACTGAGGGATATTCCTGCATGTCTAACTCCATGTGGATGTCCTATGAGGGCCTCAAACTCAATGTGCCCAAAGCTGAACTCATCATCTTCTGCTGAGCTCTCTGTCTTTGCGAACGTCATTGCTTGCCACCAGGTTCCTCAAGTCAGAAACCCATGGATCACTGTCAATTTCCCCTTCCCCCTGTTTCTTTACATCTGATTAATTGCAAAGTCCTATCTGGTCTATATCCTAAATACCTCTTACCTCTGTTCACTTCCCACACAACAGCTGCCATGGCTCCTGTTCAGGTGCCTCTTCCTTCTTGCCTGAGACATGGCCACACCTTCCTTTCCTTCCCTTGTGTTTCTAGATGCATCTCCAAATCTACCTGCCAGACTGCCAGCACAGTTACCTTTCTAATATGCAAATTAAGTCTTATCACTCCTTTGCAAGAAATTCTTCCGTGGCTCTGTATCACCTATGGCATGTAATTTTTAGCATGTAATTTTCAGAAGGATATAGATGTCTCTTCACAATGGGTCTCCACTTTGGACTCAGGTCTCAGAGCCCTTGCTAATCATGCATATGGATCTACTTATCAGTAACCATGATCTTTCCTGCTTCCTGGTTTTGCATGTGCTGTTCCTTTTCCCTGGAATATCCTCCAAAGTTTGTTTGCCACACTAGGTGAAACATTTACTGTTTTCCTGCCTCGGTACCTGAAGGTCCAAAATGGAGGTTAGAGAAGCAATAAGTACCAGGAATCGTGCACATTTAGGGCCAGACGCTTCATCAAAGATTATTAAAGAGGCTGCAGAACCTTCCAACAACCCTCAGCTGTGACTCTTATCCTTCCCCATGTTCTCAGGGAGGGAAGAGTGAGGGAATCATTGGAGTTTGGGGTCACTGGCCTGGTGGGAAAATACATGTTTTTTCAGCTTCCTCACCCTAGGGAGGAGAGGGCTGTTTCCCACAAAGCCAAGGGTGTATGGGTAGCATCAAGAGAATCACTCGTAGAGATGAGTGAATCACAAGAAGGGAAGGCTGGTGTCTTAATCCTTGGCTGCATGCCCATGAAGCACGTTGGCCCACTCTCATGGTGCCACGACAACAGAGGGGTGGCTGGGGAAAGGATTTCTGGGTGATCCTGCCATGTGTTCCTGGAGTTTAGGAGCACACATGTACATAGAAATGGGTGCCTCCTCTGCCTGGAACTTCTAGGGTGAGAGAGGCTTTCTGCAATAGCCCTAGCCAGGAGAGAGCGTAAGGACCACAGTTTACTATGCTTTGGATGAAGAGGAAAGATGTTGGGGAGGTGGTCTCATTGCAGTTCTCTCTGGTCTTCAAGGCACATGAGAAAGGACTTCAGTGGCTTCCATGGCTCAATCTAAAGGAGCACAGAAGTTAGATGGGAGTCAGGAAGGAGGATGATCAGGAGGCATTTGGGGCAGAGGGAGGTCCAATTTGAAGAGGAGATTGAGTGGCAGTAGCCACTGTCAGAACCAGTGACACATGGTTGCCCCTTTCTGAAGGAGTCCTCAATGATGGAGAAGGCAGGGGCGAACCTGAACTCAACCCCCCAAACCACACACATGCATATCTAGAAGCTACTATATCAGCAGAGGGCACTAGCATCCGATTGGACCAGAGTGGACCAAAGATACTCCCTATCACCACCTACTAGTAGGACATCAGGTGCTCAGGATAACCTTAGCTTTCCTGTTTGTTTCTCCCAGTCCTCATTCCTGCTGGAGGTAGACCCAGGAGAGGGAGGAGAAAGGTGTTCCAGAACCAGAGCACATCCAGTTCAAGGTGCTGGCATGGAAGAATGTTAAGCAGAAGAGCTTTAAATTGCATGCATGCACACACATACACACACACACACAAAACAGTTTTAGTAGTCAAGAAAATATATTTGGAAGAAAAAAATTAAATAATTCTGGTACTTGAGCATTTCTATAGGCCAGCCTATCTCATGCTTTCTTAAACATAGAGTACACTGAAATGATGAAATGGGCATGACACTAGCAAGGACACATGAGATAGTTTACAAACTTGGACTAATGTAGTGAAATATTGTCTTACTGATTAGTTAATTCCTCCAAGAAATCATTCCAAATGTATTCATATCTGTCTTAGTTCTTCTGGGCTGCTATAATAGAATGCCGTAAACTGGGTGGTTTGCAAACAACAGAAATTTATTTCTAACAGTTCTGGGGGTTGGGAAGTCCAAGATCCAGGCACTAAGAAGATTCACATCTAATGAGGCCTTGCTTTCTGGCTCATACATAGCGTCTTCTAGCTGTGTCATCACTTGGTGCAAGGAGTGAATGAGCTCCCTCGGGCTATTTTATAAGGGCCTTGATCCCATTCACGAGGACTCTGCCCTCATGACCTAGTCACCTCCCAAAAGGCTCTACCTTCTAATACCATTACCTTGGGGGTTAGGATTTCAACATATGAATTTTGAGGGACACAAACATTAAGACAGTAGCAATATCCATGTAAACATTAGAGACATAAAAGGAAAAAGAACAAAATATCAAAGAATTTTGGCAGAATTTTGAAGAATATGCTGAGGAGCTGTAGTGTTCTGTGGGATACCCTTTATGACACATTGTAAGGTTTAGAGCACTGGTTACCCAAGCTGTGGACCAAACAATGGGTTTGGGGTGTTTCTTCAAAATCTTAGTCAGATGTTTTAATGAAGATATTGCAGAGTTAAATAGTATGAACTTTTAAACTGAAAATGAATGGTATACATAAATAAAACCTTACTCAGTGTGTTGAGGGAGGGGAAATAGGGATTTGAGAGAGCACAGTTGAATGCATAGATTGGAGAAAAATATAGAATGATTTACATTTTGACCTCACTGAATTGAGACTTCTAACTGGTTATTTAACACTATTTGCCAATCCTGACCGTAGTTCTCTTGTTAACTTGATTTCTTGTTGTTCAAGACTTCTGTTCCTTGCTTTCTCCCCTACATTAGTTTTCTATCTCTGTGTAACACATTACCCCAAAATTTAGCAGCTTGAAACAACAAACTTTCATTATCTCACAGTTTCTGTGAGCTAGGAATCTGGAGGCAGCTTCGCCAGGTCCCTCATGAGTTTGCAGTGAAATTGCTAGCTCAGGCTACAGTCTCATCTGAAGACTCAACTGAAGGAGGATCTCTTCCAAGCTCCCTCATGTGGTCGTTGGCAGGATCCAGATCCTCATGGGCTTTTGGGCTGGGGCCTCGGTTCCATCCTGGGTGTTGGAAAGAGGCCTCCCTCTGTTCCTTGGCAGGTGGGCTTCTCCACAGGGCAGCTCGCAACATCACAGCTAGCTTCTTTCAGAATGAGTGAGCAAGAGAGAGAGTGCCCAAGAGGAAAGCCACACTTTTTTATAACCTAAGCTGAAACAGACCTTCCATCTCTTCTATTATTTTCTATTCATTAGAGATGAGTTAGTATGTCCAGCCCATGCTCAAGAGGGGCAGATATCACAAGTTCATAATTAGCAGGAGGTGGGGGTCCTTGGGGCCACCCTTATGGCTTCCTATCAAATCATCTCTCCCACCCACATCCTTCCCTCTCCTCTGCTCTCCATCACTCCTAGTCTCACCTGATTACCTGGCCTCCTGTTCTTTTAAAAATAGAGCCAGGTGTGATGGCTCACGCCTGTAATCCTAGCACCCCAGCGGAGGCTGAGGCAGGAGGATCACTTGAATCCAAGAGTTTGAGGTTGCAGTGAGCTATGATGATGCCACTACATTCTAGCCAGGGCAACACAGCTAGACCCTGTCTAAAAAAAAAAAATAGATAATAAAATTTCCTTTTATCTTCTTAGAGCTAATTCTCACACCTTCTTTATGTTTGGCCATTTTTCTCCTTCTTTCCTCTTGTTATCACTGACATATCACTCTTCTTCCTGCCCTCCCCTATCACACATGAAAATGTCCTTAGGCCTCCTTGTCCTCCTTAAGCTGTCATCTCATTACTCTGCTCTGTTTTACAATAAAACCTTTTGAATAAGTTGCCTTTACACATTATCTCCACACCTCAATTCCCATTCACTTCTTGACCGTAATTGATCATGCTTCTGTCTCCATCGCTTCGTTGAAATTATTTTTGTCAAGGTCACTAGTGATTTCCATGTTGCTACATCCAAGAAGCACTGCTCTGTCCTTGTCCACATCTGACATGGTTGGCCATTCTCTCCCCCTTTTTTTGTTTTCCTTGTTCCCCCTTTTCCTTGTTCCCTTTTTTTTTTTATTCCTCCAGTCGCTCCCTTCCAACCTCTTTTGTTGGCTTGTCTTGTATCCCAGCTCTAAATGTTGGTATTTCCCAGGGCTCAGCCTGTGTCTTCCTTCCCTCCCTCTTTCCACAAGCAACTTCATTCATTTCCAGGGTGTTAAGTACCACTTAGATGTAGATGAACCTGAAATTAATTTATTCTAGAACTATAGAATGGGTTCCCTCACTGCTTCTCTGATAACTCCCTTTGGTTATCTCAAAAGGACCTCAAACTGAATATATAAAATAGAAATTCAGTTTTCCAACTCTCCTCTCTCTAACTTCTTTCTCTCTAGAATTCCCCATCTCAATAAACGGAACCACCAACCACTTTGTTTGCTCAAGTAGAAATCCGTGATTCTTCCTCTCCCTCAATCCTCCATTCCCATCTATCGCTGAGTCCTGTAATCTCCCTCCCTTCTAAATATATGTCCAATCTGCACACTCCTCTACCTCTCCCTAATCTAAGCCATCTCTGTCACCTGGCTCACTACAGTCGTCCGCTATGGACCTTCCTGCTTTTATATTCTGCAGAGCAGCCAATGAAATGGTTTAAAATAATATATTGGGTTATATTTACCTTGGTCAGAACTCTTTGGTGCCATATCTCTATCCTTTGAAAAACCTCAATTTCTCAAGGTCACATATGAGACGTCTCTTGCTCTGAGCCTCCCATTCACCCTGCACTTAGCATGTGCCAGCTGCATTCACTGTCAGCATTTCTTAAGCACCACTAATCTCTGTCGTTTCCAGCTTTTTGCACATGCTGATCCTTCAGCTCAAAATGCTTTCCCTCGTTATTTCCCCGTGGCTGGCTCACACATTTATCAAAACAAATAATTACACATTTATTCATTTGTTTATTTATTGTCTACCTCATTAGACTGTAAGAGTTCACAGCTGTATACCCAGGACCAAGCACTTAATAAGTACTCAGTAAATATTTGACTAAACAAACAATCTCACAGTCATGCTCCAGGTCATAACTCACACCTGTCTCCTTAACAACCTTCCCAGCCCATGAAGCCTTCCCAGATTCCTTCAAGCTGGCCAAAGGATTTTCCTCTCCTATATACATACTATTTATAAATTTTACATACCTCCACTGTAGCAGTTGCTGTGGCGTTGAAAGTTCTTTGCACGTGCGTGTCTGTGCGAGCCCATAAACTCATTGGGGGCAAGGACCTTATCTTTTCATCACTGAAAGCCCAAGCCTGTTCCCCGGCGCCCAGCACACACGCAGCTGGTGCTCCCCACGTGTTTGCCTGATGGTGTTCTGAGGGTCCCTGACAGCAGCGCTCCTCTGGCCTTTGGATGAGAAGCAGGAAACTCTTTTCCTGGCTCAGCACAAACCCCAGGCCCCTGCCTGCTCCGCCAGCTGCTCAGCCTCCCCCTGGAACCTGCAGCAACCAGGAGCCAAGTCCGAGCTTCTCTGGGAAGTGCCCCTGTGAGGCCCTGAGATTTCGCTAAGTGAAATACACTTAGAGTAGGAAAGAACACAGAGTCTTAAGAAGAATGTTTCTGGAGTTCTTCTGCTAAAATGTAAGAGAAAACAACATGGGGCAAAGGTAATTATGGCAAATGCTGAATATGGAACACACATTTTCCTAAACTTATTAACTGAATACAAGTAGCATCTTTCTTTCCCAATAGTTCTCTCCTAATGACAGGGACAGATCCCATTCTTTCCTTACCAAAGTGTGCCTGGTGACAGCAGCCCCATCCCACTGGCATTGTCTGGAAGAACTTTCTTTTACTGATGCTGGGGAGTCTGAATTTGAAGCAGGTGTATGTATGCATTTGAAAGAATCTGTTCCAGATGCCAGAAGATTCAGTTCTGGTGAGGGATGTGAAGGAAAATTATGAGAACAAGTGTCCTATTCACATGCTAGGAAAATAAATGTTTTACTAATCCTTAAATAACATCTTACTCTGAGGTGTATTGGCAAATTTTAGTTTTATTCCTGTATGAAAGTCTCATTTTTAGGAGTGTGATTTATACACATTTAAGTAGTAGAGGTGACTGCTAATATTAGTTTCTGTCCTCCCATGCTAATGTCTGTCTGTATAGGAAGAGAATAATATAATTTTAAAGTCCTGACATTTTTGTTATGTTTAGTGAATAATTTAATATTTATTATCATTGGCTACAATCTAGTTTAACTATTATAAATGCACATACTTTTCTATGTTTTGGAGCCTTCTCATGGTAGAGAAAGTATGTGATTAGGAAGGTGTCCTATGTGTTCTCTTTCCCCACCCAAGGCCTTAACGAAGAAAATTCCATCATTAAACAAACATTTATTTAGCACCTCACTATGTGCCAGGGACCGTGCTAAGTGCTGGGATACAACAGAGCTCACAGTCTGGATTTTGGCTAGGTGGAAAGTGGGGTGTGGTGAATTCTCACCTGCACAAATCAGACTGGCTATCTGGGGAGTGACTTAAAAGTTCGCTATGTGTTACTTGTCCTCCCGGTTCACTTGTTTATAGAGTAAACTCATAAGCCTTCATAGGAAATTTGGGGAAATAATGCCATAAAAGGCCTCAAACAGCAGTTTCTATTTATTTCTGAAGTAGGCCATATGAATCTTATCAGAATAGATTTGGTATATTTAATATATTTCATTCAGGTAAAAGGAAAAATCAGTGTAGATTCATCAATGGGGAGAAATAGTGACTATACTCATTATGCAGTCATTAGAGAAAACTGTCCTGGAATTAAAATTTTACTGTAGATAAACAAATATCTAGGTATTTGGAAGTTGACTCCAGGGAAACCCCTCCATCCCTACAGGCCTGACTCCCTTTCCCCATCAAGAGACAACGGGGGCCCTGGACTGGGGAAGACCTGTTGTGTCCCTTCAGGCAGTACCAGCAGGGTACAATGGGAGCTCCAGTGTAGCAGAAAAACAAAGCAGACCAACATAACACCACAGAACCTCTGAAAATTAAATTGTGAATAGAATTATGGCCCACAAAAGTAGGCCAGGACCTGCAACTTGAACCTAAACAAGGTGACTGCCCGATAAAATAAAATATACAAATAGGGCTGAGACGCCTAACATAATAGATGAAATAATTATGGATAAAATAATAAATCCAGGGTAAAATAATAAAATAATAAAAAAATCACCTGTCATACCAAGAACCAAGAAGTTCCAACTTGAATGAGAAAATGCAATCAACTCTCCACATCATAAGTCACCAAGGACATGCAAATTAAAACAGCAATGAAGCTCCACTACAGGCCAAAATTTGGACATTGACAACACCAAATGCCAGCGAGGATATGAAGCAACAGGAGCTCCCATTCATTGCCGGTGGGAATGCAAAATGGTACAGCCACTTTGGAAGACAGTTTTATAGTTTTTTACAAAACTAAACATACTCTTACCATACAATCCAGCAATAACACTCCTTGGTATTTACCCAAAGAAGTTGAAAACTTGTGTCCACACAAACACCTGCACACAGATGTTTATAGCAGCATTACTCACTATTGCCAAAACTCAGAGGCAATCAAGATGCCCTTCACTAGGTGAATGGATAAATAAACAGTGATACATTCAAACAATAACATATTATTCAGTGCTAAAATGAAATGAGCTATCAAGCCATGAAAAGACATAAAGGAGACTTAAGTGCATATTACTAAATGAAAGAATCCAATCCAAAAAGACTATATACTATATTATTCCAAATATATAACATTCTGAAAAAGACAAAATTATAAAAATAAAAAGACCAGAGATTACCAGGTGGTTGAGGGGGAGGAAGGCATGAATAGGCAGAGCACAGAGGATTTTTAGGCTAGTGAAACTACTCCATATGAAACTGTAATGGTGGATTTATGTCATTATACATTTGTCCAAGCCTGTGGAAAGCACAACACCAAGAGTGAACTTTAATGTAAACTATGGACTATAATGATGTGTTAGTGTAGGTTCATCAGTTATAACAAATGTGCCGTTCTGGTGCAGGATATTGGTAATGGGGGATGGTAAGCTTCTGGGGGAGAGGGTGCATATGGGAAATCTCTGTACCTTCCTCTCAATTGTGTTGTAAAGCTAGATGCTCTAAAATATAAAGTTAAAAAAATCAACTGACAGCAACATCAAGATCAATCAGGTGTAGGAATTATCTCACATCATCTGAATCATCAAAAATTTCAAAGCAGGTGTCACGAAAATGTTTCCACTTTCAATTACCAGTTCTCTTGAAACAAATGAAAAAGTAGAAAATCTCAGCAAAGAAACAGAAGTTATAAAAAAAGAACCAAATGGAAATTATAGAACTTCAAAAATACAATTACAGACATAAAAACTTTCTGGATAGGCTACATAGTAGAGTGGAGATAACAGGGGACAGAATCAATGAACTTCAGGACACATCAATAGAATTCATCCGAGCTGAAAGGCAGACAGAAAATAGGGGAAAAATCAACAGAACCTCAGGAACCTTTGGGACAATAACAAAAGATGCAATAGTTTATTGTCAGAGTCTCAGGGGGAGGGGAGCAATATAGTCAGACTTGAGTATTTGAGGAAATAATGGCTGAAAACTCCCCACATTTTTTTGAAAGACACACACCTACATATTCAGGAAGCTGAGCAAATCCCAAACAAAATATACCTAAAGAAATCCATGTGAAGACACATTATAATTAAACTTCTGTAAACTAAAAAGAAAAGATGTCTTGCAAGCACCAGAGTGAAGCAACTTATTGCTTATAAGGGGAAAACAATTAGAACGACAGCAGATTTCTCATCTGAAACCATGGAGGCCAGAAGGAAGTGGCACCACATTCAAATTCTGAAAGAACTGTCAGCCTCAAATTCTACATCCAGTGAAACTATCCTTCAGGAATGAAGGAAAAATAAAGCAATTCTCAGGCAAAGGAAAGTGAAAAGAATTTGTTTCCAGCAAACCCACCCTTAAAGAATGACTAAAGGAAGTTCTTCAAACAGAAAGGAAATGATAAAAGAGAGAATCTTAGAGCATCAGGAAGGAAGAGGGAATAATAAAAAAGCAGAAATATTGGTACATATAATAGGCTATCCTTTTCCTCATGATTTTTAGAAATTATATTTGTTGATTGAAACAAAAATACAATACCATCTTATACATTAGAAAGTGAGATAATGATATTTAAAAGTGAGAAGCTAAAGGGAACTAAATGGAAGTGAGGTCAGGGAAGATTGGGAGCCAAGAAGCTTGTCTTTGGATTAATAAAAGGTAATTTAATATAGATTAATAAAAAATACTGAGTAAAAACTTTGTGATACAAGTCAGTCATTAATCCGACTGGAATAAAGACATGTATTACTTTCTACAGCAAAGGAGGTCGCTGAGCTTTAATTATTACATCCTAAGAATTATATCCTAAGATTAAAGCTACAGAATACTTTTTAAAAATTAGCTTTCTATGGCACAGTGTCTCCTTGCTCTCTTTCCCCACCTCCTTCTCTCTCTCTCTCATTCTCTCTGTCTTTCTAAAGGGTAAAATAAACTTTTTTACTTAAAAAAAATAAAAATTAACTTTCTATTTTACCATCATTGAAAATTTATAGAAAAGTTACAAAAATAGTACAGTGAGTTCCTGTGTATCTTGCACTCAGTGTCTCCTATTGTTATGATGGTACACTTGTTGGCATGACTTGTTTCTCCATGCAATTTGCACCCTTCCATCTCACACTTTGTTGTTGTTGTTCCTTTACTTATTTTTTTTTTTTTTTGAGACAGAGTCTCTCTGTTGCCCCAGCTAGAGTGCAGTGGCATCATCATAGCTCATTATAACCTAACACTCCTGGGCTCAAGTGATCCTCCTGTCTCAGCCTCCCGAGTAGCTGGGTGACAGGTGCATGCCACCATGTCTGGCTAATTTTTCTATTTTTAGTAGAGATGGGGGTCTCACTCTTGCTCAAACTGGTCTTAAACTCCTGAGCTCAAGTGATCCTCCCTCCTCTGCCTCCCAGAGTGCTAGGATTACAGGCATGAGCCACAGTGCCTGGCCTACTTAAATTTTTCTAATCAAAATTTTTATTACAATATAGCACACATACAGAAAAATGTACCGATCAGGCTGGGTGCAGTGCTCATGCCTGTAATCCTAGCACTTTGGGAGGCTGAGGTGGGAGGATAGCTTGAGGACAGGAGTTTGAGACCAGCCTGGGCAACATAGCAAGACACTGTCTTTACAAAACATTAAAAAAAATTAGCTGGGTATAGTAGCATGTGTCTGTAGTCCTAGCTACACAGGATCGCTTGAGCCTAGAAGTTCGAGATTATAGTGAGCTACGATAGTGCCCTTGCACCGTAGCCTGGGCAACAGAGCGAGACCCTGTCTCTTAAAAAAAAATAAAGCACAGATCCTATGTGTACAACTCGCTGAATTATTAACGTTGACCTCACCTGTATAACCACAATCTAGTTAAGGAAATAGACCATCTCTTGAGAAACTCCCACTTGGTTTTATTCAATTATTACTCCCACTCTTCTCTCCAAAGGGGATCACTAACCTGATTTCTAGATTAGGTAAATCTGTTTTGGAATTTCAGATAAATGAAATTACAGCAATATGCAATTGTAATTGTCTGACTCTTTTTCCTCAATATTATATTGGTGAGATTTTTCCATGTTGTGCCATCTCACGCTTTTTAAAAGCCGAAGTCTTCACCAAGGTGTCCAGGACCCTACATCACCTTGGCCCCAATTCCCACCCTCGTTGGCTTTCTGATATAATTTCCTCTGTTATCCCCTCTCATGTCCTCTGTTCTGGCCTTGTTGGCCCTCTTGTTCTTTCTCAAACTCACCAGGCATGCCCCACCGCAGGGCCTTTGCACTTACTGTTGCCACTGCCTAGAGAGCTCTTTTCCCAGATATCCTCAAGGCTGGTTCTATCTGTTAGGTCTTTACTCAAGTGCTGCCTTCTCTGTGAAGCTTTTCCTGACCATCCACACACTCCCTGTTCTGCTTCCCTGTCTGAATTTTCTCCACAGCACTTATTACCATACTATATATGTATTAGTTTCTCATTATTGCCAAAACAAAATACAACAAATTTAGTGGCTTAACACAACACAAAGTTATCATCTCAGTTCTGTAGGTTGGAAGTGTGGTGGGTTTGGCTCCTTTCTTTGTTCTGGGTCCGAGCAGGCTGATTTCTGGGTCTGAATAGGCTGAAATCAGGGTGTCAGCTACCCTGGGCTCTTATCTGAAGGCCATGAGTGAGAATCTGCTTCTGTGCTCATCCAGGGTATTGACAGAACTTGGAATTAAGGCCAGGGTTGCCGTTTTCTTGCTGGCTGTTGCCCAGGGTTTGTGGTTTTCCCTAGCCCCACATGCATTCCCTGGTGTGTGGCTGTGGCCTCTTCACCTTCAAAGCCAGCAAGACAGCTTGAGTCCCTTTCAGGCCACCATATTTCTCCAGACACCCTCTTCTGCTTTTAAAGACTTCTGTGGTTATATTGGGCTCACTCAGATAATCTAGAATAATCTCCCTATCTTAAGGTCGCCTGTTTAGTAACTTTCATTCCACCTGCAAAGTTGCCTTTGCAATGTAAGGTGAGATACAGGTGTGACACCAGGGGCAAAAATCATGGGGGCTGCTATAGTTTTGATATTTGTGCCTCCAAACCATATGTTGGAATGTGATCCCCAGTGTTGGAGGTGAGGCCTAATGGGAGGTGTTTGGGTCATGGAGGCAGATCCCTCATGAATAGATTAATGTCCACCCTGGGGGTGAATGAGTTCTCACTCTAGTAGTTCCTGAGAGAGTGATTGTTAAAAAGAGCCTGGAGGCTCCCACCTCTCTCACTCTCTTGCTTCCTCTCTTGCCATGTGATCTCTGCACATACCAGCTCCCCTTCACTTCCCACCATGAGTGCAAGCAGCTTGAGGCTTTCACCAGAAGCAGATGCTGGCTCCATGCTTCTTGTATAGCCTACAGAACTGTGAGCCAAATAAACCTCTTTTCTTTATATAATAAATTACCCAGACTCAACTGTGCCTTTATAGCAACACAGAAGGACCAAGATGGGGCCAGCATCCTGCCTACCACAACATATTTTCTTAGCTACTTTGTTTCTTGTCTATCTCCTGTGAGTAGAGTCTGAGGGAAGGGATCGCTGACTTTTTAGTATCCCCAAGCCTATCACACTGCCTGGCACCTAGTAGGCCTTCAAATATTTGTCGAATGAATGAATGAATGATTGGAGACTGAGCAATTAGTCTTTCTCTTCCCTTTTAAAAGCTGTCTGTGACTTTCATTTTAACCTGATATTACTGTGAGTGTGGTTTTCTCTAGCCCCACATGCCACTGGTTGTGGGGATTGGTAGCATGATAATGTCATATTTTCATGTAACCTCCTAGTTGACACTGAGACACATCCAGGACATGGGGTACAGAGCCAGGTCACAGAATGGAGTGAAGCTCTGAGGCCAGCACAGACCAAGAGCCTCATGCACTACCCGGTTGAGCTAAGTGTCTAATGATTTCTTGGAATAAAACTCTTCGGGGATAGTAAAACTAGTCATGGAAATGTGTTAAGCATTGTTTTGCTCAGTACAAAAAATTGTACTGAGCACATGTTAATTACTCAATGAAAATTTCAAAAATGATTCAATCATCTAGATGTCTCAAAATATTCCGTTTCTTAATATTATGTAGACAGCCTAAATCCGAGGACCATAAAGATCTGAGCTCGTGTGAAAAGTTTGAAACACGTACAAGTAACAGCTTTGCTGTTTGGGTTACAGTGTGGAAAAAATCTCTGGAAACAGATTTATGTATTAGTTTTTCATTTTGCCACCAGATGTCCTTCATGAGTAGGAAAATATGATGACTTAAATGATATTTTGAAGTGTGAATGCCCAGCATTTTTGAATAGACAGTGAAAGCAGAGTGTGAGTGAATATAAATGTTACCACAGACTTTTGGATGAGACACGTTTTTTGAAGGCTGCCTTACAGGTGTAGCTTTCAGAAGCAATATTTATTTCACTCTCAAATTTTCTTTTCTCATACTCTGCAAACATTTTCTTAACATATTTCCTTTTTGCTTAACTTCAAATTAATATTTTTAAAATTTGAGCAAATTATATTTTGAAATTAATATTAAGAAAAACTCCCATCCTTATGCTAAGAGTAAAGATGAAAAGTTAGTATTTTCGGTGGAGCGTCCCAGGATTTAAGGAGGCCAGAGGTCAGTCTTTTAAACACAACAGCCACATAGTTTATAAGATTTTTATATTAAGTTAATTCTAACAGCAGCAACTTATATCTTCAGGAAAAGGCAGTTGAGAGGGGCCAATGTATGATTTAATATAAAATCA
>NW_012138414.1:326394-335393 GCF_000956105.1 Propithecus coquereli
GTTCCTCATTTCTTCAGAAAGCGGGGCAGGGTTGGGATGGGCAGCCTATTTCCAGAAAACTGACGGCCATCTGCCTGATATGTCAGCCAAGCAACTAGAAGTTTGATAAAAATTGGCTCCCACATCTGGCTTCTTGTTCAAATTCCCCCTCTTTCCACCCAGATGTTTTAGAGACCTGCTCTGAGAACTTAATGAAGCTTGTTCCAGGCATGCAGAGGCAGGGGCGGTAATATTTTGGTGTCCTGCAGGGGGCGAAGTTACCTCTAATTTTCTCAAGTCAGTTTGGTTCCCACATTCCAGCAGCCTCCAAAGCCAGACCTGCTCCTTTCCCTTCAACTCCATCCCACCCCATGCCTGGTCCTCGGGTCTAGTTCCCTGTCCTGAGACTTCTGGCAGAGCACTGGGGTGTCTCATAGGGAGGGGTCAGAGAAGCAGGGAGTAGGCGAGGTGGTGCTTAGGGGTTCCTTATCCACCTAGAGCTCTGATTGGCTTGGAGAAGCAGTGGTCCCAATTTTGAGGTTACTAAAATCTTAGAACTGCACCTCTTTACCTGTCCCCTTTGTCCCAATGGATACAAGTGCTTGACTGCGTGTTTTCCAGCAAACATGACATGCACAGGTTGGGAACAGTAGGAACATAAGAGGAGCACATCCTCTCTTGTGGTCCTCAGTTGAATGTCACTGCCCTTATGATCACTGTAATATCTCATTTCACATCTTTTGGGGCTTCCCCTGGCTCTGAAGGGAGCTGTGCGCTCTCATGTTCATCATTTGGAAGCATCCTCAGCATGACCTTATTCTGGCACTTCTCGGCAGGAACTGAGAGTCCATCCTGGTGGGACTCTCGGTTCCTGAATCAGACTTGCTGCTCAGCTGTTTAACAATAATGAATCGCTAAGTACCATTTTAAACTCATGTCACACCGGCCCATCTACCTCTAACCCAGTGTCTAAGGAAAGGGGGAGATGGCGTACGTGTGTGGATGTGTTCTCCACTACATCCATCCCCATAGATGCATATACAGGTTGAATATCCTTTATCCAAAATGCTTGGGACCAGAAGAGTTTAGGATTTCAGATTTTTTTGGATTTTGGAACATTTGCATATACACAATGAGACATCTTAGGGATGGGATATAAGCCTAAACATGAATTCCTTTTTATGTTTCATATACACCTTGTACACATAGCCTGAAGGTCATTTTATACACTATTTTTAATAATTTTTTGCATGAACAAAGTTTTGACTGTGACCTATTACACAAGGTCAGGTGCGGGATTTTCCATTTGTGGGCACTCAGAAATTTTTGGATTTGGGAGCATTTTGGATTTCAGAGTTTTGGATTAGGGATGCTCAACCTGTATGATGGGGTGAGGGTTTTAAATGGCATAGCCCTACCAAGGTGCCCTCGTCTACATTCAAGTTTTTCTGTTTCCCAGTGCCTTCCCCACTGCTCTCAGAGGTGGGAACTTCTGTTACTCTGCTGTGTCTCGCCAGAAGTCTTATGAAGAAGAAAGTGTGACTAGGTTTGAAAAGGGAGGAGGCCCTTGGCAGGAAGCCTACATATGTGTGCTGGGATTTCAGATCTGAGCAGAGAAATGCCATGAGTCCATGTTTGTAACATGTTCTAGACAGAAAAAAGAAGTGATGAGGCTCTTGAATTCTAAGGGTCCTGGCATCCTTGACCAAGTTATGATGTATTCTCTTTTTAGATGAAAAGAATCCTTGTAGGTGGTTAAAAACTAAATTGCGTGGGCTGAAATTAATGCCTATTGGACATTCGTAGAAATAAATACTGTCCCAAATGACCACTGTGCCTAGGCCAAGACAGAACTAGAAAGAAGGATCCAGTAAGTGGTTGGAGGTAAAGACTCTTACCCATGCAAAACAAATTCTTTGAAATAAGACAGAAATGCTTATAAGATTTGGACCAGCGAAAAGCCTAAGATATCTGAAGTTCATGAATCCCTCAGTCTGTATCTATTTGGTTTCACTCCCATATGCTTGGACCATGTGAACTAAGGCTGCCAACTCAGCAAATTACAGTTTTTATTTTCTAATCCACACACTTTTCACCAGGTGGAAGAACCTAATGTTTTAAGTGAATTTGCTTCTAGGATCCATACATATCTAGGCATTCTTGGGCAGTGTGCAGGCGAATGAATTTGCACCGTTGTTGGTGGTGGTGATGGCATCTTGTCTGAAGTTCACAGCAACCTGTGTTTCAGGGCCTTGACTATTATCCGGACCATTCAGGATGCACGCCAAGCCCCTGCCCTTGCTGGAAGTTTCTTTACCAGCTCTCTTCAAATTTTACCAATTGTAAACTACATTGTATTCCAATACATTAAAATGCACCGTTAACAGACAAACTGGAGAAGCAGTGAGACATTTCCAAGAAGGTAGGGGTGGCTTTTCTACTACATTATCTGATTGTATTCTCTTTTGGGTGCTAGCTTCAGAAGCCAAATCAAAGCTCAAATGAGTCAAAATATTCGACCCCAAACCCTTGGGACGCTGGTCTGGCTACATTTGGCCCTCTCTGTGGCCAGACTGTGAACAGCTCCCTCAAAGGGTTTGTCCCAACTTCCAGCAGCTGCCGTTGAAAGCCACGTGTCCGCTAAACGCCCACATCGCATCAATAACAGAAACTAAGGAAGGAATGAGGAAACTATCATTTGTCTTTTCTCCCTCCATTAATTCTGGCCCTATTGATTTAAGAGCTGTTTTTACTTGTATTTAGTTAAAACATCAACTTAGACACCATTTGGGGGTACTGATCACATCATTCTTACTAGCTGTAACCTCTCTTTGCCTTTGGTACCTCGCGCTCCGCCGGTTCCCCCGAGACGACTCTGCTTGGAACCTACGCGCGGCGTGGCTCCGCCCCTCCGGGAGGGAGGGTGAAAGAAGGGGGCGGGTCCATTTAAATAGCCCGCAAGACTCGTCTCTCCATTGGCTGCCAGCCTGTCGGTTACCCGCGGGGGCGGGAGTCCCGGGGCCCGAGTGCGGTACCTGAGTGAGCCGCGCCGCAGAAAGCCCACGTTGGCCGCTGCCGAGCGCAGCGCCGAGAGGCGGGAGACTGCGAATTCCGGCGCCGACGCCGCGGCCACTGCTCGGCGCACCGGTCCCCTTCCCCGCCATCCGCTCTGCGAGTGGGTTTGCTGGGCACCGGCCGAGCACTGAACGGGAAGCAAGATCCTCGCTGCCTCCTTCCGAGGAGGCGAAGCGCGCGCGGAGATTCTGAGGGGCAGCGGCGGTGCCCGAGGGCGGAGGGGCGCGGAGTTTGTGAGCGAGGAGCAAGTTAAGCCTCGCGGAGAAGACTGGCATTTCGGACGCCTTGTCGCCACAGCCTGGGCCCTACGACGGGGTAAACGCCACAGTGGCCCTGCGAGCCGGGGAGGGGCGTGCGCTGCGATGATGCTCGGCATCCCCCCCAGCTCGTGAGCGGCCTGCGGCCCTGAGCCCCGGCCCCGCGCTGCCGCCCGGAGAGCGAGGGGCAGCGCACGTGCGCGGGCGGCGAGGCCTGGGAGTGACCGCGCCGTGACCCGCCCAAGGGCGAGGCGCGGGCGGCAGCGCAGCCCTGACTCGGACGCACCTGGCCCGGGCCGTGCGCCTCTAGAGACCCGCGCGAGACTGTGGGGCTCCCGGTCCTCCCCTCCGAGTGATTCTCCCGGCGATCGCCCCTCGCCACCCCTCCAGCCTGGGCAACTGGGGGCCCCAGACGACCATGAGAGATAAGGACTGAGGGCTAGGCAGGGGAAGTGCGCCCGCTGAGAGGTGGCGGGGGCTGCTCACGCCAAGGGCCACAGCGGCCGCGCTCCGGCCTCGCTCCGCCGCTCCACGCCTCGCGGGGCCCGCGGGGACAGCCCGGCCCGGCGGGGATGCCGGGGCTGGGGCGGAGGGCGCAGTGGCTGTGCTGGTGGTGGGGGCTGCTGTGCAGCTGCTGCGGGCCCCCGCCGCTGTGGCCGCCCCTGCCCGCCGCCGCGGCCGCCGCCGGGGGGCAGTTGCTGGGGGACCGCGGCAGCCCCGGCCACGCGGAGCCGCCGTCGCCGCCGCAGTCCTCCTCCTCGGGCTTCCTCTACCGGCGCCTCAAGACGCACGAGAAGCGGGAGATGCAGAAGGAGATCCTCTCGGTGTTGGGGCTCCCACACCGGCCCCGGCCCCTGCATGGCCTCCAGCAGCCGCAGCCCCCGGCGCTCCCGCAGCAGCAGCAGCAGCAGCAGCTGCCTCGCGGGGAACCCCCTCCGGGGCGGCTGAAGTCCGCACCCCTCTTCATGCTGGATCTGTACAACGCCCTGTCCGCCGCCGACGACGAGGATGGGGCATCGGAGGGGGAGAGGCGGCAGCCCTGGCCCCACGGAGGGGCCAGCACGTCCCAGCCCCGGCAGTCGCCCCCCGGCGCCGCGCACCCCCTCAACAGCAAGAGTCTCCTGGCCTCCGGACCCGGTGGCGGCGGCGCGTCCCCACTGACCAGCGCGCAGGACAGCGCCTTCCTCAACGACGCGGACATGGTCATGAGCTTCGTGAACCTGGGTAAGGATCTGGGGTAACGTAACAACGAGAACATGCCCCTACTGTCCAGTTTCCTGGGCCCAGGGCGTAGTGTGAGGGCGCCGGGCGAGCAGCCCCCGGCGCGCAGGTCCGGCTCGGCGCTGTGGGGACGCGGGGACAGGCGGATCGCGCGCCAGCCACCTGCGCGGTGGTGGGCAGCACGTGCGCTCCCCCGAGCCGCGGGCCGGGGTGGGGGGCGCTGGGCCCCGGGAGTGCTGCCACCCGCGGGCCTGCCTCTGCGGGCGCCCGGAGCACGTCCCGCACTTTCTCACTGCTGCCCGGCTTGGGCCACGTTAACTCCACCGCGGCAGAAAGTCCGGCCCGAGTGTAGCTATCCTGGGAAGGAAAAGACGCTTGAA
Source organism: Propithecus coquereli (assembly GCF_000956105.1). Taxonomy (NCBI): domain Eukaryota; kingdom Metazoa; phylum Chordata; class Mammalia; order Primates; family Indriidae; genus Propithecus; species Propithecus coquereli. The sequence goes on from NW_012138414.1 coordinate 331,307, forward strand.
CGCTCTTTTCCCCCTGAACTGTCTTCTTTTGTTCCCTAACTCGGAGTGCCAGTTTTCCCACCGCAACTCTTAGAGAATCTGACAGCAGCTGAGAACTTTGGAAACTTGACATGAGTATGTTAAGAGGTATCCATGGCACTGGGGGAGGAGGGCTCTGGTTGCGGGGGAAGGTCCCGAGAGCACAGCGGAAGGCGCGCCAGTCCGGGCTAGGCGGGGCTCGCTCCTGTTTGGGGCCGGATCCCAGCCCAACCGGGTAATCCATCCAGTGTCCTCGCTCACATGCCCTTGGCCCCTGTCCCGAAAAGCTGAACCTTTGATCACCGCTGCCCGAGCTGCACGGGCGGAGAAAGGGTGCGGGGTAGGGGCCGGGGTTGGGCGCTGAGTTGGTCTGAACCGGTTGCCAGGCAACAGAATGGAAATTCAAGGGCGGCTAAATCGGGCTCCGCCACAAAAGTTCTGTGGCCAAGCCCGGACGGAGTCACATCGCCTTTTCCCCCCTAAGTTTTCTCATCTGTAAAGGAGAAGGGTGCAAAGAAGGCTTTTCCGAGTCAGTGCTTCTAATTTGCGCTGCTCTTAATTCATAAGCCGACTCAGTTCAGCGTAGACAGGGGGATGTAGGGGACGCGTCGCCGGCAGACAGACCTGGGGGTGCAGTAGCCACGCCCGGAGTGGGTGCAGCCGCGGTGTGGGTGGGTCTCCGCGGGCTTCCTTTCCCGTGCGAGACGCGTGGCTGTGCCCAGGTCCCAGAGTGGTTAGCAGAGGCACTTGCTAAAGTAGCACACAGGTCTCCCAGCCACGTCAAAAACGCCCGTCATTTAAGGGCATTATTTACTGGAATGATTCCTGTGTAAAATATCTAGGTCACTTCTTTACAAGTATATCTACGATTCTCAACTCTGCTGAGCTTTGGGGAGAGAAGGTGGGGGTGGGGATAAGGGCCAAGAGCGAGGGGGAGGGTGTGGAGCAGGACAATTGGCATCCAAGTGGTGCAGAAATCCTCCTGGGAAATTCATGAAACAGAATCTCACAGGGAGTAGAGGCTCAGGGCCTGCCAATCTGGCTACTTGCACTGCCAGGGGTTCTGATTGGACAAGAATCTTCACAACTTATTGGAACCAAATCCAAAATTGAGCCACCTCCAGGAAGCATTCTAAAGAAATTCTCATGCCAGTCAATAAAATTTAGTAATGGGGGAGGGGTGGCAGAGGACCAGTGCTGCTCCTTATTCTGAATTTTCTGTTTCTCCTGATTTAATAAATTTCACCCCTTGCTCTCTCACTCCCTCCCCACCCGCCCCACCTTTGCTGATAGCTTTGGAGAAATGTTTTATTGCCTGTTGGGGGTAGTCCTCACCTGGACAAAAGGGAGGAAGACTGGCACTCCTGGTTTATTCACAATCAAGTTACAGACTCAGGGAAAACAATTCCAGTAGCATCACCTGGGGGCATTTGAAGAACTAGGGATGCTAGGGCTGCTCCCCAGACCCAGAGCAATTGCATCAGAATCTTTGAGGGTGGGGCTCAGGCATCTTTTTTTTTTAAGTGCCTTAGGTTTTTCTAATGGGCTACCATAGTCATGAACCACTGACACAGGAGATCCTTGTGTGTGAAGGAAATCAATGCATCATCCCAGCAAGAGATTAAGAGCAAAGCTTCCAAACACTGTTGCACAATAGAGTCACCCGGTACCTTTAAAAAGTCAGATGATCAGGTGGCACTCTATGTCAATTAAATCAGAATGTGTGGGGGAGGAAGCCAGGTATCAGTATTTTCTAAAGATCCCCAGGTGGTTCCAGTGTTTGGGAACCACTGCCTTAGATCAGTGGTGCCCAACTTTTTTTGCACCAGGGGCAGGTTTCATGGAAGACAATGTTTCCATGGACAGGGGTGGGGGAATGGTTTCGGGATGATTCAAGCGCATTATATTTATTGTGCAGTCAAACCTCTCACCTAATGATGATCTGTATTCGCAGCCGCTCCCCGGCGCTACCATCACCGCCTCAGCTCCACCTCAGATCGTCCGGCATTAGACTCTCATGAGGAGCGCACAACCTAGATCCCTCGCATGCACAGTTCACAGTAGGTTTCCTGATCCTATGAGAATCTAATGCCAGGGCTGATTGGACAGGAGATGGAGCTCAGGTGGTGATGTGAGTGATGGGGAGTGGCTCTACATACAGAAGAAGCTTTGCTGGCCCGCCCATCAGCCGCTCACCTCCTGCTGTGCCCCTGGTTCCTAACAGGCCACGGACTGGACCGGTACTAGTCCATGGCCAGGGGGTTGGGGTCTACAGCCTTAGGTGGTATTTGGAAATTTTGAGAGCTGACTTGAGGCAAGTTTGTAAAGTACAGTGACGTTTACTGTGTTTAGTGACCTCCAAATTCCCCTCCTTCCTTGCTTTTCTGACCTTTCGTGGTCTACGGGTACACACTGCTTCTGAGTCACACTGCTTAAAGCTGGTTGTCAACTAATCCTGCTAGGGTGATGATTTAATACAGCATCTCCCTAGGGATATTTTTATTTTCCATAAAGGATATTTAAAGATTAAAAAAAAACCTCCCAAAAAATTCCAAGAGAACTCACCCATAGTGGAATTCCAGGCCCCAGGACAAGCTGACATGGAACTGAAAGAGCATTCCAGGTAGGGAACTGTATCCCAAGCCTCTCATATCCCATCAGTGGGCTCTCTGACTACGAGTTATACCTATTATAGGTCCAGTTCTAAACTCCATATGGTGGTTAGAGGAGAAAACCTTTTCCAGGTAAGTAGAATCCAAGCTGCAAGCCATGCCAACTTCCAATTAAGCAATTCTATTTCATCTTAATTCATTTAGCAGTAGGAAAGGGGGATTTCAGAATGAGAGGCTAGAATGTGGTAAAATTTGATTACCATGGCTCTGAACATAGGAAGGACAGTTCCTTTGAAGAAAGTAATTGCTTAGCAATGTGGATTCTCTAAAAAAAAAAAAGGATGTTGTGAGAATTCCACAGATTTCCTAACTGGTGTCAATGTCATGTTAACTGCTGCATTACCTGACTCATCTATTACAGAACCTACAGAAAAATAAATGTTTAAAGGGCTTTTATACCTACTGAGTTAAGTAAATTATAAACTGGAAGTATAAGGGAAAGTGTTACATAGTTGTAAACATCTGTCTTCCCCTGGACCGGAGGAATAATTTACTCATGAAATATTCAAAACACCCCGAGCTTTGTCAGCCAGTGGGACTATCAGGAAGTATGAATCAACAGGATAAATTTCTCTCTCATAGCCCAAATGCCGGTCATCCGACCAGCTCATTGTTGTTTGTGTTGACTGTTCTAAACTCTCTCTGGGTGAATAGGCTGGGATGGGTCACCTTCCAAGTGCTAACCCTCTGCTGCCACCCCTGCTGGTGTACAGAGTGCCCGGGTGAGCTCGTGAACTTGCATTCAATCAGGGTCATAGATGCCATTTTCTCTTTGTTTTCTAATGCTAAAAATGTCTTGGCAGCCTAATCAGCAAGCCTGCCAATTTGGTGACCTTGGAGAGGTATCCTAAAATATCCTTAAGGTCTTGGCTTAAACTTCAGCTTCTTGGAGAAACCTTCTCTGCTCACCTACGTAAACCGATGCTGCCCCCACCGTACCCACTTCTTCACCATCACAGCGCCCTGTTTATTTCCTTCCTTGCGCTTATCACAGGTTTTCCTTTTTTCTTTTAAAATTTGCTTACTCATTTGTTTGTGTCCCCTTCTAGGATGTCAGCCTCCAAAGGCGGAAACCACACTAATCCACTGCCGTAGCCTAAGTGCCTGACATAACGCTGAGCGCAGGGAAGGTCTTCACAAAGATCGAATTAAGGAAAATACAGACATAGCCCACATTTCCAATTCACATTTCACTAATCTGGAAAATCTGATTATTTAGAAATGGTATACCTGATTTTTATTGAGTAAAACGTTTAAAGTGAAGACATTTAGGACATTGAGGGTCATGGTATTTGAGGTTCATGGTATTCATTAGTGCTTTAATATTATACCTCTTTTATTAGTCACCCGTATGTAAATTGACTTATAATATGCATTATATCTGAGAGTAGTAAAAA
>NW_012138414.1:335903-351296 GCF_000956105.1 Propithecus coquereli
GTTTAGACCTCAGATGGAGTTTCCTCTGGTTGTCCTTCTAAGAATGGGTATAAATCCTTTTTAAATGTGCTGAATCATGGTTAGTTCCTCTACTTAAGAGCTTAGCTCTGATCAGCTTGGAGGAGGGCTTCCCAGGGATGAAAGAGGCCGTGTTAAGTGAAAAAACCAATGCTCAGCACTTTATTCAGCATGTAATAATTATGTTGCATCACTGTGTCTTCAGAGTTTAGCTACTTTATATGTTGGATTTCAAATTAATATTTTACTTGACTATGAGAGGTGGCAGTGAATACTGGCTATCAAAGGTGGTATAATCTAGCAAACTCTAAATGATCATAAATGATCATCAGCTCTGTCGTCTTTACCTCACCCGTGTCTGTTTATGAAGCTGAGATAGAAAAGGAAAATGAAGAGGGTACAGTATCTTGGATAATTAACCGGTTTTCTGATTAATTATCAGAATAATTAATAATTAATCAGATTTCCACAAATCAATCCCCGATTTTCCGCTTCCCATCTTATGTCAAAAAATGAATTATTCTGGGGAGCGATTATTTTTAACTTAGTATAAAGTCATTATAGTTTTAATCTTTCCACTTTGAACTTTATTCTGTTTTCCCCCCTCCTCATTTCTGAATTTTAGTTATTTTGCCATCTTTGTCCACTTCCAGCAGTAGGAAGAAAAGTAGGCAATATCTGAATCAGATACTTGTGTTTTTGACTAGAAGCTTCCATAAGTTTCTGAGTAAAAGGAGTAGAAATCAATACAGAAACTCCCTAAGATATAAGCAGATAATTTACCAAGTCCCTGTGCAGGCCTGCCCTGGCCACAGGGTGTCACCCAGGGGCTGGGGGTGTCTGGCATCTTCTCTTGTGTTCCCCACAAAGAACTAGGGCATCCTGTTGTACTTATTTCTCTGTTTTCATCATGATGGCGGAGTTAATTTTATCTAAACACATTTTCTTTTCTGATCATACCCTTACCTGCTCTTCGACACCCTGCTCCCATCTCTGTTCCAACTCTTGCCGCCTGGAAACTTGTGAGCCAGAAAACAGTCCCAGTCTCACCTGGAATATATGAAAGCAGTGACAATTGAATTAAGGAGAAGGAAAGCTGTCACCACTTTAGTGAAAATTAGAGTCACTGAAGAACTAGTGCCATCAACCTCTAAAGTTTCGATAATGCCAGAAATTCTCAGAACCTGTGTTCCGTCTGTTCGCCTTCCACTATAAGTATCAGAAATCAGTAACACATTGTCAGTCACTGAAATTTATTGGATTTTTTTGTTCAGTTACAGTGTTTTGAAGATATTGTTCTCTACAATTTTTCTCAATGTATAGTATAATATTTCAGCACCCTGTGGATAGAGTTAAAGCCTGGAGTCTGGCTGGGAACACAGTGTCTATCCATAACATGGCTTTTCTGGGGAAATGCATGCCCAGCAACAGAAAACCCATTTTGAATTTATTCGTTAACCCAGTTTGGGATTATTGATGAATTTATGTTATCCATAGATTATAGAATTTGAAAATCATCTTGCATATCATCTACTCTCTTATGCTTGCAGTTGCATTTGTTAGATTTATTCATCACCATTTTCTCTTCACTGCTGTTACCTTTTAAGGCTGAGGGAGCATCCCTCGAACCGCAAAGAGATTCTAATGCATCAAAGCAATAGGGTTGTGGGCCAGGCCTAGTGGGTAATTAAGAAGAAATTGCAAAAGCATGAAAGCGAGCACAGCCTGGGGTGAGAGGCAAGGAAGCCCAAATCTGGAACTTTGCGAGTTTTCTCTTGGTTGATACCGTTTTCTCCTAGTACTCTGCTTTTAGAAAAGAAAATGCTGTGTATGTCTATAAATAGCCTCTTGTTTGGTATGCCAAAGGACTGTTGACCCCAAGGAATTGTTTTTTGCTCAACTGAGTTGAAAACCACATCACTCTGAGCGGCATTGTTCACTGATATCCACTGATTCTCTTCCTGCCCTTCCCATCTCTGTTATTAAAGAGATTGGGTCCATAATAGAGATGATATCTAAATTACATCAGGTCATTCCTTGATGGGTCCCCACGGTCTCGTTATCGCAAACACAGCCCCAGATGACTGCGTGGAAGAATCTCCTTCAAACGTTTTTGCAGAACGAGGTTCTAGTTCCAAGTGGGAGAGCCTTCCTGACTTTCAGGTTCATGGGCACACGCCCTTGATTACTGATCCTGCTAGAAAGGCTGCGAGTGTTTTAGGCCTGAAATGTCCTTGCTCCACAGTGCCAACTTGACGTTCAGCTTGTTTTCTCATCACCAGAGAGCTCCGTCGGGTCCGGGACTGGAGTGGGTTCAGAGCAGGCAGAAAACAGTGCCCCTCTGAGGCAGAGCCCGGGAGCCTGCTCCACGCTGACCTCCGATATCCGCCGCCGGCCTTACTATCACTCTCCTGCCACTTGCCCTTTCACCCTGTCCAGAACATCTGCGTTTGTTGATTATTGTTCCTGTGTTTACAGTCTTGTTGGTTTCCTGTACATGAACATGGGCTGGAAAAAAAAATTCTGATTTGTGTCTCCGCAGAGCATGACTTAACCATATCATTGGTGGGAGCTGTTTGATGTACTGATTAGGCCAGGAGATTTTTTTTTCTTTGGCTTTCTTTTTTCCTTGGGCCCGTTTTTTTTCCTTCTTTTTTTTTAATTTTTTGATTGCGTTTTAATTGTTCCAAGGCTTGGTTTTTGCAACTTCCAAATTTAGGGCTTAAAGTTTTTTACTTGTTTTTTTCCAGATTTTATTTGCATGCTCCCATATCAGAATAATAGAGAAGCTGTACATTTTAAAAAAAAAGAGTTAATTTTTTTAGAGCGGTTTTAGATTCACAGCAAAATTGAGTGTCATTTTTCAGAGCTTTCCCGTGTGCCCCCTCCCCCGTACATGCATAGGCTCTACCACTATCCACGTCCCCCACCAGGGTGGTGCATCTGTTACAGCTGATGCGCCTGCACTGACGTGTCGTCATCACCCAGAGTCCACAGTTTATGTTAGGGTGCACTTTTGGTGTGGACATCCTATGAGGCTGGACCAATGTGTAATGACACGCAGCGTCATATGGAATAGTCTCACCACTCTAAAAATGTCTGTGGAGAAGCTGTATATCTAATGAGGAAAAACAAATCAATGAAAATGTAAAAATTGAAGATACGCAGAGTTAGGGGAAAGAGTAATGAAATACCTTTGTCGAATAATATTTTGTTTCTGGGGTTTTACCACAGTGGTGTATAAAAGAAAGTCATTTCGATTGTCTATGACAATATGGGCCTTATTTTGTAGTGCTTCCATGTGTTGACAACAAATCCCAATCTGTCGGAAATCTTTTTCTTTTTCTTTTTTTAAGTCTAGGAGTTTAAAAATCTTTTTTCCTCCACATACTTTCACTGAGGTGTCTGTCACCATAGTACCTAGACAATCCCTCAGGCAGAGATATGAGTGATTAAATTTCTCCCTGGCTTGTGCCCTGTTTGATCCATGCCCGGCAGGATTTGGGGGAGTAAAATAAAGAAGCCTGAAGAAGGAGCAAGAATTATAGGAATTCTGTGCTTGCAGATTATTGAAATTTGGGGGGTTGTTAGGGGAGGAGTTAAATATTTTTTCTTCCTTTCTGAAAACTTGTATTAAAACTTAGTGTGACTTTAGGATTGAGAAACTCACAAAAATATCCTGTCCTAGAGGCAGGATCAGGGGTCTTTAAAAGGCTTCCTCAGGAGAGACTATTTAGATCAGACCAAAACTAAATTAACAGAGACTCTATAAATCCAGAGGTCTTTGTAAGTGAAATATAGAATAGGCTTATCTGCCTTTGAGCTGTTTTCTATGAAAAAGTGCTACACAGTTTAATAGAGAAAAAATAAGAAAACACCGTAACAGAAACAAGAAACATGGTAACTCTAAAGAGTACCGTTGATCCAATAGCTAGCAGTTCATTTGAGACGTGTTGGGAGTTTGTGAGCGTTCCCTTACAAATATTGTAAATTCCTCAATTCTCCTTTTCTTTCTTCATGTCAATTACCCATTGTAATAGGGTATTTTCTTACTGATTTCTAGCTAAATTGTCCACCCCTTATCTCCCATCCCTCCCCCCACCAGAGGAAACCTCTTAAAAATAGGGAAGAGCTTGGGGTTGTGGCGGTGTCAGTGGGCTTGAGAAATTCAGCTTTGTTCATAGCATCTGGCCTGGATGTGCTATGGTTTACTACTTCTCTGTGTGGTAGGATAGATGTTTAATCGAGGGGCAGGGCTTATGGGGAATAGTGAGAAGGCCATAGCTGGAGATATCTGGAGAGTCAGATTTCTCTCCACAGGCTATGGAGTAGGCCTTTGCATTTCTATGGGGTCTATTTAGGGCAGAGCCCTCTAACACCAATTTTGGGAATTCCTCCCGCAAATCTGGCACCTTGGTTATTTCATCTGACTGAGGTTATTTGGTCCTATTGTTATGCACACACTTATGTGTCATCATTGTAAGATGTGGCATCCAACGTGGCTGCAGGGATGAAGGCGGTACGCAGTGCATCTTAGTTTCTCTCTCTCTTGCCTTCTTTTCCCCTTTCTCTTCTTTTCCTCCTGTTTATAAATTTGGCAACCCCATTGCAATATGTCTGTTCCTATGCTCTTTCCCATAGTTTTGGAGCATTTGCCATTGATCCAGCAGAGCAGATTACACATTTCCATGGAGCCGTAGTTTTCTACCACAAAAGTGACTCATTGTCCACTATAATGGTTAGGTAGCTAGTTTTCTTGATGGTGCTAGAAAGTGCTTGTGGCCTATTTATTGTAGAGTAGAGAGCACTCAGTTAAGATTCAGGAGGCTTGAATTTAGCTGCTAGTCTTAGTATTTTCCTTTTTAAACAATATCTTGCTCAAGTCTCTTAATCAAGTTTCGAGGTCTCTTTCCTCTTCTGTAAACTGTGAGTATTGGGGCTAGATCAGTGTTTTCCAAAAAGTGTTTCATGGAACACCACTTTTCCAAAATGTTCTGCAAAAAAAGGTCATGGAGGTGCTTTATCTTCTATTTCTTTCTTTGAGTGTATGAGTGTATTAATGCTCTGACAAGGCCAGCAGTAAAGACCCCTGCTAACTTGGTTTGGTAGAGTTTTGTTTTGAGCTTACTTTTGCTCTGTAACCCCTTTTTGCAGAAGCCCCCTTGTATCAGGCCCAAGCTCTCTGCCCCCATGTCCCCTCCTTACCCTGCTGTCCTCACAGAGCAGGGCAGGGACCCCAGGAGGCTGCATTTCCAGCTGCTGCTGCCCTTCCGTGGCTCCAGCTCTCTCTGGATGGGATGGGCCGCCACCTCATTCCATCTTTGGCTGGAGACCCCTGGCTCTCTGCCCTCCTTCCCCAGGGGGGACGTGGCTCCCCATGGGCTGCCTCACCAGGTCTTGCTCAGCTTGCCTACTTCTGTGTCCCCAGTTCCCTGCATCGAATCCCCTCTGTTGTAAACACTTGCAGGGGGTTATCTTTCCTTGGTTGGCCCCCGATTGCTGCGGCTTCTTAATTCCATGCAACGCAGTTGAGAAAGCCCAGATTAGATCATGCTCAGAAGGCAATTCTTGGAGTGTTCCTTTTTGTGTTTCTCTGAGTGATTCTTTAAATTTTTTTTTTTTTTGTAAAACAGCTTAATTGAGGTATAATTGACATACAATGAATTGCTTATTTAAACTGTATAATTTGATAAACTTTGACACAGGTAGACATCGCTAAAACTGTCAGTGCAATCAAGATAGTGAACGTATCCTGAGCTACACTTTTAAACAGTCGCCTGTGCTAGGGACTGAAATAATCAATCCTAGCACACAGGAAGTGCCACGAGGAGTCCCATCTTTCATCTCCGCCGTGGCTCTTCATGCTTTTATCTTACGGGCTTTGAACATCCTTAAGAATGGAATTTGCTGAAGATGTTTGTGAATGGTTTTCTTGGATCGGAGAACCATGGGGTCAAGTCTTCGTAGGGTCAAGCTTGCTCTTGGTAATTGTGATTTAACTTTGCCTTATATCTCACTTTCTACATTTATTTTTGGAAATAATGATAAAAATAGGCAGATCTGTATTCTAATTTTGAAAGCAAGGACTGGGGTCGTTATGGGCTGTCGGTGACCCTGTCGACGTCTTGTTTCTGAAGACTCACGTTTAAAACATTTGATCCTGCTGGGAAACAGCGGAAAGATGCTTCTCTGTGTTTCTGTTTCAAATTCAGGCAATTTAGGTCGGGCACAAGTCCAGGAACTTTAAGAAAGTAGACTCCAATTTACCCCCAACTTTTCCCTGTGCTCATCTTTCTCCACATGTTCTGTAAGCTCAAATAGAAATCGCATCTTTTCTTGCATGAAAACATAAGTATTGTATTTCTTTATGGCCTTTTGTCTCAAAGAACGGCTGATGTCACTTATTATCCTATTATCTCAGCGAGGCAAACACTTAGACTCACAGCTGCCAATATATAGTAAGCTCTAGTCGATAGTAAGATAGGGGGGAATTTGGAGGTTTTTGGAGAAAATTAATATCTAGAGTAGTGTTAACAGAATGTTCCAAATAGCACCCAGTCACGTAATAGAACAATTTTGTGAAATTACTTAATCACCGCCTACCTGCCACCATTCAGGGAGACTGCTTTTCTCTTCCCGCTGTGTCCGTCCGCTGCCCTCGAGGGCTGACTTCCATCCCCATCCCTCTGCTGGGATTGTGTCATTGAAGGCAGCTAAGGACTCTGTCCTGAGTCCTCATCCTCCTTCCTGCAAGCATGGGTCATCCTATTGTACAGCCCTTTGAAAAAGTTCTCTTCTTTATTTCTGTGATCCTGCCAGCAGGCCCTTGGGCTGTTCTGTCTCCATGCCTGCTGCTGCATTTTGGGGCATTTTCTGAAATACAGCGACAGATTCAGAAGGGATAGTCTGTGGCATGAGACCTTCACTCTGGGCTGAGATAGGACACGGGCTGGGGGGCTGGAGCAGAAAGGAGGTGACACCCAGTTGCAGGAGTGAGGAGATAATATGTAGCCATAGGACAGGATGAAGGACAGGCCCCAGGCTCTCAGGTGACCCACTACAGAGGCTCGGTGGCCTGGTGGGAGCCACTGTATTCAGAAAGCTGGATGCAGCTGCAGGGAGTCCTCCCAGAACCGAGCGCCTCCCCAGGGAACTGGTTCCCTTCTCTTTCACTGACTTGTCTACTCAGAGCAGGGCCCAAGTTGGTCCTGTACCAGAATCCGACAGTGCAGCGCTTCTCAAACTGTGCAAGAACCTCTTTTTAAAAAATGTTTTAATGTCTGTGGACCCATACTTTTGTAAACTTCATTAAAAATGAATTTCCAGAAAAGGGACATTAAAAAGAACTCCAAATACATACAAAATCAAGCCTCAACTTTTAATTATTAGATTCCATTAGTATAAAAGTATCCATCAATTTGCTGCCAAACCATCTAAATACTGTCCATTTCTGTACTTCCCTCACTGCAAGCCAGTAACAAACAGTTTGTGGATCAGCTTAGATCTATTAACAAGCAGCTTCTTGGGCCCCACCCCTGACTCGCTCGGGGGATTTGGGTATGGGGGCTCGCATTTTAACAAGCTCACTGGTGACTAGAATGGTGACTGAGGTTTGAGATACACGGTGCCAGCTACTCAGGTGGAACTTTAGTCTCTGCCCTCACCCCCACGTCCAATTGCTGGGTGTTCCTGTCTGTCCCCAAGGTCCCTAGATGAGGTTTTGTGATCTTTGGCACTGACTTTCGTGCTGGTCTCCCTACTGTGAACCCTTTGCTGTATCCCTGCTGGCTCGGTCTTTCTGTAGCGTTTCTGTAGTGCAAATGTGATCTGTTGTCCTTCCCCCAGCACCTTCGCTGGCTCCTTATGGCTCACTGCATTAGGCCAAAAGCCCCTGACTTCCGCCCCCTTTTGCTTTGCTCTCCTGCACTCATCTTTGCCTACACTGTTCTCCCATCAGCAGACTCTGCTCCACGATGTCGCCCATTTCCTCGTTCTCAGTTATATCTGTTCTTTAAACCCCAGCTCAAATGCCACCTCATCAAGGAATCCTTTCTGAAGTTTGCTCACCCACATGCATGACTCTTGGGAAGAACATTTGGGGCCAAGTGACAAGAGACTTTTGCTAGCACAGAGCGCCACAGAGCTGCGTTCCGATTTCTGACACCTGTTCGCAGGGGAGCGCCATGTGGCTCAGGGGAAGAATTCGGGAGTCTGAAGTCCAGTGTTGGCTCTGCCACCCCCAAGCTGTGTGACTTGGGCCAAATCACCTTCAACACTGACTTCTCTGATTCCTATCTTATGATGGTGTTTTATTCTTTGATGTGCCCCCCCTCCTGCAAGTACCTGGCATGGTGCCTTTCCTTGGTTGATAACTCGGTAATAAAGGCATATTGGATGAACGCAGGTCAGTTTCTCTAAAATGAGCCTGGTGTATGCCGTCTTCTTCTTTTCTGTCATCACTAATAACATCAGACATTTGAATGAGAGAATGTAAACTGTGAAGCCCCGGGTGCAGGTATGAGAAATGCTTATTGAGTTATATACACAGCAGTGGTTATAAAAAGAGAAGTTGCCTTCTCCTTGCAGGGTTTGTGTTCTGTGACTTTCTAGATGGTTTGAAAAAAAAGGCCTCAGGAAGAAGAAATATTACTTTCCTTCTATCTGATGTCATGACTTTAATAATTACGAATAGGAGTCAGAGAGAAGTGCTGCCGAGTCTAAATTTAAATTTCCTGGTTGTGCCAGGCAGAAGGCTCGTGCGAGCAGGCACGGCTCCTCGCGCAGGTGCCGATGCAGGATACTTATCTTGTCAGCTTCCACGTCAGGCTCGCTAGCTTGGCGCACATTGTGAAGGTGTTAGACATTCTGTTTATATAAGGGCTGAGGGGTGACATAATGTCTATTGAAGCAAAGTCACTTAGCTCCCCACTAGGCAACAGGGAGCATTTAAAAACTGAAAACAGATCAAAGCCATGGGCAGGGTTGAGATACCTTTACCCAGGGGGCGGGTGGTCTCTTGGTTAGTTGCCCAAAACAGATGTGCATTATTGCCTCACTGTATTTCCAGACCATTGGTGAAATGAATCAGGCAGAATTAAGCTCTGAGCAGCCAATCCAGAGAGCCTGCTTTAGTGAGCGCGAGTGCGTCCAAATAGGTTGGAAAAAATGTCAAATCAGAGTAAGCACATACAAGATGTGATGTTTCTCTTTTTATAGACTGTTATAGAAGTTGTTTAAAATTAAACAACTCTTTAGTACTTAAATTATGTATAATGAGACAGGTAGGTCCTGGAACAGAGGCCTTTTTTTTTTTCTTCTTATTCTACTTAAATTTTGCTCTCCCTACCAGAGTATATAAGACATAAGCACTTTCATTTCCAGGATATATATTAGCTGTAGGATGGAGAAAAGGGAGAGAGAGAGAGATGGAGTTAACACAGGCCACAGAATAGCAAATCCAGATGTCTTTCACATTTTGTTTGATCCACTTCGAGGATGTAGCCAAAGGAAATATAAACATGATTTCATATTTCTGTATTTGTAAGTCCTAGCAAGTGATAATCTTGTGTAGCTTATACTTCTAAAATATATGTAGATATAGAGGGAAGTATATTATACAACATATATTTCTTTTATCCCCTGGTCCAAATAAGTAGTTTATTGTTGTTTTGTTCTTTAGTTTTGGGGGCTGTATTTATTTAGGAATAAGTAATAGTGTGTAATGTTGCATTATTCAGGATTTACAGGGTTAATGAGTCTCGGCTATTGAAATATCTGTGCCCTCTTTTTCCATTCAGCTGGCTCTTGTTAGAATCATTTATCTGCAGGGTGCAATCTAACTAGGGCACTTCTGTTCTCCTCTTAGTGTTTGTATGACATAAGATGCTCTTTTCTGAAGCACATGGACTGGGCATTCCTTTGACTTCTTTTTGACCTGGAGGACTTGTTTTCAGGTCAGTATAAAGGCTTGCCCATTCTCATGCACCCAGGCTCTGTCTCTGTCATTGAGCTTCATATTTTTTCGGGCCTCCTGGAGCTTGAAGCCTGGCTCACAGGAAGCTGAACTCAGAATCGAAGCTTCTCCTGAGCTGCCACCTAGCATCCCTAACCACAGAGGCTACGGGATAGCCCTGTTAACACTACACAAATAAAATATGTCACCAGAACATTTCACTGAGATGAGGAATTTATTTCCATGATTCTCTGAGGTCAACTATAGTACATGCTTTTTCCTACTGGGCAGCAAACATGTTTTACCAAACTCTTACCTAAGTGCTTTTTGTTTACAATTCCACAGTGAATTCCTGGCTTCCTTCTTGTTGATTCCTGCAAATATTGTGATTTACTTCCACACCTTTTAGAGGAAGCAAATTCCAAGTTATGATGCATCTTTTTAACTTTTTCCAATATTTTATTGTGAAATTTTCAAGGGTACAGAAAAATGGAAAGATTTTACAGCAAATATCTGTATGCCCTCCACTTAGATTCTATGATGAACAGTTTACTATACCTGCTTTAGCATGTATCTGTTCTATTTACTCATCCCTTCATCCATTCATTAATCTATCTTTTTTTAAACCATGCATTGCAAAGTAAAGTGGCAGACATCAGTACACTACCGTCTAAATAATTCTGCCTGCATGTCATTAAAGTTCAATGTTTACAGTTTTTTTGAGGTAAAATTTCTACACAATGAAATGCACACGTATTAAGCTGTACCATCTGATGAGTTGCGATGAATGCATACACCGGTGCAACCCAAACCCCTGGCAAGATATAGAACATTACTGGCACCCAGAAAGTTCCTTGAGGCTGCTTTTTGTCTGACCTGGGTGTGGGTAGTTCAAGGGAGATTGAGAATTAGGACTACCTTTCTCTGTGTCTCTCCTTTCTGAGGTCCCCTTCCTTTCTGGGATGTCCCAAATCTGTCCTCTGGTTCTCCCAAGCAGAAAGACTGTGGGTTTCCTGTTGGCATTCCCGCTGGGCTGCATGGCTGGGCCCTGCCTTTAAGCTACAGGTCATGAAATTGCGAATGCATCCCATGCTGTTTCCTACGTCCAACTGTCGACACCCAGAATACGCCTGCTTTTGGTCAATCTCCAGAGCCTTGGGGTAGCTGGGTAGGTTTTGTTTTTTTTAATTTTTTAAAAATCAGAGTTCATGTTTTTAACCTGTGGAAGGATCAGTCCAATAAGATCTCACTGACCATTACCAGAAATGGAACCTTGTTAATTATTTTGACAGTTTTTGTGTGTAGAATGCAAAAAGATCTATTTATAAAAGGATTTCAAATAGCCTATGAAGAAAAAAGTATATAGGCCCTATTGCCACATTCTGTCACATTCTGGAAGATATGGTGACAGCGTGTCTCTAACCAAATGGCATCTGAGGACTAGTTAATACATCCTGAAAAAAGGGTTTCTTAAACTCAGGGAGTGTCTTCAGTATTAGATGTGACGAATTTAATTTGGTTGTCCATTGTTTTTTTTTTTTTGAGACAGAGTCTCACTGTGTTGCCCGGGCTGCAGTGAGTGCCGTGGCGTCATCCTAGCTCACAGCAACCTCAAACTCCTGGGCTCAAGCAATCCTTCTGCCTCAGCCTCCCAAGTAGCTGGGACTACAGGCATGCGCCACTATGCCCGGCTAATTTTTTCTATTTTTAGTTGTCCGATTAATTTCTTTCTATTTTTGGTAGAGACGGGGTCTCGCTCTTGCTCAGGCTGGTTTCGAACTCCTGAGCTCAAACAATCCACCCGCCTCGGCCTCCCAGAGAGCTAGGATTACAGGCGTGAGCCACCGCGCCCGGCCTGGTTGTCCATTGTTTACTGAGCCCTTTCACGGCACCAAGGTAAGTGCTGGCTGCAGTAGGGAGAGGCAAGGTGAGGATGCAGAAGGCAGCGAGATGTAGTTGCTGGCTTGAGAGGACGAGGCAGATGCATGGACAGCTGACCTTGACCCCAAACAGAACACGATGGTGTCTCTGATAGAGGTAAACAGAGTATCATGGGAGCACCAAGGAAGATGTGATTAATTTATGGGGGCACAGGACATTCAGGCTGAATGTGGAAAGAAAAGTTGGATTTCCACTAGTAGATATGGAAGGCAAAGGCTTCATGCCTGAGGAACACATCAGGGATCAATGGCGCTTTGGGAATGGCAAGAAGTCTGAGGTGCCTGGCGGTGGCGCTTGACTCAGTGGGGAAGAGGTTGGAAAGGGAGGCTGAGACCAGATGGTGAGGGATATTGAAGCCAGTCTAAGGAGTTTGGACTTTGTTTTGTAAGCAGTGAGGAACTATTTATGGCTTTTCAGTAAGGCTATGGAATGACCCACATGTGCTTTGGGGAGATATTTCTGGCAGCAGTGTGGAGGAGGCTGGGCATGGGGAGGCCAGCTAGGACATTTTGCAATTGTCTAGGTAAAACCTCCATTTAATCTGTATTTGCAGCATTTGAAGATCTTTTTGAAATTTTAAAATAGTTTGCATTTTTCCTTTCCTGCAATTAAATTTAGAATGTTTAATCAAGAGAGGAAATTAGGTGACAAATTCGTGAATAGCACCCAAGAGATTATAACTTGTGGAAAAAGTACTAGTTCCAGTAACTAAAATCTGAAAGGTTGTGATTTAAATAGACTTAACCTGGTCCTCCTGAAACTCTTTCCCTCGTTTTTCCTTAGAATTAAAAACACCCATTTGTGAGCTGGTTGCTTAAAATTAGGAGTTGTCATCTACACCCAAGGTGCAGAGAATATTCCCATCTTTGAAGCTAATTGGCCCACAAGGAGACTTCATCAGTGATCTAGGCCATGTTCACAGGCTGCTTAGCCAAATGAAATGACTAGATGGAAATTCAGCTTCATTTTTCAGCTGGTTTGTCTCTACTTTTTTGGCCAACCCACACCTGTTCCAGGTAGCATGAAAGGTAGGTGTCATCTACTGGACTGGGAAGTAGCCAGTGCCAATTTAAACAGGTAGCACAATCTTCTCCTTTCTACCTCTTGAATTAATCACAAAAGGACTTACTCCTAAGTAAGTTTTATTTACAGAGTACGGTTCACAGAACTTCATAATCTGGGTACCCAAAATCAAGGACGGCCGTGTGTGTGAGAGGTGGTTTAGAGATGTTTAGACATTCCATGTTGGTATTTGCAGTAGGCCAGATTCCTGCCACGTGGTCTTTGTCCCCAAGTGTTACGTCTGTTAATGTGTTATTTTATATAGCAAAGGGAATTACAGTTGCTAAGCAGCTGACCTTAAAATAGGGGATTATCCTGGATTATTAATCACATGTGTTCTTAAAATCAGAAGAGGAAGGCAGAAGAGTCAGATTTGATGGAAGAGGAGGTGAGAGGAACTCAGAGCATGAGTCTTTGCAGGTGGAGGAAGGGGGGTGCTCAGGCCAAGGAATGCAGCAGCCTCCAGAAGCTGGTGTGGCCCTGAGCTGACAGCCGGCGAAGAAACAGGGAGCACAGTTCTGCAACCGCAAGGAACTGAATTCTGCTAACAAGTTAAATGAGCAAGGAAACAGAACTTCCCCTGTAGCCTCCAGAAAGGAATGGAGTCCTGCCGGCACCATGGTGTCAGCCCAGTGAGACCCCTGTTGGACTTCTGACCTACAGGACTGTGAGAGAATAAATTTGTGTTGTTTTAAGCTGCTAAGTTTGTGAAAGCAGCAATAAGAAATGAATATAGCAGGGGTGGGGAAACTTTTCATGTTGGAAGGCTGCATTAATTTAGCTGTAATCAAATAAGGCGGCGTTCAAGGGACTTCAATTACATATACTTAAAAATGTACATTATTTTGTAAAAATCTATCTACTGTGTACTTAATAACTTCAAAAAATGAAAACTATTTGTTAAAGTTAACTAACCTTTTAACGACTTTGTCGTGTCTGCTTTGTGTTGGAAAGCATTTGAATATTTGGTTGCAGCATGGAGGTCCGCAGTTTCAGTTGATGCTCTAGATGGGTATCAGTCATTTGTGGCCTTAAGGGAGTCTTGATTTGGGTTAGGTAGAATCTAGAATGTAGATTCGCAGCAATAAGTGGTTGAAAAACAAGAAAGCATTTTTCGGGCATGTTGCCGAAAGTGTGGATATTGTACTACATTTTTCCATATTTCAATTGGATCTTTCTTAGCATCAAACAATGACTTTAAAATGTCATCTACTGAGAGCTCAATCAATTCCATCTATAGTTCTTTAGGTTCCTTGGTGCTATCAACTAGGTGAGGCCGAAATGCTAATTTGAGTGTGATGTCATGGTTCTCAAAGTCAGTGAACCTTGCCTTGTATTTGCCAATTAACAGGTTTATAACAGTTGCGTATTCTTCAAGCGAGTCACATATATCAATCATCCTGCTCATCAATGACCTTTGCTAACTGGGGAAAATGTTGAGCCAAGATTTCCTTTTGAAGAAGAAATGTTTTGAAAAATGATAGCTTTTATGGAAATGCTTGGATTTTTTTTTTTTTGCCTCATATCATACATAGACTTAGTTTTACCTTGCAAAAAAATATTCAAGTAGTTTTGATTTGATATGATATTACATAGAAATGCTGCATTCAATAATTACATTGCTGATTCTGTTCTTTATAAGATTTATTAATAACTATCTGTTCTCCTAGAGATAAAATTTTGGCTAACACCTGTCCCTTTGATATCCAATGTACTTTAGCATGATTGATTCAACAAATACACACTGAATATCTCATAGTTCAACTTTAGCATGTTATGAAACTGATGCTGTCATGTTAGGTTTGCAGGAATATAGTTAACAATACTTATAACTTGTTGCAAAGTGTCACTTAAAATAGTAGCTTTAGCACAGAGATTTTGCTGATGCAAGATACAATGAAAAGAAATGAGAGCATCTGGATCTGTTAATCCTTTTTCTTAAATCTGTGCAATAAACCTTTCATGTTTTCCTGTCATGGAAGGTACAACTGTCTGTACATACATTCACTAAATTTGCCAATTTCAGTCCAAATTCATGACATGTATCTTGAAAGTTGTTGAAGATATCTATTCCCCATGTTCTGTTTGCAAGAGTGCCCAAAGTGAGTAACTCTTCATAAGCAAAGAAAATCTTCTGTTATGACCAGAATGAAGTATAAAACCTGTACTGAGACAGTAGTATCAGTTGATTCATCCAAAATGATTAAATAATATATATTTTCCTTTTGAAGTATTGCATGAAGTTTTTCTGTTAAGTTGAAGGCTAATTCATGCTGCCAATCAGTTATGGTTCTCCTTGAAAGAGGCAGTTATTTGTACTTTGAAATGTTATTGGGGTGTAAGCATTCTACAACTTCAACAATGCATTCTTTCCCAATTTCTACATCACTTCCCTTTTTTCCTGAGTATATAAGCTACTG
>NW_012138414.1:352916-358694 GCF_000956105.1 Propithecus coquereli
TGGCAATGTCTAAATAATTGTCATGTACTGAAGAATATCCCAGTTCCATAGTCATACAATTTGGAATTCTATATTACCATAATTTCCATAGTCCTATAATTTTCTTGCGTCTCAGAATGCCCCTTCTCTCTAGGACTGTGAGTGTGCTGCTGTGTTATGATGAAATCCTAATCCTGGACTCAATAAAGGATGAATCTGCCAAAAAAAAAATCTGGAAATCCCTATATCATTTAGCCAAATCAGATGCCTTAGTGAAAGAGGGGAAATCTCTGGTACCACCCTTCTGATCCCCCGCATTGATGCCGTTGGTATTCTACCCTTCAGGACAAGAGCCCAGAACTTTCCTGCGCATACCCATCGTCTACTGTGTTTCATCTATGCAAGGCAGCCGCTGATCAACCGCTGCACCTCCACTGGGGAGGGCTGGGATAGGTATTCCTTGCTGATATGCTTTGCAGAATATGAAGCTATGCTTGTCTCAGATTGCCAGTATCAGGAAAATTCAGGATTGTTTTCTAGTCAACTTTTGTTTTATGCATGTTGAGAATCTTCTAAATGATCATGTTTCCACATTCTTTGGTTGCTAGGAAACTCAGACCGACTGCTATTTATCATATGGTATTTATTTTCCTATATTATTAGCCATATCTTATTTTCTTGCCCCATTTTCTTTTTATTCCTATACCCACATCTGCTTAATGTTTGTTCTGTAAAATCGTATTTCTATAAATTGTCTCAGATCCATTTTCAGAACAAGGCAGGGGCAAAACAAATTACTGCTCAAAATCAATAATAAATGGTCAAAGAAGCTATTGCCTATTGTCTTGGGAGCCAAATAGGTCCTACACCTACCTCTATGGCCATGCCTTTGGGACAATTCTATGAGGATGAGCTTACACCCTGTGTTATGCCACCAGAAAGGCTGGAGTCTTTTGCTAAGTGGCTATGTGTCATACACAGGCCCGAGTGTAGATGGGGCAACTTGACATCACGTGGCCAATTCATTGTAAAGGTGTCACTATCAAGTTTGACCTGACATTAAACTTTGCTAAGGTGTGGTTCGTGGATAATGGTGTCTCATAGTGGGTTAGACAGGGAGTCTTAAGCGGGGATACCATGTATGTTGAGGGTACTTTCACTCTCTCTCAATGCCATTTGTATACCTACATAAACATATAAACATTTGAGTGTGCCAGCTTAAATATTTAATATACTACATGCCACTTAAACCTCTGAGTGCCTACTCTGTGCCAGCTGCTTTGCCAGGTGCCGAGGATACTAAAATACTCAGGCCATGTACTTACAGAATCATGTTGTTCAGAAGGGAGCAGCTGATGTCTAGATACACGGAACCTCTGGACTACAGCAGGTACTATGACATAAATATATTTGGGAGTATATCAGTTAGGAAATGATAAGGACAGGATGAGGAAGCAGAGAAGTTCTGAAACTGAAAGTTGAGCACATATTTTTGTTCTTTTGAGTTTCTGAAATTGCATAGGGCAGTGATTTCGCTTTAGATTCCCACGGTGACTTTTGCAACAACGATCACTTTTTATTTTTATTGGATGGTTTGCTTGTGTTTTACTTGTCTTCTTGCTGCTTAATTAAATGAACTATAAATGTAGCGGCCTTGACTAGGTGTATCTTGAGATTTTTTTGCAGCTGGTTCTGGACCTTGAAATTTTTTAAAAAATCAAAAGTCTCTTTGACTTTTTATCCCCTATTCTTTAAAAACAAGGTGAACGTTCTTTATTTGAAAGATTTAACATGGCAAGATTTTCAATAAGTTGGCTACTATTTATTTCTTTTTAAGTCTGGCTTCCATGAGATAAAGCATCAGATAACCTCCTCCCTCAACTCCATTTCTGCCCCGATTCGGAGGATGTCTGAGCTCTAACTCACCTTGCATCTCTTCCTGAACTACGTTAGCTATGCTATTGGATGCATCCATCTCAGGTGCTGCTTAAGTGACTCTAATTTAGAGCAAGAACTAAAATTCTCAACCTCCTTGGACTTGGCTATAACCCAAAGCTCCAAATATTGTTGGATTACTCTCTTCCCAGCCACATTAAGCTCAGCACCTTTGATGTAGCTCGAAGGCGGACTTGACCAAGTGATATTGCCTCCTGCTGATAGTTAGGTGGAAGCCAACACCATAAAAATGAACATTTTTACTAAGAGTGCTCGCTCAACTACCTGCAAACCCAGCCAGTCACACTGCCAAATTGGTCAAAGAAAGAACTGGGTTGAGAATTGCAAAGTGTGTTCCTCTGGCAAAGAAATGGGGCTCAGATGAATCTCACGGGGCCCTCTAACAAAAATATAGTAGACACGTCAAACACTCTAATTGGAAACTTCCAAAAAACCCTCACCCCAGACTTTTGGTTTATTATAAAAGCAATTTGGTTAAGAAATGAATAACGATGAATCTTTGACAACTTTTTAAGCTTTACTTTATTCCTCCCTTAGCCCACCCACCCGCAATTCTAGAATACAATACTTCCTGTTGTTCTGAAAGATCCTCACAGTGCAGCGGACATTTCAGAGTGTGTGATTGGGTTGTCACATGTATTCTCTGCCTCTGCATTCTCTGTGAGATTGCAGAAAGATTTGGCAATCTGGATTACACAGAGACATCATTAAATTTTATTTACAAATCTCTGTGGAGCAGTTGCAGCATGTTAGGACCTGTAATGGCCACAGAATTAGACATGGCTTCGGGCCAGGAGAGTCATTTCAGTGGGCCAATTATAAACGAACTGGCCACCAAAATATACCCAGGGCTCCCCTTCTCCAGATGCTTGTTTTCTTTTAGACTTTGCTTAGCTATAGTGTAAGAGGTTTTCCTTTGTTAGTCAAGTGAGACTATTTTTCAATAATTCTAATCTGGACCTCTGAGCAATTGATAGCCTAAAATGATGCAGAATCTCAGAAGTGATTTAAGCACCCTTTGAATGGTACATGCACCCCCCTGTCACCGCAGTTCTAAGCTGGCAGTCCTCTAAGAGGACGTCCAGGTACAGGAACTCAGTACTTCACAAAGATACTTCATTTGAATTTCGAACTGTGATAGTTGATAGCTTTCAGCTCGCTAATTTTCCACCTTCTTAAAACTTCTGGGTCTGTGGTCATCCTTCTAGAGCAGGGCTTGGAGACTTCTTCTTAAAGGGCCAGATGGTAAATATTTCATCTTTGCAGACATGATCTTTGTCCCAGCTACTCAACTCTGCTACAATAGTGCAGAAGCAATACTTCAACAAATCGGGGTGGCTGTATTCCAGTGAAACTGTATGTACAAAACTAGGTGGCTGGCTCAGGGTCTGTAGTTTTCTGACTCTCATTCTAGAGCTAAGTAATCTGGACCCTGAAAATGAATTACTGAAACCCTTAATTCTCAGGCTGGTTCCCTGACATAAACAGGGGCCCTTATCCTCCCCTTGTGCTGGATGAATTAACTAGGAAAGTCTATCTGATGCCATTCAACTAATTCTATGAAAGTTTTTAAGTCCTAATAGAAATGAATTTGTAGCTGGAATTATCTGCTCTAAATGTGCATGATATTATTATGGCGTTGAATATAGGTTTTTTTTAAAGGGAGTTGTTTTAATGCTATGTAATTTTTTGTGCCAGAAAGCCTTAACTTCAAGGAAAGTGCTTTCAGTGTCCCATCATCGGGCATTCTTGGCTGGGATTTGGTAATTTGGAGATGAGGAAGATGCAGGTGAACAAATATCTTTGTCCCCAAAGTGCAGACTATTTTCATGGTTCTGAATACAACCGTCCCTTCCGAGCTGTGGGTGATAGTTTAGATGTCTGTACACGATCGCTACATGAAGTGTAGTTTCCCCTTTTCCCTTGCCCTTTATATTTTCCTCTCTGATTAGCCTCTTCCATAGGGCTGTGGTAGTGCCAGAATGTTATCTGCTGGGCACGATAAACACCTGCAGCCAGATCAGGGGATGGAGAAACTGGGTCAGCCAGGAGTCAGCCTATCATGCTGAGAAGCAGGTAATATTAGGCACAGAACCAGCCTCATTTTTAAGATTTCACATTATATATGGTAAGAGCACTGCTGATGTTAAAAAAAATTTACTGGTTTGAGTCCAAAGTAATTTTACACATTAAAAAAAGTTTTCAGAGAATTTTAAGTAATGGCTGTTAAAGCTAGCCCTGACCTCAGTCAAGCACCTGCTACTTAATTGATCAAATAGCCGCTGTGAGCCCTGTTGCTTCTGTAGTAAGTGACTTCACCCCAATCACCCACTGACCTCTTCTCAGCACTTTCTTCAGAGAGGGGAGAGCACGCAAGAGGAAGTGGAAAATTAGCTTTGGTGGGAGAAGTTGTTTCTGGTTAAAATGAGGCTTGTGTATCCCTGCTACTCAAAGTGTGGTTTGCGGACCAGTAGCAGCAGCTGCCTCGCCAGAGAGTGTGTTAGAAATGCAGCATCTCAGGCCCCACCCTGCACCTTTTCATTTTGCATCTGCGTTTTTACAAGACCCCTATGGAATTCATGGGCACCTTAACCCGTGAAGCACTGATCTATCTCACCACCTTCCTTCTGGACAGAGGTGACACAGCAGGGCCATCCTTGTTTCAGAAATGCCCATATTATAAAGAGCTTGAGTTATTTGGGGGAGATACGTTCGGGGAGAGAAGTCATGCTTCCAATGGCATTGAGACTTTGCCCAGAAATCACAAAATAAAATTATTCTGAGTGCCAGAACTGTAAGTATTCTCATTACTTTGCTATATGGACTTTTCTTCCTTTCTAAATAAGCATTAAATGGTATAGCTTTTCCTCTAACCACTAATTTTTTTTTGATATGTTGTGTTTTCCATTTGCACTCTGTTAAAAATATTTTTTAAATTTCCCTTGTGATTTCTTCTTTGGCCTGTGGATTATTTAGAAATATGCTGTTTAACTTTGAAATATTTGGGGATTTACTGATTTCTAGTTTAGTTGCACTGTAATCAGAGAATGTTTTGTATGATTTCAATCATTTTAAATTTTAACTTTATTTTAGGGCCATAATATGGTTGATCTTGGTGAATGTTTCCTGGGCACTTGAATATGTATTCTGCTGTCACTGGGTGGAGTGTTCAATAAATGGCAATTAGGTCAAATTGGTTGACAGTGTTCAAGTCTTTTATAGCATTATTGGTTTTCTGTCTGCTTTTTCTCTTAGTTACCGAATGTTGAACTCTTCAACTATAATTAAGGATTTGTCTACTTCTCTTTTCAGTTCTATCATTTTTTCTTCTTCATGTGTTTTGAAGCTCTATTAATAGGGACTCCACATTTAGTGTTGTTACATCTCTTGATGAACTAGATCCTCTAGCATTAGGAAATGTCCCTCTTTATGCTTGATAATAGTCTTTGTTCTATAATCATCTTTGTCTGAAGTTCATATGGCCACTCCAGCTTTCTTTTGATTAGTGTGTGCATGCTATAATTTTCTAACATTTTTGCTTTTAACTTACCTGTGTCTTTAGTCTTTATATATAAAGTGAGTTTCTTATAAATAACATATATTTAGGTCTTGTTTATTTTTTAAAGTAATCTGACAATTTCTTCCTTTTAATTGGAGTGTTTAAAATACTTACATTTAATGTGATTATTAATATGATTGGGTTTAAGGCTACCATCTTACCATTTGATTTCTTTTTTTTTTTTTTTTTATTTCTATTTGTCCCACATGTTCTTTGTTCCTTTTACCCCCTTTCTCTGCCTACTTTTGTATTGATTATGGTTTTTTTTTTTTTGAGACAGAGTC
>NW_012138414.1:358744-361102 GCF_000956105.1 Propithecus coquereli
GTTCCCCACCCCTGGAATACAGTGGTATTTATACAGGGCTTGTTCCCTCGGAACTCCTTAAATTAGAGAGATCTGAGATGGTGGCATTAGACCTGCAGGTGCTGGAGTCAGACTGTCTGTGTTTGAATATGGGCTTTATCCCTTAGAGGATGTTTCACTTTAGGTGAGTTATTTTCTTGGTGTTCCAGTTTAGTATCTGAAAAATGGAAATAATAATTGCATTTAGTTCTTAGGGTGGTCATGGGGATTAACTGAAGGTACGAGATGTGAAGAGCTTCTTAGAACAGTGCTTGGTACCTCTTAAGTACTCAGTAGTTATGAGCTATTATTAGATTTATTTGCAATAAGGGGCCATGTAAAAAAAAAATCTTCATGTTCCTTGCCTGCCATCTGCCACCCTATTTAACACATCATCTTCTTATGCTGAGGGTAGGAAACAATCAAAACGAAAACTGGAAAACTTCAGGCAGTACCTATTTATCCTTAAGTCCCTCTGGCAAGCACTGACATATTATGTATCCTCTGGAACTGGAGCAGATAGTGTTTATGAGAGAAACCTATAAAGCTGAAGCACCGTGTCAATGTCAGGTAAAACAAAGTAGCACATTTTGGGGCTACACCAGTTGTGGGGACCACACATACCCTGTGAATAAGCTCAGTTCCTGTAGTCAGCTTCTGACTGAAGAGACGTTGGCCATCATTAAGCTTACCCAAGCTGAATGATCAAGAGTCACTGGCAATGTCTAAATAATTGTCATGTACTGAAGAATATCCCAGTTCCATAGTCATACAATTTGGAATTCTATATTACCATAATTTCCATAGTCCTATAATTTTCTTGCGTCTCAGAATGCCCCTTCTCTCTAGGACTGTGAGTGTGCTGCTGTGTTATGATGAAATCCTAATCCTGGACTCAATAAAGGATGAATCTGCCAAAAAAAAAATCTGGAAATCCCTATATCATTTAGCCAAATCAAATGCCTTAGTGAAAGAGGGGAAATCTCCGGTACCACCCTTCTGATCCCCCGCATTGATGCCGTTGGTATTCTACCCTTCAGGACAAGAGCCCAGAACTTTCCTGCGCATACCCATCGTCTACTGTGTTTCATCTATGCAAGGCAGCCGCTGATCAACCGCTGCACCTCCACTGGGGAGGGCTGGGATAGGTATTCCTTGCTGATATGCTTTGCAGAATATGAAGCTATGCTTGTCTCAGATTGCCAGTATCAGGAAAATTCAGGATTGTTTTCTAGTCAACTTTTGTTTTATGCATGTTGAGAATCTTCTAAATGATCATGTTTCCACATTCTTTGGTTGCTAGGAAACTCAGACCGACTGCTATTTATCATATGGTATTTATTTTCCTATATTATTAGCCATATCTTATTTTCTTGCCCCATTTTCTTTTTATTCCTATACCCACATCTGCTTAATGTTTGTTCTGTAAAATCGTATTTCTATAAATTGTCTCAGATCCATTTTCAGAACAAGGCAGGGGCAAAACAAATTACTGCTCAAAATCAATAATAAATGGTCAAAGAAGCTATTGCCTATTGTCTTGGGAGCCAAATAGGTCCTACACCTACCTCTATGGCCATGCCTTTGGGACAATTCTATGAGGATGAGCTTACACCCTGTGTTATGCCACCAGAAAGGCTGGAGTCTTTTGCTAAGTGGCTATGTGTCATACACAGGCCCGAGTGTAGATGGGGCAACTTGACATCACGTGGCCAATTCATTGTAAAGGTGTCACTATCAAGTTTGACCTGACATTAAACTTTGCTAAGGTGTGGTTCGTGGATAATGGTGTCTCATAGTGGGTTAGACAGGGAGTCTTAAGCGGGGATACCATGTATGTTGAGGGTACTTTCACTCTCTCTCAATGCCATTTGTATACCTACATAAACATATAAACATTTGAGTGTGCCAGCTTAAATATTTAATATACTACATGCCACTTAAACCTCTGAGTGCCTACTCTGTGCCAGCTGCTTTGCCAGGTGCCGAGGATACTAAAATACTCAGGCCATGTACTTACAGAATCATGTTGTTCAGAAGGGAGCAGCTGATGTCTAGATACACGGAACCTCTGGACTACAGCAGGTACTATGACATAAATATATTTGGGAGTATATCAGTTAGGAAATGATAAGGACAGGATGAGGAAGCAGAGAAGTTCTGAAACTGAAAGTTGAGCACATATTTTTGTTCTTTTGAGTTTCTGAAATTGCATAGGGCAGTGATTTCGCTTTAGATTCCCACGGTGACTTTTGCAACAACGATCACTTTTTATTTTTATTGGATGGTTTGCTTGTGTTTTACTTGTCTTCTTGCTGCTTAATTAAATGAACTATAAAT
>NW_012138414.1:372892-376193 GCF_000956105.1 Propithecus coquereli
AGATTGACAGTATTATTTTCTGTCAGCACTTTGGTGATATTATTGTATTGACTTCTCTAAATGGCTTGATGACAAGTCTATCATTTTTATCTTTGTTCCTCTGTAGCGTAAGTGTCTTATTTGGCTGATTTTAAAGACTTTCTCTTTATCACTGGTTTTTAGCAATTTTATTATCATGTCCCTTGGCATTGTTTTATTTATGTTTCTTCTGCTTGGGGCTCCTTGAGTTTCTTGGGTCTGTGAGTTTATAGTTTTCTTCAAAGTCAGAAAAATTTGGCCATTACTTCTTCAAATCACTTTTCTATCTTCTCCTTGCCTCCCCTCCTTCTAAGGCTCAAATTAAACATACATTGGACTTCTTTATATTCCACACTTCATTGAACCCTGCTCATTTATCTTCAGTGTTTTTTTCTGTCTGCACTCTCTCATTGGGGATAGTTCCTGTTGCCATGACATCAAGTTTACTAAAGTTTTCTTCTTCAGTATCTAAACTGCTGTTAGTCCCATCCAATGTAGTTTTCATTAGATTTCTAAAAGTTCGATTTGTTTTTTATGTCTTCCAGGTATTTCCTTCTCATATTTATGTTCTCCTTTGTGTTCTTGAGCATATTTTTAAGATTTATAATAGCTATTTTAAGGTCCTTGGCTATTAATTCTATTACCTCTGTCATGTGTGAGTCTGTTTCTATTGATTGATTTTTCTTTTGGTTATGAGTTTGGTTCCCCACATCATTAATTTTTGATTGGATGCTGTGTGATGGATTTTGTTATATTCCTTTAAAGAAAGTTAGATTTTATTAGTGTGTGCGGTGAAGTAACTTGCAGATCAGTTTGATCCTTTTCAAGTTTGCTTCTAAGCTTTGTTATGGTGGATTCAGATCAGCCTTTATTCTAGGATTAATCTATCCCACCACTAAGGCACTTTCTTTTTAAGGACTCTACCCAGTACTCCATATATTATGAAGTGTCTACATTCTGGTTCTTGGGCATACAAACTTTTCTCAGCCCTGTGTAACTCTGTTTTTTTTTACTACCACTTTTCTATAGTTCTTTCCTTGCCTCAGAGGTTTTTCTTGTACATCAGAACTCAGCTAAAGACTAGAGAAAATTCCTCTGTAGATATTTGGAACTTCCCTCTATGTAGCTCTCTCTTTTCCACTATTCAGCCCTGCAAATTTAGATACCTTGGTCTCCCCAAACTCCAATCTCTGAGATTATCGGGCTCCATTTGGTAGCCCCCTCCCTGGGCTGCTGCTTAACTATTCTTTCCAGGCAGTGATCTGGGGCAATTGTAAGACTCAAGTCACTTGTCTCAAAACTTTATCTACTTTTTAAATTATTTATGGTGGGAAGGCAATTCCACAATAGTTAATTCTTCATGGACAGAAGGGGAAGTCCCATTGCGAGGTGTAAAGAAGTCGAATTAAAGACTCTACTATATGTCAGTATTGGTTCTTGCCAAATAGATAGTGTAGTGTATTAGCTTCCTACGGCTGCTGTAACAAAGTGCCACAAACTAGGTGGCTTCAAACACAGAAGTTTATTCTCTCACAGTTCTGGAGGGTTAAAGTGTGAAATCACGGTATCAGCAGGGCTGTACTCTCTCTGAAGGGTTTGTGAAAGAATCTGTTTCCTGCCTTTCTTTTAGCTTCTGGTGTTACTGACCATGCTTGGCGTTCCTTGGCTTGCGGAAGCATCACTCCAATCTCTATCTCCGCCGCGCCATGACGTTCTCCCTATGATTGTCTCTGTGTCTCTTTTTCTCCTCTTGCAAGGCCCTCAGTCAGATTGGATAAAGAGCCCACCCTACTCCAGTATGACTTATGTTAATTAATTATATCTACAAGGACACCATTTCCAAATACTGTCACACTCTTAGGTTCTGGGAAGGACATGAATTTGGGGGGGATACTATTCAACCCAGTACATATAGCAACTGTGAGTTCTCAAAGTTCCTTTGATCCCTTGATAAGGAAATTCTTTATGCTGAAACAAGACTGGTTTCCAATATGCTGCCTGCCTCACTTCCAGGTCGCTCTCCCTGCATCTCTGTACCTCACTGGGCAGTCCGTCAGAGTTCTGTTATAGTCACACCATGCATCCAAAGCTTTATCTTCGCAGATCGGGGACGACCACTTCCTTGTGGTTCCCTGTGCATTCCTGTACTGCAGAGCTGGGAGGAAATCCCATCTGGCATCTCTCTGCATTCCCCTGGTCACCCTCGGTCACAGCTGCTGGTCACCACTCCCTAGTCCTGCTAAAATGGCCACTCTCCAAAAGGCCAAGGATTTTAGAGTCCGGCTTCAGATTATCTTCACAAATATTTTCCTTTTATTTTGTGATGCATTTCCCTAGAAGTGGCTCCTTTTCTTGATCAAAGTTCCATGGATGAGAAACAGAATTATGGCAAATTCTTCTTGCTGGTAGGGAAGAATGCCCCTGCGTGGGGGAAACACCAGTCAAATATAACATTTTCCACAAACATTTCATGTATTGCCTTATAGAGTTATAGCTCAGCTTCTTTAGGATAATAATGATAAAAGATGACAAACCGCACGAGTTCCGGCATCTTTGCGAATTCATGTGAGAATGTGAATGCTGGTTGAGTAGCTACCACGCTGAGCTAAGTGATATCCCAACTCTCCAGGCAGGGAGCTGGAGGAAAAAACAAAGATTCTCACTCAAGGTTAGAAATAACTTGGCAGGATCAGGAATAGATTCAGTGAATTACTGCTCCACACTCACCACCAGGCATTTTTTAAAGACCAAGAAATTCATCTGGGTTTCTATTAGGTCCTTGCAGGACCTGACTAGATTTGTGTTTTGGAGGATTGCCATACCGACAACTGTGATTTGCAACCAAGCCTATTTAAAACAAGATCAACAAAACCCCTCTCTTCCCTACAGTACCCTGTGGTATTTGTGTGTTAATTTTGACTTATTTTGAATAGCTGTGGTGATGGTGGCTCAGGGGTGAAGCTTTAAGATGCCTCAGCGGGGTCGGTCACAGCAGGCGTCTAGCCAAACCTGACACATAAGAAAAATGCGTCCCTTGGGTCAGGCTGTGCCTCCACAATTTTGGCATCCAGTCTTTTCTTCGACCTAACCACAAACCCCTCACCCTTTCTCCACCCGCTTTCCATGTGCTCACGTGGACATGCGGTAGAGCCACTGTCCCCTTCTCTGTGTGCTCCCTTGTCCACAGACGCATTTGTGGTTTGAGGAGAGCCTGGGCAGCCATGGGGGACTGGAGGTGCCCACGTAAGACTGACACAAGTTGTTCGCTTACTCATCTGTGCTT
>NW_012138414.1:377543-382648 GCF_000956105.1 Propithecus coquereli
AGATAAGTGTTGTCATCTTATGGGGCCTCCCAAGTGAGTTTTCTTTGCCTAGTGCTGTAATTAGTGGGTAGAAAGTCACCAGTTAATTTTGTAAAATATAAGCCTACCCATATATTATTCGTCTCCCTAGGTTAACAACTCCAGCAACTCTCAACAGCAATGGCACATCTTATTTGAATAGTCAGTTTGGCCTTTGCCTTACATTGAACATTAAAGTTACAATGCAAAACAATATCCTCCTTAAGATTCAAACTTTCTTCTCATATTTTATGCTTTTCTGTGTAACATTTCTCAAAGACTATCTTTGGATTACTTATACACACAGCTGTTTTATGAGACTATGTTGGAGCTTATGAGTCAGATTACTGTTACCAAAATGTTTGTGAAATCACTTCTTAAGTCATATATTTGCAGCATGTACAACCTGTTTGACAATCAAAACATTATGCCCTTCAGCACTTGGCTGGTCATGATAGTAAGTTTTCCAGTAGAGTGTTCCAGCATAATATAATTGAGCAGCAGACAGAAGGAGCACAGTATATTATTTTAACATAGAATTCCAAGGGCATTTCTCTTTTTGTAAGATTGGGAAGGACACATGATATTCTGTGATAGACTCAATGCGATCGATTAATAGCATAGAAAAATTTCAGTGCAGCTGGAGTATAACCAAGGCCAGCCATGGTTGCCGTTTAGTGGAGCCAACACGGACGGATGGAAGGATGGACTGGTCAGAGCACAAGTCACAGCTGTGGCCACTGAAGTGGTGAGCCAGGAGCACTGCCTGTGTGTCTCTCTCACCATCCCAGGCACCCACGGACACCAGCTCTCCTCTGTTTGCTCTTAGCCAACTTTCAAGGCTCATCTCCAATGTTACCCCCTCTGTTAAGTCATTATTGACATCTTAAGACTGGGCTCAGAGACTCCCTTTCCTCGACGTCTTTGAAGCATTTTATTTGCACTTTCTGGTCACTCAGTTGTCATTTGTTAACTTCTCATTTCCCCCACTTGTTTGCAACGTCCTTGAGGACACGGACTGTGTCTTACTCATCTTGGATTTCTCATGAAGAAGAGGTTTTATCTTGATTAAGATGCAAGTGGTCAAGAGTCAATGTCGTGTGTTATTTTTCAAAGGACATATCCAGACCCGGCCAATGACTTCCTGGGTTGACACTTGAAGGTTTGTTTGCTTTAACAATGAACTACCTTTCACACTAGTACTGGGCACCTACTATTGATAAGCAGTGATGTGGGGGAATTCAAACTTCTATGCAGTCATAGAAGTTTTTTGCTCTCTTGGTCTTGACATCAGGGGCGATAAGGAATGTATAACAAAAAGGTATGACATAAATATGTTCTAAATGCTAGCTGGGTAAAACAGCGAATAAATTCTATAGAAATGTAAACTCAATCCCCAGCTTACTAAATAGTCTGTCCAGCTCTGAACATGATTGCATCTGTAATAATGCTTGTGTTCTGATTTAATAAAAAGATACAACTCGGTGTGCATGTCTGAGTATGTGTGTCCACATGTTGTGAGTGTTTTTCCAGTGGCCATAATGTGTCCTATCAACACATAGATTGTCCATCCATGTTCTCGCATTTCTCCTTCAGGGATAAGCAGTGTGATGATAGAAGGGATCTCGATAGTTGGCTTGATGTTTAAGCCGCCTGGAGACACAGATGTGCAGCCAGCTGAAGTCCGTTTAGCAATGACGGTATCCTGGGAGTCTGGAGGAGAGAGATTTTAACAACTGTGAGATGTAGACACAGCCCAAAAAATGTGGCTGAAATGTGGCCGTGCAGTCCGAGCCCAGCTTTGCACCTGACCTCTAAACTTGTGTGCGTCCTTGCGTCCCTACACTCTGCTTTGCACATACTCATGTGAATTCTGCAAGGGTTAGGTAAATAGGTTAGCTTTTAGAAACCCGTGTTTTGAAGTACAAAGCATGCATCTCAGATGTGAGTTTAGAACTTGGAGAAAGTTCTCCAATGTTTGCAGCCTCCACTGTCTGCAGCCAACCCCAGGGGAGGAACGATATAAAAGAGAGCTCAAACAAGAGCACAAGACACCTCTTTACTTTGAAACAAGAGGACTGTAAGTATTCATTTAAAAAGTAAGGATAAAATTCTGTGTCCTTACAGAGAATAATGATCCTTTTATTTTATTTTAAAAAGTTGGGGGAAGGGAATAATGAGACACCAAAAAACAAAACAAGAAGAAAACGTATGTCTCTAAGCAGAAAAAACTCCAAAGAAAATTCCATTTTCTTTTACGTCCCAGCCTTTGACCCTCATCTTTAAAACACCACTTAAAAAGAAAGAGGCTGGTGGGTTTCATGCAAAAAGCTATTTGCTACAGGGGACAATTTCCCAGATACGAAAGTGTGGTTTGTGGGGGTTGACATCCAAGTTCGCTTTGTCATGTCCAGGTAGAACCTCTGATGGACTCCACAGGGCTACTTACTGGGACATTCCCTGGTATCTGAGAAGTGGGAACACTGTCCCTCCATTGTAAAGGAATTGACAGGTTCAGATGGGGAATGCAGGTGTGGCCCTTGGCCCTGCTAAAAGGACAAAATAAATCCGTCTATAGAATTTAGAGTAAATGAGAGGTTCCCCTCCATGGTGACCTTCTCTCTACCCACCCTCTTGGCTCACATGGATGGCAAGTTATAACTGGACTACAAGGACTAATATATTGTGCAGCCGAGAGGGGGAAGTGCCAAAAGAAAAACTCTGCTGGATCTAGCGTATGTGTCCTGCGTTCATTTCTAGGCCTGTAAACAAACACAGCTGTTGAGTGAAGGAGCCGTCTTCAGAAATGGTGAAAAAACAGCGATGCCCTGCCAGTGAGATCGCAGCAGGGGAGAGTTGTTCCAGGGCTTGGAGGCGCAGCAGGGCTGGACCGTGTGTCTTCTCTGTACTCCAGGATAAGCTGGGCGCGAGAGGCCGTCCTGTGTTTCCAGCTGAGGCCGTGGAGTATTCAGCATGATTAGTGTGGGAAGGCTTTGAGGGAAAAGGAGTCTGAAATTTCATCTGCTTTCCTCAAATTAAACCTTTGTTTAACATACAAGACCTTGGCTGTCTTTTTCTGGAGGTGAGAGAAGGGAACATTTATCTCTTTTTCCACTTGTTTTAAAATAATCTGCAACTTGGAGTGAAAGACTGTAGAAACTTGTGGGCCCAGAAGCTTATATGTATGTCGATTATATAAACATGTTGTTTACTGCTAAGATTAAGTCTTGGGCCATACTCCTGTCTCTTTCCTTTCTCTACTGCTCAGACGTAGGTTTACAGTGTGATGCTTGTAACGTACAGAGAGAGTGCTGTCACGATGGGCCCGCCCCCATTTACACGTCAGTTGTTCGTTCTGGTGATGTCGCACGGAGGTCGGATTTCTGTGTCACGGTGGCCTCTGGCTTCTGGTTGCCCATCATCCTCTTACTGCTGGAACCTCAGGCCCTTCAGCCACAGCTGCAGCAGGAGGCCCAAGGGAGACCAGCAGAATGAAACCAAGATGGGATTTACTTTGTGCATGGAGATCTTGTCACCTTGGCAATTGATGGCTTGAGGGTTCCAGTCATGCCTTCATTTATTTTATAGACATTTATTAAATGCAGGTAATGAGTTGACTTCATGGCCGAATCTTCTCCCAGTAATGAGAGACTCGTGATGGGTTTGACTTTGGGCTCATTCCCCGTTGTCTTCCTCCCTGCTCCCACTTGCAGCCGGACTTTGAAGGAGTTGCTGCCCTGGCACAGACCATTCTTGAGACCTGCAGACCTCAAGTTTCCCGATGATTGGTTTATGCCTTTCCCCCTACTAAGTTAGGTTAGTTGCTTGGCACAGCGATGCTGATGAGCCCAGGGTTATGGGTTTATTTCCCCAAAAGTTTGTTACTTTCCCAGAAATAGGGAAATCCCAATTCATTTGACCACATTCATTACTTTATCTGCTGCTTTAGGATTGTAGGAAGGAAAACATAGTAATATAATGATCTAATAATTGCACCAACTCTCACCATTACAGGTTAAGAAAATAAAAACCTTTCCCCCAAAATGAAACTTGCTCATCGTTGCTTGGTCCAGTTAGGTTAACTCGCTCCTTGCCCACAGCTGACGTTGACGAGGCTGAGTACGTGCATCGAAAGCACACGTTCACCCCCCTGCATCTCCCAGGGTGATGTGTGACCTGGATTCCTGTTCCTCGATTAGCTTGCCGGCCTGACCTGACCACCTTTTAGCACGTGCTGGTTGACAGCAAGCGTGTTTCCTATGGCTGCTGTAACAAATTACCACAGACTTAGTGGTTTAAGACAACCCAAATTAATTCTCTTACAGTTCTGTAGAGCAGGGGTCCAACACAAGTGTCACCGGGTTCAAATTAAGGTGCCAATAGGGCTGTAATTCTTCTGGAGGCTCTGGGCGAGAAGCCATGTCCTTGCCTTATCTAGCTCCTAGTGGCCACCTGCATCCCTTACTTAGCTCACGGCCTCTTCCTCCAAGTTTAAATCCCTCTCTGACTCTCACCCCCACATCTATCATCACGTGTCCTTCTTCTGACTCTCCTGTCTCCCTTTTTCCCTTACAAGGGCCATTGTGATTGCTTTGGGCCCAGCTGGATTAACTCTCCATCTCAAAATCCTTAACTTGGCCAGGTGCATGAGGCCAGGAGTTCAAGACCAGCCTGGCAATATAGCGAGATGCCCCCATCTCGACAAAAAAAAAAAAAAAATTAGTCAGGCACAGTGGTGCAGCACCTATAGCTCCAGATACTTGAAAGGCTAAGGCAGGAGGATTGCTTGAGCCCAGAAGTTCGAGGCTGCAGTGAGCTGTGATCGCACCATTGCACTCTAGTCTGGGCAATAGAGTGAGACCCCATCTCTAAAAAAAAAACCCAAAAATTCTTAACTTCATTGTACCTGTAAAGTCCCTTTGCCACATAAGGGAACATATTCACAGGTTCCAGGGATTAGGATGAGGAAACTTTTTGTGGGGGAGGTGGCATTCTGTCTGCCACAATAAACTTGATATCTTTACAGTGACTCACAATTTTTAAGTTCTTTCTGCATTTAGTGTGTGCGTCTAGTTTTTTTTTTTTTT
>NW_012138414.1:384893-387059 GCF_000956105.1 Propithecus coquereli
CTGGGTGCTCAGGAAACTCAGTTCTCAGCTGTTTTTCTCCCAGATGCAAAGCTGTAATTTTTTGTAGTTGTAATCTTTGGTGAAAATTTAATACTGTTAGCTCATTCAAGCCAGAGACAATTCTTGTTCAGGGACCACTTGGCAAACCTTTTGTACCTGGCAGTTAATCATAGTTATTTTAATTTCCTGATCTGATAATTCCAACATCCCTGCTACATCGAAGTCTGCTTTTGATGCTTTCTCTGTCTTTTCAAACTGTGTTTCCTGCCTTTTAGTATGCCTTGTGATTTGCAGGTGAAAGCCAGACATGCTGATGTGCACTGGGTGGAAGGAGCTGCTTCCATAGGCCCATAGGCCGCAGTGAGTGGCGGGGAGGTGTGGGGGAGGGGAAGCCCTCTCTGGTGCTGTGATTACGCCTGGGTCTTTCAGCGCAGTGGTCCCCAACCTTTTTGGCATCCAGGTTTCATGGAAGACAGTTTTTTCTCGGGCCAAGGTGGGGGTGGGGATCCGTGCGGGGGTCGCGGGGTGGCGGTTCAGAGCTCAGGCGGCGATACCATATGACGCCCGCTTCCTAATAGGCCGCCAACTGGTACTGGGCCTGGGGCTTGAGGACCACAGCTTAGTGAGTCTGCCCTGGGCTGTGACCTTCACAAGTGGGGCCCCTTCGGTGGGACGGGGTGCCTGGAGTGGCCGGGGTCGAGCATTTCGTTTCCCAGGTGTTTTAGGTTCTGGTTCATTAGTTCTTCCGGAGGGCAGGCCTTATGAAGAAGAAACAGCGTCTTTTCCCCTCCCGTTGTCTGAAGCAGGAGGGGATTTTTCCCATCTTCACCGTGAGGGCCCAGTTGGGCTCCTGGCTGTAAAAGCGCGCCCCTCCCGTGACGGGGTCGCCTGCAGCTCCGGGGCTGGCCACGCTGCGCCTCCGGCGGATCTCCGCTCCCCTTCGCGTCCGCCTCCCTGCGCGGTCCCGAGATCTGCTCGGGTAAAGCTGCCACTCCCTGTGTCTGGCTCAGCAGTTTGCCCTGTGACCTCATTCCTCTGAAGGAACTAAGCAGACTGGTTGACTTTGCAGTCTGTTGAGCTTTTTACTTGCTAGAGTGTCTACAAGTGCCTTCCATGCTGGACTGGAAACCAGAATTGTAATTCCTTACATCCCTGTCCTAGGCAGAGCTGGGGCTCTGGGGTTTTTCCAGGCCACGGTTCTGCTCCCTTTGTGTCTACTTCCCACGGCTGCCTTTTGGCATTTGCCACGTGCTTCTGCGCAGAAGCCTCGAGCCCCAAGGTGGCCTCCCATCGGCTTCCTCAGCGTTTGTGCTCACCGTTCCTATTTCTTGCCTGTTCTTGTTGACTGCAGTGGCTTCTCTGAAAAGTGGTCACCCAGCCAGTCTGGCACCTCCTTGTCACACCTGTCCAGTCTGTGCAGGGATGGGAGCGGTTTCTCTTATTTCAGCAGCTGACTAGGAGCTCTTTTATCCTGCACCATCATTTTGAAGGGTAGAGAAATATTTCTCCCTTCCTTATTTGTGCCTTTGTTGTTGCACTTGTCACAGCTCGTTATGATCTGTCGTATATTATAGTCATTTGTGTCCTTTTCTACCACATTGTAAACTATAAAACCAAGAGGCCAGAGATTGGGCTTTACTCATTGCTGTTATCCTCCAGTGCTTGAAATAAAGTATTGCATTCAATAAATATTATGTAACAGCTTTACTTTACCGACTGTTAATAGATACAGCAGTTTCAAAGGAATATACACTTCTCCCCCCTCAACCAGTAAATATGACATGTGTTAGTACACTAATGCAGACAGGAAAAACAAAACCCAAAGCAAACAAGGTATGCACATGTCCCAGGTAATTTCTGAATTAGACTGGCTCAAGGTAAAGGGAATTGAGCTAGCTGCTGGGAAGGAGGAAGCAGATCTATATGGATCAGCTCTTCATAGGTTAGACTTGCAGAATGTTGAGCAACCTGAGAATGGCTTGAGCCAGTACGTCCCAAACTTTTTTTTTTTTTTTACCTTAGCATCACCTGGAGAGCTTTTAGAAGCCCATTGCTCAGGTTGCACCCTTTCTTAATTCAACTGTGATGTGTGGGGGTGAGAGCTGGGCATCAGAATTTTTTAAATTCTGGTGATTCTCAAAGCTGCACAGGTGATTCTAATGTGTG
>NW_012138414.1:387669-391093 GCF_000956105.1 Propithecus coquereli
AAATAGAAAAATTAACTGGGCACAGAAGTCCTGTACGCCTGTAGTGCCAGCTACTCAGAAGGCTGAGGCAGGAGGATCACTTGAGGTTGCAGTGAGCTATGATGATGCCACTGCACTCTAGCTGGGGTGGCAGAGTGAGAGTCTGTCTCAAAAAATGAAATAAGACAAAAACATAATGCAGAGAAGTTGATTTCTTTGAATTTTTTATGCATACTGTCGTATCTGCAAATAAAGGTAAATTTTTCTTTTTCTTTCCAGTATTCATAACTCTGTCCTTTTCTTGTCTTTCATTGTCTAGGACCCCTGTAAAATATATAATGGTGACAGTGAGCATCCTTGAATGTAGTGACTTAAGTAAACAGATTTTCTAAAGTTGAATCGTTCTTTCATCCTGGAATAAACCCTTAATTGTTGTATATAATTATTTTAATAGACTACCATTTTTAGCATCTTTGGATATAGTTAAATGAGATTGCCATATACTTACCCTTTTTTGTCTTTAATGCTTGTCCTGTTTTGCTGTCAGGGTTATATAGCCACTTGTAGACTAAACTTAAAGAATGAGCTTGGAAGCTGTATGCCTTTTTTTTAAAAATGCCATGGAACAGTTTAAATAATACAGTATAAAACTGATTTAAAATAGGAAAATAAGCCACATCCTGTTTTTAAGCTGTTGAACATACTTTCAAGTGAATTGATATCTAAATGCTTATTCAGTGATGTGAATACAGCTTACATCATTGTTAAATACTAGGTCCTGCTGGTTTGCTTCAAATAATAGTGAAAAAAAAATGATCCCTTAAGGAATGACCAAAACCACATGCACCAATTGGTTCTTCTGTCTCTGGGCCCTGTGGTCCAGTGGGTAAGAATTGAATAGTCTCAGAACTGGGAATTTTTTTCATGTTTTGTCTGTCCTCTGGGTCCTGGACATAGCCTGGGATTGGAACAAAGCCCCAAAGGGAGAGGTTCTGGATTGATGGATGTAAATATGTATACTTAGAGTCGTTATCTTCAATTGAACTTTCCTGTGGATTCTACCAGATTATCCACATCCTGAAGGTGCTCCCTGTTGTCCGAACCTTCTTGATTATATCCATCACCTGGGATGCTGGTAAACACGTGCGTTCCTGGGCCCCACTCCAGATTTCCTACCTCAGAAGTTCTCGGGAAGGGGGCTGGGGACGCTGTTACCCCCAGGTGGTCCCTATTATTAGGGAAGTTTGAGAAACCGAGCCCTATGTGGAAATAATTCAAAATTCATTACAATGGTGATGCTTAACCTTGACCACACATTAGAATCGCCTGTGCAGCTTCGAGAATTGCCTTCCTCGTGAAGTGGATCCTTGTTGAGATGGGAGGCTTGGGCATCAGTATTTTTAAATGTTCTGCCGGCGTTGAGAGTCACTGACTTTCAGTGTTCTTGAGAACTGAGTGGTGCCCCTTTGAGATGGTCGTCGATGCCTTGGCTCACTGGAAAATCACCACTGGGTATAGCTGAGTAAGTCTGTGCCTTTGCCTAACAGAAGTGAGACCGAGACCCTCTTTCTGCTCTGATTTTTGTTTTTTACCTGCTCCTCTTGCTTGGATTTAATTCTACTTAAAATCATATGGGTCAGCCTCTGCAGAACCTCTGCAGAAAAGCAGACGCGTACCTGACACAGTAAGTATTCGATGAGTGTCCATTACTGCGGGTAGAATCCGGAGATCAGCTGGGCTCGCTCAGCTCCCCAGCTCCAGGCCTGAGCGTCCTGAATCTGCAAGTCACGTCCTCCTCGAGACACTGCTGCTCTGGTGTCGTGTGGTTCTGTGGGCCTCTGCCTCGGTGTGTCTGTTTCTGTGCTCAGAGGTTTTGTTCTGCACTGAGTTGACCCAGCTATGAAATCATTCCTCCTTCACACATGAGGAAACTGAGGCAGAGAAGTTGCGTAACGTTTTCTGAGACCATGCCGTAAGTGTGCGGTGGAGCGGCATGTTGAGCCTGAGTGTGCTGACCCCGTGGTCTGCGTGGAGGCTTCTCAGTCACGTCGTTCTTGCCTCTCAACGGTAGATTTTCCGAAGACTTGGGCCAGGGTGGAGAGGGGTGTCACACGGGGAGTGGTGGCAGAGCAGGCTGCGCAGCAGATACCCAAAGCTGCACGTCAGTCATTCCTTTCCTTGGAAGTCCTTTCAGCTGTCATGCCACCCAGGGGCTTGTCATTTGGTTTGTGTCCCTGGCAGTGCCAGCCTTAGTCACCTTTCAGGGTCACCGCTGGGAGCTCCACATTCTCCTTCCTCTGTTTTAGAGAGCACTCTGCTCTCAACTTGCGTAACCAAACTCATGCAGGTCTTAAGCCAAAAGAGCGGCCTCCTGTTAACGGAGACACCCTGTGTCTTCTTGTCCTCACAGCAAAGGCAGGTCCCTGTACGTCCCTTGTCTCACCTTCTCATGTACAGAATTATACCTGCTGGGCGATTCTTTTCCTTGGTCAATTTAAAGCCTGTCCCGTAGTCTTAAAGGCCCACAGCCCGATTCGTCAGTAATGAATTCCTTGATTTATGATGAAATTATAATGACTGGGGGCGGGGGGTCAGTCAGACAACTCTAGTCAAACAGCTGGAACATTTCTCTCCCTGTGGGTGGGGGCTGAAGCAAGCCAAGTCCCAAACCCAATGCCGGTGTATTTATTTATAATGGGATGACAGCTGCCCCCGGGGACCAAGCACTGTGTCCTACTGCTAGCATGTCCTCTCCCCGAGGGCCAATGCCACCAATGCCACAGGGGTCAAACTATAACCAGGGGGTGGTTAGGAAAAACTGGAACCAGAATTCAAGAATTAATTAGACTTCCCAAATCAGAATTTCTGCCTGGAATCCCCAAGACTAAGTCTCCCCTTGCTCTGGACGCTGCTTGGGTAGAAGCTGTCCTGTGTTTGTCTCTGGACCCTTCTATCTAAGGTCTGATGGCTGACAGGTTCCCCTCCCCCAGCTGGTTATTGCATTCCTTCTTTAGCTATTTTGTAGAACATTTCCTATGATTACTCTCATGCCTTGCAGGCCTGGAGCCAATCTGTCTCTTTATGGTGGCTTAACTTGTCTTAATTGGATTCATTATGCATTGATTTTAAAATTTAATTTTCTGAGGGCAACTTTCTCTTATTTCCAGATTCTTGGAGGAGATTCCTTACTACAACCCCTATATGCTGTTAACATTCAAGAAAAATGACAGAAAAAAAAATACTTAGAAGAACTTAGCACATTCTCTGTTTTCATGAAATTCTGCCCAACTAGTGCCTGATGCCATTGTGGTAGTTTCCACTCGCTCGTGCTCCCGAATGGTGCCAGTAACACCCCGGTATCCCTCCCTCTGTCCTTTATCTTCACATACATACATGTACACAGCCCAAGAGAACCAGTTTTACTGTTGATTATGGCATTTTAGGC
>NW_012138414.1:393445-396379 GCF_000956105.1 Propithecus coquereli
AGAAAAGCTGAGAAGTCATGGTTTGGATTTGTTGGAGTAAAGACTTTATAGCAATGGACATGTTTTGTAACAGCAAAACCTGAAACCTCCAATTTCCTTTCATCTCTCCTATCCTCAGAAAAGCATAAAGTACTGAGAAAATGAATAGAATGTACGTAAAGAGCCCGGGCTTGGGGTCCTGTGTAGTTTGTGTGCCACGTGACAAGCACACAGTAGGTGCGTGAGGCCGTGTCCTAGCCTGAGTTCCTGCTTCCTGCCTGCCTCGAGCCCGTTGGTGAAACTGTTCTCAGTAACATGTTTCTATAATTTACATGAAGGCAGGGATGGGCTGGGTGCTGATGGTACCATTTAGCAGCGGTGCATAATTGCAGCAGGATGTGAAAAATCGGTGGCCTGCGTGTTGGGGCCGGGTGGGCTGCTCTGCTGTTCTCCTTTGGCTACTCTGACAACCTGACAGAATGTAAGCAGATGTTTCTGAGAATTTCTTAAAACAGTTTCAAAACCTTTGTGTTAAAGCTTTGGTGGTGGGTTTAAGGCCTGAGCAAGACCCAAGCGGGATGGTGCATTAGGAAACGTACTGGACTTGGACCCAGAAGAGCCCTGTTTAAGTCCCACCTCTGAAATCCTAAACCTTTGGTGAGTTATTTAACAATTCTTGGCCTTGGTTTTCTCATTTGTAGGATGGTGGGGGTTCGAACGGATCATTCTAGAGTTCTTTCTGGCTTTGAATGTCTCAATCTGTATTTATTACTGGCCCCTGTGGCTGCTACCGTAGCAGAGTTCATTGCCTGATTTATTCTTGGGCAGGCTGGGGGTGCCTAAAGTTCATATGGAAAATGCCAGTGTTTTGGGTGCTGCTTTGCACTTTTATTCATTTATTAATTCATTCACTTACACATTCTACAGATACTTGCTACGTGTTTTTTATGTGCTAGGGATGGAGGAGAGGCAAAGCTCTTTGCTCCTAGGCCGGAGGACCAGACAGAGGAGAAATACCAGCTGGTATTTCTCAGGCACGTCCTAATGGGTGTGGGTCGAGGGTGAAGCACCCTGGCTCCTACAGGTGAATTGAGTTTCAACTGAAAACCCAGGGCGTTTGCACGATATTGAAGCATGAGGAAATTCCACCACTGCACTGCCTTGGTAACAGTGAGAGACAGGTCCAGGGGTCATTATAAGACTGGAAGTTCACATCCCTTTTCTCAGAGTTGAGCTACCTGCTTCCCTCTGTGTGGCCACCTGGTAAATCGTGACTCAGTTGTTTGGTGTCTGCAACTACTGTTATTCCATTTTCCAAAACATGTGCTGAAAAACTACTGTAGTAGTGTTAATGGAGATTATATTTTCTTTTCTTTTTTTTTTTAAAGAAATTGATTCCACCAAACAGTTGACAAGATTATTTACTGCAAGACTTAAATTCTTTTCAGATTAAGCTGCATCGTGTAGTTCTAAGAAATATTGTTTTTCTTTTCTTTTTAAATCATGGATTTTCTTCTCCCCATACCCCATAACAATAGCTTTAGGCTTATAAAAACCAGAAAAAGGAAGGAACAAAATATGTCCATGGCAATTACTCTTAGAATTTGGGCAGGGGAGAGAGGCAGTGAGAAGCATTGAATGTGTAATTCTAATTATAATACTTTGGAGGTGGTTGAAACTTAGGGCTCTTCTAGTCCAAAGAGGCACTGACTGGCCCAGGGTCCACAGCTGGCTAGTGGCAGGAACTGAATAGAGCCCAGATCTTCCGACTTCCAGTCTAGGGCTCTTTCCACCTGCCTCCATAGGGGAACATATCTTTGGAGGGTTCCTAAGGCATAGGGATCAACACAACACACTTTCCTAGACCCTGTTTTCCTCAGTCATAAAGACCCTAAGACATTATTTCCTTATCAAAACAGATATGGATATTATCTTAGTCCATTTTGTATCTTTGTGTTGCTGTAACAGAATACCACTGTCTGGGCAATTTCTAAAGAAAAAATTGCTTGGCTCATGGTTCTGGAGGCTGGGCAGTCTAAGGGCATGGCGGTGGCATCTGGTGAGGGCTTTGGTGCTGCATCATCTCACGGTGGAAGGGCAGGGGAGCACCTGCAACAGAAAGAGAGGAAAGGGGTCAAACTTGTCCTTTTATCAGGAACCCACTCCCACGATAACCAACTCACTCCCACGATAATTGCATTAATCTATCCATGAGGGCAGAAATCTCATGACCTAATCACCTCTTAAAGGTATCACCTCTCAACACACTTTGGGGATTAAGTTTCCAACCCTTGAACTTTGGGGGACACATTGAAACCATAGCAGATATATTGTGGAACATAATGGAAATTCACATGAGTGTTTAAGATAAGGCATGAGATGTTAATGATTGTGGACTTTTGACTAAGCTGGAGATCTCTGGGACATAAAACTCTCCTTTGCTCCAAGGATGACCTTGGTAGGGAATTATGAATATCACAGGGCTGCTGAAGTGGCCCCAGTGGCTGTGTAGACCAAACTTGTATTCTGGAAAGGTACAGAGGGCACTTATGGCTCTCACCACAAGCCTAA
Source organism: Propithecus coquereli (assembly GCF_000956105.1). Lineage (NCBI taxonomy): Eukaryota > Metazoa > Chordata > Mammalia > Primates > Indriidae > Propithecus > Propithecus coquereli. The sequence continues at coordinate 395,996 of NW_012138414.1, forward strand.
GATTTTTAAAAAAATCTTACATTCTCTCAAAGCATCATGCAAATTTTGCTTTTTGTCCATAAGATATTCTGTTCATCTCAATGTAAAAATAATGTTTTAAATTATCTCTCGAGTAAAATAGAAAGAAGATGTGCTCATTAGCCTACAAGACCACCTGCCTCTTGGCAGGTAGTCAAGAGTCCAAGTTCATGTCCCCCGTTGCAGGAATGCAGCAGGGTCAGCTCTCTGATTCTGTTACCTTCTCCCTTGCTTTTAAAATCAAAGACGACTTTCTCTGCTTGGCATCCCGGATCAGGTTCACTCTTGATTGTTGGAGATAAATTCGCTAATGTTCTTCATCAATTCTAATGACTTAGTTCAGTATTTATAATCTATTTTGTACTT
>NW_012138414.1:396429-398529 GCF_000956105.1 Propithecus coquereli
ATCCCAAAAGGACTTAGGGAAGGAGGGGAGAGCAGAGAACATCTGGGGACAATGCTCGTTCACCACAATGCGTTTTCCTAGGGAAGGTGGTCGTGCAGGGTTCCAGGGAGTGACCGGGAAGCAGGGGTCACCGTGGAGAGTGCCCTACAGACAAGGTCAGGAAGAGGGCAAGGGAGGGGTAAGCCAGGCTCGGTGCCATATAGAAACACGGGCTCAGAACGAATATGCAAATTATTCAAATGACTTCAGAATGTGCCCAGTAGTACAATTTCTATTAACGTATATGTGTATTTGGATGCTTTCAAGAAAAGCATCTTAAAGCCAAAAGTTTTAAAAAAGAATAGGTATAAAGAGAAATGTGTACAATGGCTAAACTTTGGCATAGGACTTAAAAATTTAAATTTTAGATAATTCTAAGGTGAGCCTTCTAGTTTAATTGACCCATGTGCGTGTGGCCTTTTTAGAAGCAGCTGAGTAGATCGTTTGGAATTTCCATATGTTTGCTGCCCGACTTTGGTCTTTGCATTTAGGGTAGGGTTAATGGGACAGGTTCTCTCCCTTCATTTCTCTCTCTGCTGGCAGAGACGGTTTTCCTGAGGCTATTTGGAGTTTTGGGGTAATGGCATAATAACCAGTCGGTAATGACTTCTTGGGAATGTATGAAAGGGCCAGGAGCCCTGAAAGTCTTTGACCATCACCTCTGTTATTTCCAGAGGGGCCTACATGGTGGGCAGAGAAGTGGGCAGTTGATGTCAGGTGGTCGCTGGTCACCAAGCACGTGATGACAAGAAAGGCGGGGAGAAAGCCACAGTCAGTGAGGCATCAAAGGATGCTCGAATATTTCGGTGCTTGCCGTGAACCTGGCCCACCTTGCACTTCAGGGTATCTTATCTCAAACTCCTGGCCTCAAGCGATCCTCCTGCCTCGGCCTCTCAAAGTGCTGGGATTACAGGTGTGAGCCACCACACCTGGCCGTACGTTACCTCATTTTATCCTTTAACATCCCTGGGTGGTCTTAGAATCATCATTGTACGTTGAAAACCAAAGCTCAGGAGAATGAACAGCCTCATTTAGGTTCACTCAGCTGTCAGTGGCACAGCCAGGATTTAAGCCATTTCTTTTGACTGAAATTCCAGCATTCTCTCCATCACATTGGAGCTACCTGCTTACTTGGTGGCAGGTGGCAGGAATCCAGCTAAGGTAAACCAGGTTGAGGAAGAGTGATCGTTCCCAGGAGTTCTGGAAAGGGAGAGTAGAGCGGGATCTGTCTCAAAAGCAGTATCAGAAAGGTGTCAGTGTCTGGCAGGGTGTGGACAGAGGCCATGCAGAGGGAGTTGCTAGCACGTCACCAGGCTGCCCCTGGGCATCTGGCGTCAGGTCCTCAGCTGACTCTAGCGAGGTAGCTGGTGTGCCTGTTGTTTTTGTGGGGATTTGGGTATCTTGGAAAAGGGCGTGGACTTGCCCCGGGATCCTCTAGAGTGGGGATGATTCAGAGTGAGATAGGAACTCCTGCCCCTGCCTGCCGAGGCGTTGCCCTTGTAGACGCAACTTTCTCCGGCCAGTGGCTGCTGGACCCCTGCTCCACGCTCCCGGGGTGTCCTGCTGCACTGTGGAGCCCACAAGCTAAAAACACTGTTTCCCAGGCCCAGCTCCTGATGCCATTTGCGTTTCTTCAATCAGAAATACTTGTGGAAAAATTGAAATTGGGACCAACTTGAAGGGGAGAGAGGCAGGGGCTTGAGGCACCCATTTGCTGGTTGGTGCCAATCTTGTAACCCCCCTGAAGGCCTGGAGCCAGCAGGTCTGGGGGAGCCTTCCTGTTTTCCCGACTATGCCTGAGATACGGTATGTGGTCCTGGGGCCGGCGTTGGGGACTGGCTTCCAGATGGTACAAGTAGCAGCAGTTCCTTTGGCAGGCCAGTTCTGGTGTGAGTCTAGGCATTGTTATTAAAGGACCAGCCTAGAGTCTGTGCCTCCAGCCCATCCTGGGATTTTGTAAGCACCTATCTGAGATCCCTTCTGCTTCAAGTTGCCAGGTGGGGTTTTGTTATCTGCCACTGAACCCCTTGTTGATGCAGGCAGGTCACTACCTTGTAATAC
>NW_012138414.1:407089-416320 GCF_000956105.1 Propithecus coquereli
AAGCTTTTTATTCAAAGATCAAGCACCCACATTACCACAATATGGGAAGGGCATAGTGAGAAACTGCTTGTGGTGTAGGGCCGAGAATGGCTTCTAAGCCTTCTAAATTTCAGCCTCTGAGGGTTCCAGCAGGGAAGTGGAGTTCTTTGTATGCCATGAGCAAGAAAGGGTATCTTCCACCCGAGACGGTTGCCCTCAGGATTGGCAGATATTCTCTGGTCCACGCACATGGCAAGGTGAAGGAGGTCTGAGGGGCTGGCCCTGTCAGCCAGATCAGCTCTGGGTGCTTGCAGGTGCCCTCGAATGCACTTCAGCCGTGAGACCACTAACATTTGTGCATGCACCGCACATACACGTACACTCAGGTACGTGCTTCAGACAGGCAGCTGTTAGGGCAAGGCAGAGGGGACTAAATATGGTTTTATGCATTGTGGTTTTAAAATGATACAAATGACACATGAATTCTTTATAAGAGCATCTTGCAAGCATTCTGAAGCTTCCCTGGAGTGATTGTGCGTCAAATGGAATGCCCCCTCTCTAGCTCCAGCACAGGGACTGGAAAATGGAAGATAACAGAGTAAATCGAACTCCCTTGAGACCATTTGGGTAAAAAGGAAATGCGTTGTTTCTTAGAAGACTTTTGGCATTTGCAGGTTTGGAAATGGAGGCGGGAGAGAACCTTAGGCAAATGTTAAAATAAAACAAAACAAACATATAAACCGAATGAAGACCTCTATCTTTCTGCATCATTAATTTTTCTAATAAACAAGGGAGAAAAAGCTGAAAGTACAGCGTATAACCCTAGTAAACACATCAGAACTACCAAATTAGCCCTCTGTGCAAACACACCTTTATATTTAGAGCTGGAACCACTTCAGGAGTGACCTTTCTCCGAGGTTGCTTGTTTGGGTGGCAGCAGTGACTCCTCCAGGCCACAAATGCTCTTTGTGGCCCCTACCGTATACATTAGTTCATGTTTTCTTTGGCTTAAGGAACGTTAAATAATGATGGCATTGCCCTTGTTTTTCCTCCTTTCCCAAAATGAGTGTGAATAACTTCTATATAAGGAGCATTACCTGTTCTGGTCTGGTTACATGCTCCTGGTCAGAAGTGCATCTCCCTGGGGAGGGTGGGTGTGCCATTTGGAAATTATTTTAAATAACTGTTCACTGTCGGCGACCATCAGAGCACCCTACGGAACTTCATGGGTAGAGTTGTGTAGTAGAAGATGTGAGTTATCTTTTATGTACCCTCAGAGCAGTGCGAGTCCACAGGATAAATGCATGTTATAGAGAAATAAGTGCGTGTGCATGTGTAACTTAACTTTAAAACACAAATATTGTTAACGCTCCCTTCTTTAAATGTGCTATCCCGTTGAATTTTCTCAACCCTTGAGGTAGTTGCTGTTATTCCCACCTGAGAGATAAGGAGATTGAGGCTTTAAGGAGGCTCAGTGCCTTGCTCAAGCTCAAGTGCATTGCCCAACCAGCAACGACCGAGTCCAGGAATGAGTCTAGGTGTGTCTGACTCCAAACCCCATCCCTTGACCACCAGGGGATTCTGCCTCTCTGTAAACAAGCAGATGTGGAGCTGCTTCCTAGACGTTGTTTCCGTGGCCGTAAATGGGCACATTTCTTAAATCAGGGACAGGAGAGATTTGAAAAAAGTAGAGAAATTGGAACTGATGTTATAATCATAGAGTTTCAGACCTAGAAAAGAATTTGAGAGTAACTTGTCTTAACCTTTCGCCGTTTTGCTGGACTCTGCTTCTATGAAACAGCTCCCACAAGGTCACTACATGAGTCAGCGGCAGAACTTGACGTGTACCCTTTAGCCTTAATCCTTCCCACTCGAGGAGGACACTATCATTTCTACCACCTCTATTAGTCATTTCGTGTTTGCTCATCTTCCTGCCTTGATTATCTTCTCCTGTATTCCTGTTTTATTTCTCCAATAAGATTATACACTCTCTGAGGACAGGTGCTGTCCGACTTTTTTGTTTTCTCCCAAACTTATAGTCCAATGCCTCAAACAGGTAGGTATTCAAATATTTGTGATTTTAGCGTTGCGTTAGGCATGCCGTACAACTGTGCTTCTTGGGAAATAGTGTTTCCTGACTGAGCTCTGGATTCTTTGGTTCTCTCTAAGGAACTGAGCGAGAGGACCTATACTTGCCCTGTGGCCCAGGTTATAGCCCTGCAGGATTTGTGGTGGGTGCCCAAGAAACCCGATACGGCACTGAAGTGTGGTTTCTCTCGTGCCAGGTGACCATGGTGCCCTCTGGGGGATGCTCAAGTTATTACCTCTGCTCTTCACCTGGGTGGATTTAATCTCTAATGAGATTTTAATTAGCAAATAGTGTACTTATTAAGAATGATAATAAAAATGTTATTACTCTCGCATAGAGCTTTGTTTTCCCAAGTGTTCTCAGGGGTGCTATTTCCCTTCATCTGCACTGTGCTCTCGTGAGGCAATTATCCTCATTTTAGAGATGAGAAACCAAAACGGGGAGGGTGGGTACTTAAATAGTGAAGAGATGCCATCTGAGGTCAAGAAGGGATTGATGAGAAACAACCTTTTACTGGAACCTTTTTGGGGCTTGCCGTGTCTTTTCGTGGTGTCTGGTGAGCGTGTTTGGGTGCGTATGGTCTTTCTTGCTTGAAACCACGGGCCGCCTTTGGGAAACCGATTTGCAGCTCCGGTTCACCTCAATCTACCTTAGTTCATGGGCCGTATGTGGCTGAGTGTGTGTTTGAATTAAGTAGACTTTAGTACACACACAGTCATTTATTTTTGTGCTGTTTCCACTTAACTGTAGTGCTAATTTGTCATGACTTATTTTAGGGGACCAAGACATTCTTGCACTTGCGTTTCTGTGATCAATTTAATTTTACCTCTCCTGGTGTGCGTTGCTGGTTCCAGAATGTTTGCCTACTGTGATGGCACTTCTAATTCTTTTTAAAAAGTAAGGGAGACCCTTCAAACTCTTAGTTTTCCTTAATCTTTGAATTGATCTAAATTCTTCTTTTATACCCCAGGCAGCTTCTAAGTTAGTAAAGGATCAATACATACTTGTTAAATGTGAGTGAGACACTTCTATTTTTAACCTGTACCTTGTAGCAACTTTCTGATCTGAACAGTGCAATGCATTATGTTATGTCTTTTATTTGCCCTAACGTTTGTCATTAAAGCTACTTCCACTGTCGCTTCAAATCCCCTCTCACCGAATGCTTAGTATTCAGTAGTCAAGAGATGATTTACATTCTGTTTCATTTCTACAAAACTTTTCTACAAAATGAGTCATATTGTTATTTTTATTACCACTTTATAGATGAGGAAACTGAGGCACAGAAAGATTAAGTAGGATGTTCAAGTTCACATGGCCAGTAAGTGTGCAAAGCCCATGCCCCTTCATGCGTGCCACGCTGCTACCTCTGTCAGCTTCAAGGCAGGCTCCTTGGGGATGTGGCCAAACACTTAGTGACTGGTCCATTTTTACCGTATCCATGTGGACTCAACCTCACCAAGCACGCAGTGAGCACCTGCTGTGGGAGGCAGTGTGGTGTAGAGCAGAGAGCATGGCCTTTATCATTCGGTAGGCCCGACTCGGGTCCCGCTGTCACTGCCTTCGTTAGTTATTTATTGAGTGTGTTTTTCATTCATTCATTCATTCGTTCGTTCAACAAATGTTCATTGAGTACCTGTCCAGGGGATGCAATTAAATAAAAAACAGATATGGATATCAATCAAATAATTACAGTACTGACTATAATGCCAAACTGAGTTAAGTGCTCTGAATGAGCAAAAGCCATTGACTAAGGCTAGGAGGTCTGGGGAGGTTTCCTGGCATACGTGGTGCTTGGTCAAAGGCCCTGTGTCAGTGGGGAATGTGGAACTTTTAGAGAACTGAAAAGATGCGTGGTAAGTGCAAGGTCTGGCAGGATCTGTTGAGGATTTTCACCTTTATCCCCAGAGCAGTGGGAAGTCATGAAAGGGTCTTAAGCAACGTGTGAGTGGTAGGGGCTGCCTTGTTCACACATGGATTGAGCGCAGTGGACGGGGAGCCCATTTAGGAGGCTGTTTTAGTAGCTGGGTTGAGAAATGGCGGTAGCTTGAATGTCGGAGGAGTTGGAGAGAAGTAGTTGAGTCTGAGAGAAATTCAGGAGGCAAACTGACAGGACACAGTTAGGGATAAGACGTGAAGGAGCATGGGAGGGAGGTGTAGGGCATGATGCACAGGATTCCAGCTTGCCCACCTGGAGAGAAGGAGCATTCTTCACTCAGATAGGGAACTCTGGAAGCTCCCCATGCCAGGCTGGTGGAGGTGGATTGTAATTTCAGGCATGCTTATGCTGACTTTGAGATGTCTTTGAGGCATCAAGGAGGAACTATTGAGTAGGTGTTGGTTGATAGAGTTCTGGAGGCTGAGAGAGAGGGGTGGGGTAGAGATAGGATATGGTGCTCTGTGTGTGCAAAGGAACTGGAACAATGGCCACCGATGAGCCTGCCCAGGGAAGGAGGACAGCATGAGCCAGAAGGCCCAGGACTGAGCTTGCAAAAGAAACTGAGGAGGAGCAGCCAGGGAGGTGGTGGGAAAACCAGGAACATTGAGAGGAGGGCGTGTTAAGGAGAAGAGGTGATTAACAGTTTCAGATACAGTGGAGAGCCCAGTAATACGAGAACCTAAAATATAAGAACTTAAAATTGGTCATTGAATTTTGCAACATGGCGGTCCTTGGTAGTTGAGATCCATTTGGTAGAGAGATCTAGGCAAAAGTCAAATCGGAATGGGCCAGGGTAAGAAAATAGGTAAGGAAATGTGGACGTAGAGTGGAGACAACTTCCCTGCAATCTGGCTGTGAAGGGGAGGAGAGCGGAAAGGTATGCACGGGAGAGGGTGCGAGGGCAAAGGGCGTGGTTGGAGTGGGAGAGAGTTGAGCATGTGTAAACTGTCCCTGGGAAGGATCCAGGTGAGAGGGAGTGGTTGATCCTCCAGTAGGGAGAATAGATGACTCAGAGTATAAAATGGAAATATTTTCCTTATAAGATTATTATAAAAATTAAATGAGATAACGTGTAAAGTATCCAGAACAGTTGGTGTTCCTGTCTTTTATGATGATGTATATTTTTATTGGATCATTTCTAAGGTTCCATCTTTCTGGGTCTGAAAAGTCTTAATTATTTTTATTTGATTTCTTTTTACCGCCATTTATTTTCTTAACATAGAAACATTTCTTTCCATTTTCATTCTCTCTAATTTTTTTTAAAGTTCATTTTTTTTATTGCACAAGTGGATATAAACATTCACTAGCAATTTGGTTAAATCATTTTGTATTATTATGTATAAATATAAGATGCTTTTATTTCTAGCCTGCTTACTATATATTTTTCACATAGAAACCTAAAATATTCTCTCCTTCCCAGTTTCCTTTAGTGATTGTTGACATTTTTTTTGCATTTCATTGTTAAATTTATGATTTGTCCTCTTGTACCTCTCCCCTGCTTATTATCTGAATCCATCTTATTTAATTTTAAGGAATATGAAAGTTTCTTTTAAAACAAATTGGCTAAGTAGAGCTCGACGGGTCTGTGTGTACGCATCTGAGTGTGCATTTGTATCACGTGATAGTAAAGTGTTCAGAGTGTTATCACAAGTGTTATTGGAAAATAAAGCTTCTCTGTGCCAGGATGAATTTTTAAAAATTCATGTCTCAATTCAGATATTTTTTCAGGAGTTCCTTTCTTTTCCCCCTAAATTAACACATTTGGCAAAATTCACTTTTTTTTTTTTTTTGCAATTTCCTTTGAACTTCAGATGATAGTGTTTTATATGAACATGGGGAAAGATCAAACGCAAGAGAGAAGGAAGTGTAGTAGGTTGATCTTGGATCATACTTTGAAGTCATCTTAATTCTCGGTAGGATGCTAACCCAGAGCATATAGGAACAGCTGAGAGAAGAAGGGACCAGTTATCCCCACAGAGCTCGGCAGCTTTTCCCTTGGGATTGCACGGCCACTTCCTCCTTCCCAGGGCTGCAGAGTGTGCCAAGGAAGTGAAGGAGGGTTTTGTGCTTATTATAGTCTGAGGTGCACTTTTGATTCCAGTACGGGGAAGCCCCTAGGACCTTCCCTACTTGGCAAGCAGCAGTCAATACTTGCAAACCCAAAAGAGTAGTCAGAGAGACAAGAAAGTTTAGATGAATTCTGTAGACAACAGATTGCCCTCTCCTTCCCCAAACTCCTGTTCCAGGTAGGTAGAAGCTGATTCTTGAGGCTTACATGAGTGATAGTACACCAGGTAGCTCTTTGTGGCAATCCTCTCTCAGAATTTATGAAAACAGTGAATCGTACTTGTTTTCTACCCAACAATGATATAGGAAGAAAAGAAGATAACAAAGTCGGGCACTCCTTAAATGATGTTTAAAAACGCAGGAAATTATTGCAGTAATTAATAAATATACAGAGCTGAGGGGGTGATGGTTCATTTGCTTGTTTCTCTTCATTTCTTTTTATGTGTCACAATTTAAATGCTTGTCATTAGCTTCCTTGGTAAAACAGGAAAGAGTTCTTAGATGTTTGAAATTCGTCAGTATCAGACACTTGGTAAGATTGGTTGTGTTTTATTATGTGATTTTTGTATCGAGGTTGTCGTTTTGAGTGGGGATGGACTGGGAGAGGCTGCCCTCCCTGACTTAGTAGGAGAAGGGGCATCCTTTGTTTCTGACTTCAATGCCATCGTAAGCTATTAAAGGCATAAGTGGACGCCGTGCAACATGATGATCTTAAACTCTTCCCTTGTCTTCTGCTGGCAGGAGCATGAGGAGCAGCTTAGTATTTTGTTGTGTCTTGCAGACTTCTTTTGCCTTAAAAAAGTCTGTTTATGGCGGGGGAGGATGTGGCTGAAAAAACACTTGTACATAAAACAGCTGTTAAGCAAATCTCCACACACTGAGATCAAGAGAACGTGAAGAAATATGTCCTTCCGAGGACCCTTTTGCCAACTTGGAGCCTCTTTCAGAAAATAAATAGAGCCACGCTACAAGTTTCTGGTAACTTAGTTACTGAAAAATAAATTGAGCTACTTAGACCCTTGAACCTTGATTTTAAAAAAAGATCCCTGAATTCTCTTGCAGTGATGCAAATGAAGCCAAAGAAATTATGCAGAATGTTTCTTTGCCCTTTTCTTAACTAATGCGCCCCTAAAGAGTCCTGAAAATGCACGAGTCAGGAGCCTGGGCTTCCCAGTAGAGGGAGAGCAGGTACACGTGTCTTTGGTTCTCTAAACTCCATCTGCAAGAAGAAAAGATTGCCTGATGGCGAATTTTACTCTGAACTTTTTCCCTTTTCTGTGGCTTGTTGTGGTGGATGACAGTTGTTCTTGGTGGCTTCCAGGAAAGCTAGATGTCCTACCATGATGGCACGTCTGGGCACACCTCTTCTCTACTGGGAACATTTGAGAGGATTTATTGCCTGTGGCGTATGCTGTATGCTTGGAGTATTGTTTTTCAAAGATGAGGTCCCTTTAAAACTTCATGCTCACACTTAGAGAACTCTGGTCGTGTGCTACAGATGTTTTACAGTTTATTTCCAAACAGCTGCTTTTCCCTTCTTTTAGTCTGTTCCCCCCCCCTTTTTTTTTTTTTAAATAAAATCCCTCCGGAAACCTTTCAGCTCACATCCTTGGCAATGCTTCCTTAGTAAAAATCCTTGCATTCCATGCCATGACATGCTCCCAACCAGCACCTGTTACCATAGGCAGGTTGCTGTTCTGTGAGCTAGAAGTAATTTTGTGTATGTGTATCAGAACTGCAGATTCAATCACCCTAGAACAGACAGCCTCCAGCGACAAGCCCTACGTAGCATTTTTTGAGACAACACAGAAAGTAGAAGGAAAAGCAATGATTTATAATTTACAATGCTCTCTCAGAACACCAGGTAGAAAAGTCCATGCAGGTTACTCTGTCCAGTGTCAAATGGGGGAGAGTTTGTTTGAGTGTATACCAATGTGAGAATGTTCCACTGCAGACATCACCAGCATCCAGCTGTCAATAATATTCCTGACCTTTAGAGGCAGGAAGAGCAGGAATAATTAAGATGCACAGATGATCTCAAATCTTGGTAATGGTTTTCACATCCTTCTCATGATCCTCTTCCCTGGAGCTGCCATACGGAGCTAAGTTGACTCATTTGAGTTGAGCCTCCTTTTGTTTCCTTTCCACTAATCCTCGGATGAAGATATTGGGGAGAAGTGAAAGTCTCATGGAAGAGGGCAGCATCAGGGATGGAACAGAAAAGTAAAGACTTCGGGAAACCATTCCTTGAATAACTAAGTGTTGATCAGCTCTTAGGAAGACGAAAAATGTGTGGATTTGTCCTCTTGCCAGTTGTGCATATGCAAATGCACCATCTGTGCTGAAAAATGTGCATGAATTTCTCTGAAAGCGCCTGAGTGAGTCAGTGTCTGAAATGGAGTTGCACCTCTAAAACAGTTATCAAGTATTTAGGGACGAGGTGCTGCAGAGCCAAGAGAGTGAAAACAATCCATAAAGGCATGTTTGGCCGGCTCTCAAAAATCTTAGACAGTTGCAACACAGTCCTTGGCTCATATGCTGGATTTTTCCCATTCATGTACTTTTTTTGACAGATGAATTGTTGTAGGCTGCAAAAAAGCTCTAAGAGGAATCGGTTAGGCTCCTCACTCAGAGCAGGGGTCTGTTTGCTGGCAACCCTGTTAACAAGCCAAGGTGCCGTGTGCTTCGTGGGGTGTGCTACTTTTTCTCAGCTGTGACTGTTCTCTCTGGAAGTGTCAAGGGCTTGTGTTTGTGTGCTAGGTTGGAATGAAGATTCTCAATTTAGTAAATACTAGGCTGGGGTATAACTTTCCTGGAATTTGTATTTTTTAACTCCTATGGAATGTTTATTACTTTCATTATAGTAATAACAAGATTTCTAACTCAGAATCCCACAGACATGCTTGATTTTGGCATTTCCTTCTAGAGCCATCCTTAACTTTTGGCTGATTGTGGGTTCACGTTTGTCTTTGGCGTGGTTTCTCCACCTTCCAGATTGCTGACTATGGTAGATTGACTTCTTTTTTTTTTAATCAAAAGTCATTTTTGATGAAACAGGCATCCCAGCATGATATAATTTTAAGTATAGCTTCACACTACGTGTGATAAATGTGACCTGTTAGAGATACTAGAGATTGATGATTAACCTTTGGTTATAAGA
>NW_012138414.1:417280-429608 GCF_000956105.1 Propithecus coquereli
TCCTTAATATATTTCACATCTGTCTACTTATTTTTATCCTTCCTCACCCTTTATCTCCCACTTAAACGGAAGACTTCCTTGACCTCACAAGAACAGGTTAGGTTCTTGTGTCAGTCAGCGAAGCAGAACCAATTGCATGGATAGATGGATGGATAGAAATTTATTTTAAGAAACTAATTGTGAGGGTGATGATCCCAAATCTGTAACTGTGGGGGTGACAATTCTAAATCTGTAGGACAGGCTGGCAGGCTATAAACTCAGGCAGGAGCTGATGCAACTGTCAGGAGGTAGACTTTCTTCTTACCTGAGAAACCTGTTTTTGCTCGTAAGGCCTTCAACTTGTTGGATAAGGCCCACTCACGTTATCAAGCACAGTTTCTTTTACTTAAAACCAGCTGATTTAGGATGTTAACTTCATCTATAAAATACCTTCAAAGCAGCACGTAGATTAGTGTTTGATTACATAACTGAGGACCGTGGCCTAGCTGAGTTGACACGTAAAACTGACCCTCGACAGTTCTCCTTCTGTTCCCATAGCACAATCTCTCAACAAGTATTTTAATACATAAAAGAGGCTGTGCACTCATCTGTGTCCCCTGCTGGACTGCAGGCAGGGGTTGTGTCTTGTCTGCCTAATGCCTACATAAAATAGGAACACACACACAGACACACACAGACTCAAACAGACACAGACACGCAGACATGCACACAGACAGGCACACCCAGACGCATGTACATATGTAGAAGTGAATGAATGAATATTCATTTTTCTCAGCCTTTTGTGTTTTCATGGATGGTCTGTAGGAAGCAACATCACAATAGTGTAGAACCAGTAACAGAGGACATTTGATGGCAGGGGATGGTTGTCAGGGAATGAATGGCGTTTCAAGGGCCACACAACCAGCATGTCACAGTTTACTGTTGCCAAGGTCTGGATTCAATGGTAGTGGAAAGACTGTGGGAGAGAAACAAAGAAGAGATGAGCCACTTTGCAGCTGAGTGTTTCCTACTCAAGAGTCTAGCAACGTTAACTGATAATGATTGTCTACCATGAGTGAATATCAAGTGCTCAAATGTTACATGATTTTTTTCATTATGTAGCAATCATGCATTTTCAGATCTCATACTTTAGGGTTGCAAGAATATAATTACTTTTGCATAAATTAGTTTGTCTCACATCCCCCACTTATGCTTGATGGTAGAAACTTAATAGAATTCAGGCCAGGAAAATGCAATCATTTCAGAGTTTTCTCAGTTAAATCTTAGTAGTTCTATAGAAGAATGGATAAGTAAACTGTGGCACATCCAGGTAGTGGGATGTTATCAAGTGCTGAGAAGAAATGAACTTCCAAGCCATGGAGAGAGAGAGAGGAAACTGAAATCATCGGAAGAGACCATGGAGGAACTATTGTTTTCTAAGACATACCTGATGCAGTGTGAAAAGAACCATTTATAGTATTTCTTAACCCTGCAAGGGCCTTCCCTACTCTACAAAGAAAATTTTCTAGATCTCAGGATCCCAGCACTGTCTGAGGGAACACAAGAGTCCTTTACAGGACACATTTTTATTTTTTTTAGTATTTATTAAACTGCAAAATAACAGCTGCCCAGTTAAAGAAGATAAAAAGGCATATTGAACATCTCCTCTTTGCCAGGCGCTGGAGATAAAGCACCTACTATGTGCTGAGTTTTGCAAACCCAGGGGGAGTGAAGCATGATCCGTGTGTCTGTAACCTTTCATGGGGAAAAACATAGAGGCAGACAGCTTTAATGCATACCCAATCTGGGGTTTTGAAAGAGACATACAAAGGGGCAGCCAGAACCCCAAAGAAGGACCCCGCACCCAGTCTGAGATGGTTAGTTTGGGCTCCCAAAGGACAGAGTCAAGTCTTCCTAAGGAAGAAGGAGTTGGCTCAGGAAGATGATCTAGAGGGTGTGAGTAGGGGAGTCCGCTCCAGGCTGAGGAGATGGGGGACCAAAGCCATAGAGTTGCACAACAGCCCTGTTAGTTCAGGGATCTCCAACACAGAGGGTTGTGGCTGGCCAGGCAGGCAAGGTTCTGGTCACAAAGGGATAGTGTTTCGTGAAGATGCTTAGATTCAACACCATGGCTGATGACAAGTCTTTGAAGGAATTTAATCAGGAATGATGTGACCAGACTTGTGTTTCTAGGTACACTGTTGGGTAGCACTGAGCAGAGAGGGTAGGGTAGACCCTGGAGGTGGGAGGCCATCGTTGTCCAGTAGAGAGATGAGGACCCTGTGTAAGGCAGTGACAGTATAGATGGGAAGAAGGGGACAAAGAAGACCCTGGAGGAGCCAAATTGGTGGGACTGAGCACTGAGTGGAAAGGGGAGGGGGAGGTGTTAGAGGTTACTCTCGGCACCTGTCTTGAGTGTACGGGTGGCTGGTGGTGATTCCAGATGACTTGGAGAGTGACAAGGAACAGTAGGTTTTAGGGAAAGATGCTGAGTTCAGTTTGACATGTGTCGAGGTTGACGCACTCTTGGGAGACAGCAAGTGGGCAGTTGGAGTCATGTCTGTCATCTGTAAGACAGGTCAAGACTAGAGGTGTAGATTTGGAGTCCACAGCCTGGCGCAATCATTAACACCATGCGAGCAGATGAAATTGCCTGGGGAGAGTGCCCAGGGTGAAAATGAAATAGTGCCTGGCCTAGACCAAAAAGCGAGGGGTGAAGATGATGCCAGGAAGAAGGCTGGACAGAATCAGAAGTGCTCAGGATCCCAAAAGGGAAGGAGGCCAGTGGAGGACCAATAGTGTCAATTTCTGCAAAGAAGTCTTGAAAGACAAAGAAGAGCACCATCTGGATTGCCAGAGGGAGCTCATTGGTGGCCTGAGGGAGGAACGTTTTGGCAGACTTAGTGAGGATGGAGCCAAAGTGCGGCCATCGTGGCCAAGACAGTTCTTGATCCTGTTGCAGAAAAGTCCCTTCTGTGCTTGGTGGAAAAATACTTTCCCCTGTTCCTGACACTGTTGCATTAAGACATATTAAGTAACATTTTCACCTTCCTCATCTATAGGAATATTCGTTTGGCCTTTGTCTTGATGCCAGGATATCTTAGCTAATTTTTCCTAAATTCTTATCAGGTACATAATGTGGACATATTTAGAGAGAAACAAATTATCTGTGTGTATTGAATATCTTAACTCTTAGGAGGCCTAGAATTCATGGTGAAGAAGTTTCTATTTTGCCAAAAAAGCAATACCTACGAAATAATGTTGCTTTCTCTTTTACTGCTTTGGTATAATTTCTATACTGCTTAATTATATATTCAATACATAATGGAATTTTAGTTTCTTGCAGTATTGACTCTGGTAGTGAATTAAAGTGACTTTTTTAAAACAAAAGTTTGCTGGATTCACAATTGAATCAAATCTTTAAATTTGTAAATTAGTGCAATCAGTGAAATAACTGTCTCCTTCATAGCTATCCCAATTTTTCTGGTTAATTGGTTCTATTTTCCAGATATCAGCACAATCTTAGGCTAATAAACAGAACTCCAAGTAGTTGTTTTTTTGTGTTTTGGTTGTGTTTTTGTTGTGTGTTGGGGTTTATTTTTATTATTTGTCCATTTAAATTATAAAATTCTGGATCTGAGTGTCTCCTTCAGAGGATGCCTTATTAAGTGCTACCTATTCATAATATGTTTCAGCGTAGACTAACCAATGCAATAATGAGGAGTGTTTGGTAAAGCAATAGGAAACTTTGCAGTAACTACAACAAATATACGTCATCATGCTCTTTGTGGAGATGACACACTGGAAATTTCAGGTGGTGCTTATTTTTGAATGTATGCTCTATTTAATGTGTCCCTAAGTTCTCAGTCTCCAAAATAAATCTAGCTCGGGTAGTACCCCCCTCTCCCATCCACTATACAAAACACGGGCTGTTACAAATCCCAAGCAATGAAGTATATAGTCGCTTCAGCTCTCTCTTGGCATCTAAAGCTAAGGAACTAGTATTCAAAGAGGTGATGTATTTTAATCCTAATAAGCACCTAAGAATTCATTGAGTGAAAAGTTAAGGTTAGCAATCAACATTGGCAAACTGATGCTTATAAATTATATCAATGCGAAATTGTGTTTTAGGTGAGAAACAAGAGTGGGTGTTGAGAGGGGGGTAATAAACCATCAAACTGCAAAATGGGACATTTCATCACAGCACTGTTCTCATTGGACATTATTCACAAGCAGACTTTTGATTTATTTTTCTCACTGGGTCTGTAAATCTCTTTCTTGGAGTGCAGATTACATGAGTAGTTAAGTTCCCATGTGCCAGGAGATGGCTTGGTTCATCTCTTAGACTTTGACTTTATTAAGAATAGCAACAAAAAAGTGGAACAAAGCAAGCTGTAGAGAATCTCAAAATGAAAAACAAATTTATTTTAGATGCTATTTTGTGTGTTTTATGTGTATTTATTTTTTTTATGGAATGATCTTCTCTGTGGTAATTTGTTTCATCACGATGCTTTGAGAAATGTAGAAACTGGTAATTGAAAAGATCAGACGTCTCCGTTGGTTCATCCTTCTCCTGGGATAGGGTGACTTCTGCTTGCCATCGTGTTGTGGATCTTATGCTTCTGTCATTCTTTCCTTTAAGCTAAATATGCTTCTGTAACTCTCTAGTAGCCTAACCTTGGTCTGTTAACTAGTTGCCTCGTTTGGTTGGGTGAGTACCAAGGAGACCAAGTCTTGGATTTAATAATGACAAAAATCATTCTATCTCTCACGTATGTACATATTGCTGTAGAGTCCATTAGGTGTCTTATAGTTTACTACCACAGATTATACCTTTAGGCTGAGTCAGCCAAGTCCTTGCCGTGAGTCATGAAGGAGAGCCAGATGCAAGACCAGAGAGCTGAGGATTCTGGGCCCAGCAGGAACCACAGGGATGATCTGGGCCACTTTCCTCACCTTACAGATGACGAACTGAAGCCCATGGAGGTCGAGTCCCTGTTCACGGTGCAGCCTCTTAGAGTTGGTGCTAGATGGCCTCCCTCCCTGTCCAACACTCTTCCTGGTGCAGGGTGCATGGGCATATCAGCAAATATCCCACGTCATTGTTGCCAACAAGTGAAACCACACCAATTTAGGGTTCATGTTCTACATGTTCCCAATAGTCTGTTTTCCTATTCCCAAAGCCAGTGACATTTTGTCAGTCCCACTCACCTCATGGTGATGCTCAGATATTCCTTCCACATTCATGCACAGGGCATTGCTGTGCGCCACACATGGAGCTAAGGGTGCAGGAACAAAAATCAGATTGTCTACCCATTCATAAAAACTTTTTCAAAATAGTGTTTGGCCACCATACCACCTGTAGCATAAGGAAGCTGGTCGATAAAGTAATTCCCTTAGATTCAGACATCATAATAACCAGCTGAGGAACCAGAGAGACCCATGCTAGGGTTAGAGGTGACCTTATGTCACAAATTCCATGGCTAGATGCCAGAGTGATACAGGGAAACTCAGAACGTGGTCACCAGTGGGCCTTCTGGCGGGCCTAGGGAGATTGGATCATCTCATTACGTCATTTTTAATTATTACCTCTTGACCTCACTCACTCACTTTCTCTCACCACATCATGTACTGATTTTAATTGGTCAGTAGCCGAAGTTACAAGCTTACTCGAACTTTCCAACATAGAGCATGAAAACTTTGGCTACTGCGAAGTCCATGGTTTTGGATGGCAAACTCTGGCAAAGACTCCAAAGGAGGCAGAGAGGAGAGAGCAGCTTGTTCAACAGAATAACCTCATTTTTAAGGCTTGAATGCCAAGCTAATTTGTTAAAATTACTACACTCAGTTCTCAGTTATCCATTTCAAGGGTTATTTATGTTGTGGATTTTCAATGGTCACCACGTCCCGGCAAATCAAAGCAGGGGGCAGGGTCCAATGTGAGATCAGTAATTGTGTATGAAGTGGAATTCAGAAAACTAGTAACTTGAATTAATTCAGGGAAGGCCTTTTGAAATTATTAAAGAGATTAAAGTTATAACTTTGTTTTTTTTCAAAGAAGGACTATTTGATTCCAACAGGATGTTATTGTGCTAGTTATTTGACTCTTCTGGGCCTCAGGTTTTCTCTGTAACTAACGAGGGTAGACCACGAAGAAATGTAAGGCCTCTTCCAGTGCCAATACCCTATAAGCATAGAACGGTTGCTCTAAAATACCTACGGTAACTGGTAATGAGCTAGCCGGATACTCCCGATCGCTCAGCTTACTTTACTAAATAAACACACAGTAATGATTTACAGTTGACAAGAGCACCAACCCAAATCTATTCTCCCTGACTTCTATTATAATTACACTGTTCATAAAAAAAGATAATGTCTACAGTGCTTAAAAGCATATAATCTTAGGGTCTTTAAATGTTGAAAGAATCTTTGATTTTCATCCCTACCCTTGTTAACAGTTGAGCTTGTTCCCTTACCTAGGTGCCATCTCCACTTGCTTAAGGAACTGATCACTTATGGATAAGTACAAATGCCGAAGGGTCAGGTGTCATCAAATAGGCACACATTCCAAATTCATGAAGTCCTGAGTCGATGAGGTTCGAGTACATGATGCTTTCGAGTTTTTCTGTTGCTTATATTATTTTTATCAGTGTATCTTCTCTTATCCAAAAGAGGTGAGTGTTATTGCAAAAAAGGAAGCTGTGTGTGTGTGTGTGTCTGTCTGTGTGTGGTGTTTTATCTAAAAGAAGCCACCTGGCATATTTCTTCCCTCCTCATGTACCACCTCCAAACATGTCAGATTTTCTGTGATCCTTTATCTCAGATGCCCTGACTATAACATGGGATAATCTTATCTTTCCTACTTCACAATAAGTAGTGGAGGCAAATGAGATAATAAATATGAACATCCTTTGAACTCTTAAGGAGAGAGAGAGAGCTTTTAAATACAGACTTAAAAAAATTGTAGAGTCAGATAATTCCAGTGGAACACTTTGTAGATAATCAATAATGTCCACACTGTTACATGTGAGCTCACATTTCCCCACATATTGGCCTTTGTCCCCACGGCCCAAATGTATCACAAAATCTCTAATATTCATATCCTGGCAAAGCTCTTCTTCTGACTGTGGTGCTGCCCACAGGGTCTGGGAAGCCAGGTCTAAACCATATCTGGGTGGCAGGACCCACCTCTACTATTTAAAGGTGTTTTCTGTTCCTCTAGGGTTTGGTGGTGGGTTTATATATTTACTTTTAGTTATTCTGGGGTTCCTTTTATTGTTCATTTAATTTCCACATTCAGGAACATAAAAGTATTTATTGGAGTGACTTTATTTTAAAAACCAACTGATAAATAGTGCTGAATGAACATCATTCAGATTTCAAAGAAGGAATCAAATAGTCCTTCTTTGGGGGGAAAAAAAGTCATAACTTTAATCTCTTAAATAATTTCAAAAGGCCTTCCCTGAATTAATCCAAGTTACCAGCAGTTTTCTGAATCCTACTCCATACACAATTACTGATCTCGCGTCGGACCCTGCTCCCTGCCTTCATTGGCTGAGACTTGGTGACCGTTGAAAAATGAACTTCATTAATTTAAAAAAATTATATTAAACCCACATTTTTTAGGGTTCTAGAGACAGTGATTCCTTACTTGAACTGGCCAGGGTTAGGTATTCAGGTTGTGGCCATAAAAGAAAGCCGAGCAAAGGGGGCCACACATCCTTGTCCTTGGCACCAGTCCGTTGGGTCGGCCACCCCCAACCGTACACACTTCAGTTTCACAGAAAAGGGTAAGAGCTTGCCGCAGGTACGTGAGCCGTTCAGAGTTGAGGCTGTTTTCATCTGGCCACTTAATTTGGAAGAAGAAATATGTCTCAGTTCTGGAATGTAGCAATGAAGGTAAAAATGAAGAAGCAAAATATTTCTAAATCTGTGATCTCTCCTACGCGCATGAATAGTATTCCTTCATTTTCGGTTGCTCAGCATCAGCTTTTTAATAGGGCATTTATTAACTTGAACAACATCCTCTTAAAAACTTTCTTGCACAATTTGCAAACTGCTTTGTTTATTGTTTTCTTGAAGACCAGTCCTCTTGTTTTTGGCATTGCCTGATACCACTGGACTTCGGTCCAGCACTTCATCGCTGAGCCGTGACGCATGGAGAAACCCGATAGAGAAGCACCTGCAGGGAGTGACGCTCGGGTGGACTCTGCCAGGCTGGATCTGAATAAATCCTTAAGAGCAAACCCAGGTGAACAGGAAATCATTTCCTTCTGGTCAACACAGAGCTCTGAGATCCTCGGTGATCAAATGCTGAGGCCCAGGACAATGGGGTGCTGCCAAGTCATGGTTCATCCACAGGTTTGGCATCACCTGTGACCTCAGGGGCTTTTGTGAAATAGCGCAGGGACTGGGGAAGTCTGTCTGGATAATAGAGCAGTGTCAGAGGACAATCTTCCCACCATGTTTCCCTCCCAGTCTGGGAGATGCGTGCCAGACTGGGCTGGGTGGGAAGCTCAAGTGGCTTGTAGAACGCAGCGTGAACACAGGTGCCTTCTGTGTCTCTGTGAGGTTTGCGGAGAACTTAGGCATGAGGGTGCCTCTCATGAGTTAGTGGGTTCCTGGGCCACAGCGGACATAGCAGATGTTGTTTTTGTTGGCAGAAGCAACAGCCTGGCTGGTATCAAGCAATATGGGGTGCAGATGGTTTGATACTACAATTGATGAACAAAGTCGACTCGCTCTAGGACAGGGAGACATAGGCACTGCCCTCAAATCTGTACAAGGCCCTTTCTTCCAGGGAGATACGGAGTGCCCTTAACCAGACAGGTCTAGAGGGTGAATTCCCAGTCAGCTTCCTGAACACATGGGACTTGCCAACAGGCCATTTAGGAGGCATTTGGTGGGACGCTTAAGAGATCTGCAGCTTGAATGAGAACCTTATGTGAGCTAGTTAATTTGCTACTTAATTCAGTTCATCTCTTTGTGTCCGTTATATATAAAAATAGAGCTTTTTTTAAATGTTTTAGATTTAAGAGAGAAGTGTGATTGATTATATAATTGAGCCCAATGAGAAGAATGTCTCATTTGACATTTCATTCACTCAGTTGGTAAAGATTGAGTACCTCTGCGTTCTCAGCACCAGATACACAACGGTGAATCAAACAGGTTTGTTCCTATCCTCCTGTGGACTGGTGAGTCAAATGATGGAGCACCATGCAGAGACTGAGGATGGTCCAGGTAGTCATTCTTTCTTGATCTCTGTTTCCCAGAGCTTGTAATATTCACGAATCAGGGGTTTCTTATAAGGCAGTCAGAATTAATGGAACCGGTGTAGCATTCAGCATGACACTGGGTTTGTGGCACACTTGAGTTAGGAGAACACTATTTGATAAGTTTGCATTAGACATCATTGGGGGATGGGGAGAAGGACAGGAAAGTCACGTTTTTTTAAAAAAAATTTTTATTTCAGCATATTACAGGGTAAAAATGTTTAGGTTATGTATCTTGCCTTTCCCCCACCCAAGTCAGAGTGTCCATCCGCCAGACGGCGTGCACCGCACCCATTAGATGTGAATATACCCATCCCCTCCTCCCCGCTCCCATCTGCCCGACTCCCGATAAATGTTATTACTATATGTGCACGTAAGTGTTGATCAGTTAAAACCAATCTGATAGTGAGTACATGTGGTGCTTGTTTTGGTGAGTACACTTGACTAGCAGGGAAGGGTGCCTCCGTCAACAACAACTTGTGCTCCTGAGCAGTTTGCTGAATGGAGAGGGAGGTGGCAGTATCCTTGGATGGACTGAGACTTCTCCTTTGATTGTCACCTGACAATGGGGAGTCATCATGGTTTCTTCATCCCAGAGGGACATTCTCAGGCAATGCCCTCTTTCTAGATGGTGAGGCTGAGCAGGTCTGGGCCCACCTGGCATTCTGGCTTAGAGCACGTCACATGTGCTGTAACAGCGTGTGGACCAGTCACCTGTTCATTCACCAAGTACTCATAGAAAACCTGCTTCATGCAAGGCTGGGATATAGCAGAAGCTGAGAGAGATGTGGTTGCTATACGAATGAACCTTCCATTCAAAGAAGGGAGAGAGACTAAAAACAAGTAAACAGAATAAAGAGAAAATTGCTTCCAGCTGTGACAGGTGCCAGGAAGGACACCTCTATAGGAAGACAACAGATTTGGGATGAAGTTGGGCAGGCAGGTTCCTGCCCCGAGGAGGTGTGGAGAGAACTGAAGGATGGAAGGAGCTGTGTGTTCAGGAGCTGTGGAAGAGCGACATAGGCAGTGGGAGCGGCCCGTGCAGACACCCCAGGCAGAGGCCCAGCTGGCTCACATGTTGGGGGATCAGTCAGGTGCGACAGACGGGGAGGGAGGTGGTGGCCGGATCATCCATGGCTTTGGCTTTCTTGGAAAGGAGTTTGGATTTGGTCCAACTTGAAGCCATAGAAGGATTTGAACACAGTTGTGATGTAATGCTAGACACTACCACCAGATTAATGATCTCTGTGGGTTACGGTACTACCCAAGAATCTTATGGGACTCCCCACTGCCTTCCCACTGGCATTCAGTGTCCTTCAGCTTGTCTTATTCATTTCTTCCCTATCCTGAAAACTAAGCTCCAACCTAATGTCAACCTTATTCCCTACACTACAGGCCTTTTCTATGCCATTATGTTCTCCTACAGAAAACTCACTGCCTTGCGAGGCTCAGTTCATAGGCATCCGCTTCACAATGCCTCTCTTCCTTCCCTAGTTTCCTCAGCCCAGAGGTGATCTCCCTTCTCTACCAGCCCTTTGTAACTTAAGAATATCATTATATTTCATTGATTTCATCATGCACATTTTTTTCCCATTTAACTTTTGAAATCAGTTGGTGCCTAACACCATTGCTAGTGCGTCATTGTTTAATTGGTCATACTTTAAACTTTCTTAGCCAGTTACAAAGATGAATGCTGCGTGTGAGGATACTATCACTGGTGTCTTAGATCACATGAAATATGTTAACTAATTTCTACCAAGTACTACAGTAATCAGTGGATTGCATTTTCCCCTCCTGAAATGAGAACTCTGAGCTTGGACTTTCTGACATACGAAGTTGGTGCTGTACAAGGAATCCAAAATGATAAATGAGACAAAAATGTGCAGGAAACAAAGAATTTGCTCCAGCTGGATCTGAGGAACTAAATTGGAGTGTTATACAAGAGGAAACATCTAGAGCAGGATGGGTGACCATGTTAGAACAGAACCCAAGTGCCAAGCTAAGGAACTCTGGTCTCCTCTTCAGGATTATTTCAGGCTACAAATTAGAGACAAAGCCACTGAGGTAGGAAATTAAAGCAGAGGTTAAAGTAACTTTCTTTTGGTTTTAACCCTCACTTAAAACTTGGATTTTTAAAAAAATTATCTCCTTTTGCCACTAGCCATCTTGCAGTATAAACTGGCTTTCACCACTCCTTTCCTTTTTCCCTTTTGCTTTTTTCTTTATTATTCAGTAGAGGTGCTGGTCTTAGACACCGTCAGGTCAGAGTTTTCAGGCAGCTCTGTGACTATTGAGACCAGTGATCAAAGTCCTTTATCTAAAGGACTAATTTCACATTCAGCCTGGATTTCAATGGGAATGAATATTTTAGAACCCAAAGACACGTGGCTGTAATGCTGGAAGTCTTTTTCTATTTCCCTATGAATGGAAAATTCATTTATTCATTTGTTCAGCAAACATCTAGTGTTTTTTATGTGCCGGTCACTGTTGTGGGTTTGGAGAATACACAGGTAAAGACATGCTCACTCCCTCACACAGCTTCTATTCCAAACACAGACACAGTTTGTCAGTAGGTTATATATACAGTGTCAGGAAGAGAGAGAACATACTTAGCCTGTTGCTGAACATGTATAGACTACCTCCTGTACTGGACTGTCTTAAACTAGGTGATTTCTGTGAGTGGATGAGATGATTTTAAAAATATTTTCCATCTCTTTCTATGACTGATTTTAGTGGATAAAAAATCCCAGCCATTACCCACAAATACTCTCCCCCTTCCCACCGACCTGATGCTTATCAGCTTACTCCCAGGTCACATCAGAGTGGGATAAAATCTTTTATAGAAAGCAAATTATTATTAAGTTAAAAGCACATTTATTGTCAATTAACCCTATTTACATAATACTATTGTCAATCTGATGTTAATTTTCTTGGCCCGTTTCAGTTTTTCATCCTTAGTCTACAGATTCTATTAGATCTACTAGACAAAAAGCCATGTGAAGGATTGTGAATCCCACCTAAGAACTTTCCCATGTAAAAGAGCTTTGTTACGGCCGGGCGCGGTGGCTCACGCCTGT
>NW_012138414.1:432482-434696 GCF_000956105.1 Propithecus coquereli
GGCCTCCCAGAGAGCTAGGATTACAGGCGTGAGCCACCGCGCCCGGCCTGGTCATCCTCTCTTATGTAATACTGTTTATGATTGTGGTTGGAGAGGGAATAGCGCCCCACAGGAAGCTGATATCTCCTGTGCCGTCTCCATCCTCTCAATACACGCAGGGCAGTGGTTCTCAAAGCGGGGTCCACAAACCAGCAGGATCAGCATCTCCTGGAACTTAACATGTGAATATTGGGGCCCTACTTGGACCTACTAATTCAGAAATTCTGGGAGTGGGGCCCAGCAATTTGTGTTTTTTACTGACTACAGGTGGTTCTGATCCATGTTCGGTTTGAGAACCCTTGCTTTGTTGGAGGTTAGGGAGAATCGGTCACAAAGAAAAGCAGGCTGCCTCCACCCTCTACCACATTTCAAGCGTGTCTTGAAGACAACCGTGGAACGCAGCCACACTATACCCCCATGCCTGTGAATGATCCCAGTTCTTTTTGGGTTATTAACCTTAAGTTTTTAAATGTTGGAAGAGAAGAAAATAAATATGTATATAAAGAGATTACGCTTAAATTAGCTTATCTTTTTGGTTGGTAGAAGACAAACTTCTGTAAAATCTGAACATTTACTGACAGGTAGATGAGGAAGCATTTCTGAATTTCACCTATTAACCATGCATGTTTCACTGACCAGAAACTGCCAAGAGCCTCTTGGGGGGACCATTGCAAAAGCCAAATTGCAGAATCACAACCAATTGCCTGGAATTTCCATGTTGCAGTTACCTTCTCAAGAGTACAAGTTCCGAATTGTCATTTTTAAACTGCGTGCATATTCTTAGGACATGGGAGGTCTAAAGTAGATTTGGATGGTCCCTGCAACCCCTTTCTTCCTTTCTGACAGGCACCAAGCTTGTCAGATCGTATTTACTTTGAAAGAGCAAACCAGGGAAATATTCAACTCCTCTGATCAGAGGAATCTTCTTCTCATTAACAATTCTGTACCTGGAGACTCGTGGGAACTTGTGACCAAAAGGGAAAATTGAAGGCTAATTTTTAAAATGTAAGGCTTTGGCCAGGGCCCCATTCCTTCCAATGGGTATATAGTATAGAAACATACCCTTTCCTAACATCTATATTGATAAATGTTGAAGCCGTGGCTTTTAAGTTTTTATCCTTTAAAAACCTTTGGCTTGAGCTTCTTTGAGTGGAACTTTCTGGTAGCTTTCTGCAACCTGTAATAAACTCATCGGAATGAGTGGGAAATAGATATCATATGTTTCCTGAGCCTTCCTTGGCTCCGTGGCAGGAAAAAGCTGTTGTTCAAGGGGTTAACACTGTCCAAACCTTATTTATGTTTGTGTGATTAGGGATGTGCAAAATGCGCCTCTTGCACTCCACCCAGGTTTGTGGAAGATTAGCTGTTCTACACAGAAATGGAAGAACAGCCCAGAAGAATTGGGAAAAGAATGCGTAGCATGAGCAACAGGATCTTTTTTTTTTTTTTTTTCCTGTGTGTGGCTATGTCGAGGCGGAAAAGGATGAAATGTGGTTTAAAAATTTAAATGCAGACTAACTGCTCTCCCCTCTGAAGAATGCCAGAAAACATTTAATTCAGGAGATTCTCCCGACCACTGACCACATTCCACCCACCACCATTCAGTAGAAATCTTCAGACTCTGTGAAACAGACTGACGTGGTTATTACTGCAAATGCTATTTGTTGGAGTTTTTTAAGAGTTGACAGCCCAGTGGGTGAACAGTGTGTGATTGTGCTCGAATTCCTACTGCGTCCAGCTTGAGCAAGAGACTTGCTATGTACAAAGTATCCTCGTTGGTTTGAATGCTTAGGAAGTCTTCCAGGGAAGAAAGCGTTATCAAAGGCAGCAGAATTAAGGGGAACTACATCCGATCATTAAAATATATTGTATCAACTCTCCAAAACTTCTTGTACCAAGAGACTACTTATTCAGGCATTTGTTCACTGAACAAACATTCATTGGTTACCTACTATGTGCAAAGTTGGAGATTGTTAGTCCAACATTTTCACACCATCTTTAAAAAAAAAAAATAAAAGTGTTTACGTATCTTTCTACAAATTCCTAAAGTTGGATCTTACTTTCTTGGTTAATTGTATGTATTGATGGGGAAAAATTTTAAAAGTCATTATATTCAAATATATTTATTTGGTTCACTGAAGAATAAGAATTAAATATTTTCTCTAGGCCAAGTGG
>NW_012138414.1:434746-436546 GCF_000956105.1 Propithecus coquereli
TTTTTTGAAGAACCAAGTCTGTCTCACTGTAATGGTTTGGGAAGGATGGAATTTTAATTGTATAGATGTATCAGATACTCTGGAAGGAAACCAGATCTACCCGCATCAGGGTTTTGTCGAGGTTTCGAGTAACAGGAGTGAACATGAATCCGTCAGCACATATTTCACTGTGACTGGAGAAAACAAACAGTGTCGATATGCGGGGCAAGAGCTTTTCCGTTTTCAAAGAGCACTTGTAGCACCATGTAAGGCAAAATTAAACCTCACAAAGAGAATTTTGAGGGTCAGTAGAGATCATAAAATATTCTAGCACAGAAGTCAGAAGACCATTAAAATCTTAAATATGCCACAATGTAAAAAATGTCCCAGTGAGACGTCCCACACTGAGCGAGGTCATCGTGGAAGGCACATTTGAATCTGTTTATGTCTGGTTGGAATGACACATGTGACTACAGTCACATTCAGTCTCATTACTGCTCAAGTGTGAAGCGTCCACTTGGAAAGAATGCATTCTTTTACACATAAAGCTTGTTGCCTTCTGAGATGTGGGGTCAGCAATGTGGTTGGATGCTTTCTAGCAGATTAAGATCGAATATATTAAAGCTTGCTCCACACGTCACATTAACTGCTTGGTGCCAGCATCTCAGGGGCTCAGGGGACATGCAGCAAATGTTGCTTTCAGGACTTCAAGCACCCTGAGAACGTTCTCTCACTCTCACATGTAGGGGTTCAGGGTCTTCTAATGACGGTGACAAATACGTTGTTATCCACTTCAACTTGACAAAATTGATTTCTGGGAGTAGTGATCGCTTCTTGGTGTGAATGGGCAACCTCTAAATTAAATTTCCCGTGTCCCATATTTAGGATTGCTAACCCGATTGCCCTGTATAAAGACACTGACATGGTTCGGATGTTTGGCCCCTTCAAATCTCATGTTGAAATTGATCCCCAGTGTTGAAGGTGGGGCCTGGTGGGTGTTTGGGTCGTTAGGTTGGATCCCTCTTGAATGGCTTGGTGCCCTCCCCACGACAGTGAGTGAGTTCTCACTTTATTCACACACAGCTGGTTGTTTGAAAGAGGCTGGCACCACCTCCTCCTTCCCTTGCCATGCGGCACACCTGCTCCCCCTTCACCTTGTGCCTTGATTGGAAGGTCCCTGAAACCCTCCCCAGAAGCAGATGCTGGTGTGATACAGGTGTGTGCAGACTGCAGAACCGTGGGCCAAATAAACCTCTTTTTTTGTAAATTGCCCAGCTGCAGGTATTTCCTTTATAGCAATGCAAAACGGACTAATACAGACGTCTTTGTAATCCTTTACATTCTTATCATGAAACTTTATGTAGCTTTTCTCATGTGTAAATTGTAACTTCCTTTCTCTACCTGAATTTTTGACTTGCAGATGTGTGGCTTTTGTGATTGTATGAACATATTCCACTGGCTCTTGATGTTTTCTCTGATTCTAAGGAACACATACTTGTGTTGGTCCTGACAACTAGAAAACAGCATGATTTAAACAAAAGGAGTATATCAAAGTGGTCTACAGAGACTTTTTAGTATGGCCTTTTCTTAGTTATCTTTTTCTTTCCTTGGGTTGGATGACTTTAACTATTTTATACCCTAATGAAATTAATGTTTTCTAGTTAAATTTAAAATAGTCCATCTCCTTGAACTGTGATTGGATTGCTAAATAATTTTTAAAAGAAAAATGTAGTTAGGATTAAAGTCTCATGCTTTGCCAAGAAGCTGATTAACCTAGTATAGCAAGGCAGGTAGGAAAGGAAAACTTCACCTATCACAGGT
>NW_012138414.1:448491-451716 GCF_000956105.1 Propithecus coquereli
TATGGCCAAAAGCTGTCCTTATATAAAGAGCCCATGTAAATCAAGAAGAAAAATGTTAACATTGAATCAAAATACGGGAAACACATGAAAAAATTGAGAAAGAAATATAAATGTCTGTAGCGTATTTTCAACAACTCTGTGAATTTCATGGTTTATGAAAGTGCTGTGAGGATCTCATTCACCATATTGACGTGGTGTCCCATTTATAAGATCTATACAAGGACTTTCTCCCAAATCTGGGCTTTTCCTGGGCTACTTTTCTCTGTGAATCATGTCATTGGCCATCTATCCTCATTTTTAGTGATTTCCGGGAAAGTAAAACACCATCCTTGGCAGACGTAAATGATCTTAATGACAGATAGTTTGTATATCCCTGGTTTCATTTTCTTTCCTCTTCCCTAATTTTCTCACTTATTAGTTTTTATTGTGATGTATGATTTGATTTTATAAAGTACCTCTAGTACTTTCTGGGATGACATGAGTTTTTAAAAATCACTGTGTAAAAATATGTTTTAAAACTTCTGCAGATATTCCATAGCATCTCGCTGTAATTTATCGTGGCAATTCCCTTGATTCTGAGCACCTGAGCTGGAAACAATTACATGTATTAATAAATAGCCAGATAGACAGTGACCCCTCTCTCCTACTGCCCCCTTGGTGGTTCCCTTTTCTTTGCTTCCCCTTCCTACCCCCTAGCCAGGGCATTCAGAATGAAAGTCCAGCTGTTCTTGGAGGCTGCCACCACCTGGTGTCCGGCTGCGGGGGAATCTAGTTAGTCCAGTTCTTCCAGGTGGTTAGAAGAATTCAGTTCCTTGTGGTTGTAGGACTGAGGTCCCCTTTTTCCTGCCGGCTGGCAGTAGGGCTGTGCTCAGATCCTAGAAGCTGTCCATATTCCTCACCAAGTGGCCCTCCCCATCTTCAGAGCCAGTAACAGCTCATTATGCCTGGGGTCTCTTCACCTCCCTCTTCTGTTACCAGCTAGGGAATACTCTGAGCAAAATGCTGCCACTCAAGTTGTGTGAGCCCCAAAGTTTAAGAAAACAGCTACATAGAATCATGGAATTCTTCAAGTTCCAAGAGGTAGTAGAGAACATGCAGTCTGATGTCCCGAATTTGTGGACCACACTGATGCCTGGTGAGCTTGGCTCGGGGACTTCCCCAGGCCCCAGCGGCAGCTGGCGGAGCGGCTGAGCGTGGGAGCAGTGGTCTTTCTTGTCTCGCTTCCCTCCATGTCTTCTGCATGCACTAAACTCTCATGGAGGCACTGACTTGCTTCCAGACACTGTGCATTGGAAGGCCCTGTCCCTGAGTAGCTCACAACATTTATATTTGTCTTAGATCTTTCTTCCTCAGATGTTACAATCTGGGAGCTTGTGAAGTGTGAAAATTAACCAGAGGATCTGTTAGAATCCCTCAGATTATTTCCTGAGACATTCTTTATACTTAATAATTGCATTCATTATATTTTACCCAAAGTGTGTTTGTTTATAAAGCGTTAAAATGCATTTATTCTTGAGACTAGGGAAATCTCAAAGGAGTTGAAAGACGCAATGCTTTCCCGCCTTGCTTCCTGCTACCTAGGCCAGCACCGATTCTTCACAATCTGAGTCTCAAAGGAGACGTCCTTAAACTGCGCATTCTGGTGGGGATGGCAAGAGTGTGGAGTCAGTCTGCTGGGGCTGGAGTTCTAACCCTGCCGCAGCCACGCCTTGAGACCCATGCCTGAAACTAAGCCCCCTTTGAGGGATCTTTCCCCGCTGTTGGGAAACTCCATGTGGAGGGCGTGATAAGTGTGCCGTTGCCTCAGGACACCTCCCACTTGGGGATGAAACGGTCCCACCTAGTAAATTACACAGCTCATGCTCAATGGCATCAAAGGTCAATATGTAAATAGGGCCACTGTCTTCTTGAGAAGGTAACTACCTGTCACTGTTACAGGCTATTGACACCTGCCCAGGCCACGTCCTCAGTGATTGTAGTAGTGATGCCTGAGTGAACAAATCTACCCGCAGGCCCACTCACTCCTGAATCCGGAAGTCTCGGACACCTGTCCTAGGTGCATGGCAGGCCCAGCTCCTCTGGGGGCATGGACTGGAGGTCCTGGGGGTTGGGTTCCAGGACTAACAGTCCAGATATGGAGGCCCATGGGGATTGGGGGCCAAGATTTGGAGCCACCAGGTCGTGGAGTGGGAGAAGCTTGCTTGGAGGATAAAATGGCAGGAGGAAGAGATCAAAGGTGAAGAAGGAAATGGGAAAGACTATTGGGAAGGAAGGCCTGATTTGGAGAGAGATGTGGTTGGCTTGGTAACTAGTTGCTATGTCCACCTTTCCACTGGTTGCCGTGGTGACGAGCCCCCTGTTCGGCCAAATGTATGTTCCCTAGAGAGAAGGGTTTTCAGTTGGTTTCTGAGCCACCCTCTAACTGACGCGACGTGATTCAGGAGGCTGTTGATGAAGCATTCTGCATTCTGAATGGGGTCTAAGTTCAGGGTAGTAGTCTTTTCTGCAGCTTCATTTGACTGTAACAAGAGGAGTTTTGCACAAGTCACACAGGGTATAATTTGACCTGATTGATTCCAGGCATCATCATTGTCTAACATCTTTCCCCCTCTTTATTCACTTACATTGGTTCTCGTTTCCTTTGGTTAAACTTTTCCAGTTAAACTCGTGCAGAGGTGAGAACATTTTCTGCAGATAACTTCTGTAATGGAAGCACTTAATCATCTTTTTGGGCAGTAAAGGCCCCTGGTGATGAAAATATTGATGTTCTCTTTTTAAAAAAATAAAACAACTAAGATTCTTAACTAAATGAAAAAATGTATATTTGAAAATTACTGCTCTGCAAATGGTTACACACGGTAGTGCCTCTGCTCAGAGCTCTGAGTCAACACAGGCAGGTGTTCAAATGGGGAGAACGGCGTTGGGGTACCAGACTGAGCACTGAGTTTCCACATTCAACATTTAGTTGTTTTGGGTTAGGGTTGAGTTAGATCAAGGCTCGCACATTTTATATACTTTGACAAAATTGCATACAATTAGATTGAGAAAAAAATGGAAAGACTTTAGGAAGGGGGGGTAATCAGTGAATCCGTTGGCTTGTTCTCAGGACTGATAGTGAATTACTCCCACATATAACTATCTATTTTAAACATTCAATCTTAGAAAAAGTTTCCTTTTGTTTGCATAAAGAACACTATCTATTCCAGTTCTTATGAGCATTGGCCT
>NW_012138414.1:453416-458019 GCF_000956105.1 Propithecus coquereli
TTTTCGAAGTTTTTATTCTATTTTTGTAATAAAACACCGTGGCCCCAAGGGAAAATTGTTTTCCTAGTGTGGCAGTCAAGGTGTTAAAGAGCTCCTGGGATTAGATTAGGCCTGAATGCATAATCTCTTTGGACCAAAGTCACCTGATTTAACCTTAATTACATCTGCAAAATCCCTTTTTGCCACGTAACATAATCGGGGGGTGATATCATATTCACAGTCCTGGGAATTAGGGCAAGAAATTTTAGGAGTGTGTTTTACAAATTTACCTAACACAGCTAGATGCTAAAAACTTTTAGCTTTTCTTCATCCTTAAGATTGTATTTTTGTATTTCCCATTGCTGTCTTCCTGTCATTTGCAAGCTTCTGCTATTCTTTGGTTTTATTTTAGGATTTATTTTTTCTGTCACATAAAGCGCACATATCCCTTTAAATCTTTCCTTTGTCACCATCTCTGAGTTCTTCACTAGTAACCATAGGAAGTAACTCTCTCCACCTCTCTGTTCTCACTGTGCCTCACTGTCTTCAGGCCGTCGGGAGGAGAAATGCAGTGGTCTGGAGTGAGAGGACCTGTATGCCAGCTCCAGTTCCGTCCCTAAATTGAGTAGCGAGCTGGATCTCTTAGTATTTTGGTTTCCTCAACTGGTAGTGACCAATGTGTCTCTCTGTTTAGCCTGTTTGGAGTAGAAAATGAGTTTATTTAAATGTTTTTAAAAATATTCAACTTATGTGATGCCAAGCTCTTCAGTCACCTATTGTAAGATTATCCTTCCCTTGCTGGGGCCCCTCTGTCTTGATATGCCCAGGAACTCCTAGGACTTAATCAAAGGATCAGCCTTGGTTTCTCTCACTGAGCTATTCAAGCCTTTACTCAAAATACCGCCTGGAAGTCGTGGACTCCAGACCTTTACCAAGTGCTGTGCTGCCTAAACACTGATGAGCTTGAAAATATTTTTGGATGTGTGGCAACTGCGTCTATGTATGCAGCGTAGCAGGGTGATTAAGAGCACAAACTTTGGAATAAAAACTATCTGGGCTCAAATCCTGGCTCTGCCACTGATAAGCTTTAGGAATCAGGGCAAGTTTCTCATCAGTAAACTAGGATAATAATGGGAGTGGAGAGAAATGAATTAGATGTTTGTAAGCTTATCACTGTGCTTGGCACATAATAAGTGTTTAATAAATAGTAGCTACTGTTGCTTTTGCTGCTAAGAATTAATGGTGGCAACGGCTAAGCCTTAGACTTGGTTGAAATTACATTATACTGAAAACATTTTGAAGGTTAAAGTAATCATAGAAAGATCACACAGTTGAATTATAAATTAATACTAAATTTTAAAAATAAAGAACACACACTATAATAAGACCTCTAAGAAGGGAAGAAAATGACTTAATTCATTCCAGTTATAATTAACAATGAGCGTTCAGCAGTAAAGATGTGCTTAGTATTAACATTTTCCTTTGTCTCCAGTTGCTGGACTTCCTAATACAAGCCATTTATCCAAAAATAGAACCAAGAGGAAATAGAAAATAGTAGCATTGTAGAAATAAATAGTAGTTCTGGCCGGAAACCAAATAGTTGGCAGGGGCATTTTACTAATCACTTGTGTATTGATAGGGCTTAAGCTGTGCTTGCTGGCAAAATTGTTACAGTCTGACTTTGTGACACTTCAGGATGGGTTGTGATTTTATTTTAGAATATTTCACACAGGACCTGAGGAAGTCCCACCTTCTAGATGGCAAAGCCATCATTTAGTAGGGTGGAAAATTGCCGGAGAGTCTTGTGTGCACATTCACGCCATTATGCAGCATGAATTGTGGATGTAGTTCTGACAAATGTGTTAAGGAGGAGGAAATAGTGGGAAAATAGAGAAATGCATGGAAGTGGGCGAAGGGAGTGGAGTTTACATTTGTATCACATGTAGGTTCTTTTACCTTTAATCCCCTCAACAATCCACAGAACAGATGTTCTCCCCATGTTCAAGGTAACTAGCTCAGAGGTCAAATAACTTTTAAAGGTCACACGAATTGATAAGTGGTAGAGCTGGAATTTCAACCTGGGTTGGTGTGACCATAAAACCCATGCATTTCCACCGTGTGACTTTGGGTTCTGACCTACAGTAAAACCGTCATGAGGAGAGTGTCGGTACGTTTAGCCGTGGCATCTCCAGTGGGCCAGATTAGGGTAAAGTAGAGTTTGAGAGAATCCCTCCCAGTGGAAAGGGTCGCAGTTAAAGTCCCATCGCAGTTATTTTCTGTCCACACCGGCCTTTATTTCAGACTAATGGTCTGTTTATTGACTAACTGTGAGAACCAGCTTAACTTGATTAAAGTACACATCGCAGTATAGTTTGTTTTGGTGGTGGTGGTTTTTGTTTTACTTTTTTTCCTTAAGTCTGGTTTTCCTGGAGGGGTTATATATTAGGTTATTAAAAAAAAAAAACCACGATGACATTAGGGGAAAATGCCGTAGAATGCTACATACGCAAAAATTATCACTCTGCTATTTTTCATATCAATTATTAGCTGGTTGGTCTTTTTATTATGGTAATACTTCAATTACTAGGATCAGATCCTTCAGTTACCACGATTATCTGTTGTTCTGAACTCGGAGAAGAAAGAGAGAAACCAGGGCGAACAAAGACGCAGGCCTCCATCTCCTCGCTGCCATTTTCACTCTGGAGAAACCAGCTTGCAGGGAGGTCCTTGGCTGGGCAGATGCTCAGCCTAATTTAAAAACGATGCCTTGCCTTTTAACTTTACAATCTGCAATGCGCTTATAGGCGTGTTGGCGAGCTCATTCGATTCTCCCATTTTGTTTGTGAGAGAGAATGGGCATTTGCTGTCATCCAGGTCTTCCGGCGTTCAGAGCTCTCTCACCTGAACAACCCTGTTGACGTCTTACCCTCCTTTTTCAGCAGGTGCGAATGTGGAGGCTCTGCGGGATGCTCAAGCATGATGTGCTTCGTATGTTTCATTAAGGCAGAAAACTGCCCGATGTTTTAGAGCTGAATTAAAAATGTAGTTTTTTAAATCTAAATTTAACCTTTAGCTAACCAGAATATTAGATTATCCAAACACCTCCTGTAATTTTAGAAACGTATTGTTGGGGTGGGCCTTGGGAATCACCTTGTACAGCCGCCTCGAGTTGCTGAGTGAGGGAACTTACTGGAATGGGCAGGCCGTTTGCCCAACACCGTTCAGCCCTTCGGTCCCACCTGTCCTGCATTGTCATGTTGTGGGTCTGACAGGCGGATAAATTTAGATCACGCCACACATTTTTTTAAGCATATTTATAATTGTACTGGGTACTTGAAAACTTTTAAAAAGCATAAAATAGACCAAATCCAGGGCTTAGACTATTTTGTTCTGCTGATTTTTCTCAGAGTTTACAAAATACAAAGAATTCCAGTAGATCAAAACAGGCAAATACACAGGAATTAGTGTGGGGACGCTTTCCAGATTTCTTAATCTTACTGCCCTAGCAGTATAAAAAAGCGTCCCTAAACGTTTCTTTTTTTAAGTAAGACAAGAGTGGCAACATCGTGTTTATTTTTATGATTTTGGGACATTTTATATTCCACTCTGCTGAAGGGGACTTGGGGGAATAAAACAGAAAAGGTTTTGGAATCTTTAGTGCTCCCTGTAGCATCAGGTCCTTTGGCTTAGTACCACAACTTGTAGAGTATTTCAACACTTCTAATTCGGATTTGGAAAGTTTTTGGTTTTTTGGTGTTTTTCCAAACCTGCTAGCAGCTGTAGGCAATAACTGACATCTTTATGTAAGTCGTACATGGTCAACATACACAACCGAAGCAAGTTCTTTATTGTGGTCTGGTGCTTTTAGAAGCTTCCTTCTGGTAGACAGGGTTTAATCACAAACCAGCCCCCCATTCCCCAAGGGGAGTGCTTTTAGCTGTGCTGGTCGCAAACAGAGCCCCGGAGCATCCGCTCAAACCAAGGGGCCTCGTCCGGAGGTCCCGCAGCCTAGCTCCATCGCCCTTGCCTTCAGAGCGAATGGGCTTCGGGACTACATCTCATACAACTGCCAGGTCACACGCCCGACCCCTGGGTCAGAGGCATATCACTTTTAGAGACGTTGGTAATATCGCAAAAAGGAAGAGCCCAGTCAGGATCTGGGGAGAGGAGATCCTTTTTATGAGTCGATGATTGCATTTTATAAACACAAGGAATTGGCAAGACATTCTTTCCAGCTTTCAGAGAGGGATATCCCACATCTAACCAGGGCAAGACCCGAGGACATGAGTAACGAGGGGGAAGAACGTCACACATAATGACAAACTGGATGTTGAGAATTGGCTGGAGCAGAAAATGAGGGGAGAAAAGACCAGCTGTTATGTGAGACACAGGCGTGTGAGTACACACGTGGGTGTGTGTGACTGTGCGTGTACATGCGTGACCTCTAATCTGGGTGCCTCCTAGAGTGTGTGGGGTTTTATTGAAGGAGGTGTTCTATGGCAGTAGGGGGAACGACTTGTCCTAGTCTGCCCGGGATTATCCCAGTTTTAGCAGCTGGAGAAGATGATCCAGACGAAATTCAAACCTGAGTGTGCAGGGTATAATTGCACATGTATTTCATTGT
>NW_012138414.1:459559-472015 GCF_000956105.1 Propithecus coquereli
GGTGGGGACGGTCAAGCAGAGCATGCCCATCTATCAGCTCGTTCCCAGAGGCGGACGCCCATTTCTCTAGTTACTGAATTGCTCATCTTCACGTTTGCCTTTTCCCCCAGGCACGTGTGTCCTGTGGAATGTTGTTCTGTCTGGTGTGGGTTGTTTCTCCAGTTATTTTTTTCTTCCAGGGCAACCTCAACTTTCTTGAGCCGGATATGACACCAGCCTTTTCGGAACTTTCTGCCTTACTGTTCCCTCCAAATCTGGCAGTTTGAGTCAAGAACTGTGAGACTTGGGCCCTGGGCTCTGACTTTCCCGTCCCCCCACCCCTAGGGGTAGCTGCGCCTAGTCTGAGTGGGAAAACTGCAGTTTGTGTCTCGGGTTCCTGCATGGTGCCCTTGGAGACCGCTGAGCCTTGTGCCCACTCTTCTGGCATCTCTGCTCCTGGAATTACTCCTGTGGCTACCTGTGGGCGCTGTCGTGTGATCATCACTACATGGGTTTTGGGTCATGCTGCATTTCTGGTATCAAGCACGTGACCTTGAACAAGTTACTTCCCTCTTTGAGAGTCAGTTTCCCCAAACACACAAGGGGTATGGTAATGGTGACCACCACATGTGGTTATTATGAAGACGAAGCAAGACAATGCATGTACGTCACTCTGCAAGACAGTGCATGAACATACAGTCAGGATTCAGTATCTTCTCATTTAGGCGAGTCATTATCCACTTTCTAAGACCATTGGATACTGGGCACATTGAAAAGGTATAAACGAAAGGCCTTAGGCTATTTGGAATGTAAGGCGGAAAGTTGCTGGGAATGAGATTTAACCTAAAATAGGACTTCAGGTTATGGATTTCAATTATCGATACTCCCTGCGCCCCGGGCAACCAAAGACCAGCTGCACGTTGTCCTGGGCTATGGGAAGGACTTTTTAAGTGGCCCCGGCATTTGAAACGGGAGGGCGTTCTTTTGTCTATGGTCTTTGTGCGGTTAACCTTGTGTCCCGGATCAGGTCCCTGAGGTTCTCCTTGTCCTCATTCCCTCCTGACACCTGGAGCCCAGTTCCCAAACACCTTGCACCAGATCACAGCCTGCAGGGGGCCCTATTTCAATGGGTTTGGCTTCTATCCTGGAAGTGTGTGTGAAAGACCCTCCTCCTTCCCTCAGGCCCACCCAGGTCCTAAGGTCCCCACCCTCTTCTTACTGTGCCATCTAAACCCCCACGCTCTCCTTTTCCTCACCATGCTTTAGATTCTCTCTAAATCTGATTGTCCCCACTCCTCTGGGAACAGGGGTACAAAATGAGGCAAAACAGTACAAATGACCCAAAGCGTGGTGTGACTTTCCAAAGCCCCAGTTACAGAAGCGACCCGTGCCAGCATTCAGACTGTTTTTGATTTGCTGGAATCTTAAGCCTTAGCAACTAGTTCCTCCGGGCCATTCAGTTGTGGAAACTGCAGACGGACCTCCGTGCTATCGATACAGAGTGTGTTTGCTCCAGCGAATGGGCCTCCTTTACTCTGGCACTGATCTATTTTACAGCTTCTGAACGTGGAACTGCGTATTACAGCAGGCCTGCTCACCCCTCTCTGTAACATTCAGAGCCCTGAGTTTTTCTATCTTGTATTCTCCCAGATTTCTGATTTTCTTTTTCCATGGAAAATGTTCTAAGTCGAGGGATTGCAGTTACTACCACAGCACATCACGTTCTATGTTTTCCTGGGGCCACTCACCTGCAGAAGATGAGGCTGATTGAATTGTCGACTCTGCTTTATTTCCAAGGCAGGAGGGCAAAAAGAAATTAATCACAACCTGCATTTATAGAATACTTTATACTTCCCCAAATACTTCACGTATATTATCTCATTTAAGCATTGGAACAGCTCTGTGTGGCAGATGAGTTGGTATTACCTCCCTTTAGTCAATGAAGAAAATAAAATCGAGGATGTTATTCATTCAAAAGAATTACTGGCCATCAGTCATGTGCCATGCACGATCCTAGGCACACGGGATATAAAAATGCACCACACATGCCTCTTGCACGTGTGAACACATGCACTCTAGTGGAGGGGATGGACGACAAATTAAATTCAGTATAATGCCAGGTGGTAACAAGTGCTGTGGAGATCAAAACAGCGGGCATTTGAAGGGGCTGTGTTAGGTGGTCTGGCAGGGCTCCAAGGAGGTAACATTTGAGCTGAGAGATGTGAGAGTGAGAGTAAACTGCATAGCCATTGGAGCATCTCCCCTGAGGAAACAGCAAGTGCAATGGTCCTGTGGCAGGAGCCGGGCTGGGGCCTTCATAGACTTGCCCGGCTGAGAAGCTGCTTCAATGGTATGAAGTGAGGGGAGAGAGCATGCTGGGGCCTAAATTTGGTTAGGCTTTGTGCAGCACCTAAAGGATTTTGAATAATATTCTGAGGAAGTTTTTGCTCTGAGAGAGGGGAGCATTTGAGGTTTACCTCCTGAGAATGTTATCACCTGATTTGTATTTCAAAAGGATCATTCTGACCACCGTGTAGAGGAGCGGTCCCCAGTCTTTTTGGCACCAGGGACCAGTTTCATGGAAGATAATTTTTCCACGGACCTGGGGGGCGCAGGGCGGAGCTCAGGCCGTGATGTGAGCGATGGGGAGTGGCTGTAAATCTTCTCCTGCTGTGCGGCCCCCCGATTCCTAAGTTTCATGGAAGATGATTTTTCCACGGACAGGGGTGCAGGGGTGGTGGAGTTCTGTGGCCTGGTGGCCCGGTCCGTAACAGGCCACAGACTGATACCAGTCCTCGGCCTGGGGTTGGGGACCTCAGGTATAGCGAACAGGCTGCAGGGGCAAAGTAGAATGAGAAAAGCACATGGGGTGGCTGTTGCAGTGGTTCAGGTGACACACGGTGACGGTTTGGTTTGGTAGCTGTGGAGACAGTGAGCAGACTGGATTCTGGGAGATTTTGAAGACAGAGCAGGCAGGATCTGCCGGCGTCGTGCAGGTGGGTGTGCGGGAACGAGGAGACAAGGAAGACTCAAAGCTCAGAGGAAGGATTCGAGAATGGTGTAATAACGATTTAGCTACAGGCAGGTCCAGACTCCCTGATTGGCCTGGATCTCCCAGTGAGCTTTCCAGAACCCTCTGAGCAAGGGCTAGTGAGTAGCAGGGTCTTTGCCTGGCTTAGCACCTGCTCCCGGAGCCCGCTGTGAGTCTTCTAAGACGTGACTTTCTGTTTCCCGCTATCAAACCTGATTTGGACCACAGACATTTATTGATCGTTTCTGACTAGTAAACAGTAGAGGAAAGAAGTTGGTAAGTTATTGTTGTGTAATCTTTTAGTTCATCTCAGAGACATTGTGGAGGAAGGAGGGGAAGTCCTAAGTGAATATCCAATTAAATATCGAGGTACCATTCAGTCTACAGGGTGTCCCAAAAGTCACCATACACAGGGAAAATGGGAAATTGTAGCTAAATGTACCTTTATTTACAAAATATTCATTACAAAATTTTTCCTTTCTATGGAAACTTTTAGAGCACCTTGTATTTATAGTGTTTTCAAAAGCCCATTAAGGACCCTTGAAATTATTTCATGTGCGAATGCGAACTACATAGAGGTAATCTGATAATCCCGAAAGCTTATTGGCATACCTTCAGATAATAGGTGTTCAGTGAGTATTTGTTGAATTTAGTGATTTCTGGTTGGATATTGAGTACTGGCATTTTCTGGAACCTGTATATTTAAATTTTAATCCTCTTTCCTATTTTGGTGATTAGAGTCACACCTCGCTTTCAGGTGGGATGAGTGTCAGTATTTCCAGTACCTTCCCAGTGAGGAAGCCGAGAGGGGA
This sequence comes from Propithecus coquereli, assembly GCF_000956105.1. NCBI lineage: Eukaryota > Metazoa > Chordata > Mammalia > Primates > Indriidae > Propithecus > Propithecus coquereli. Next base: position 463,382 of record NW_012138414.1, read on the forward strand.
GGGGGTGAAAAAAGGAGGCATTTATCAAAGGCACTTCACGCCACTGGCTCCTCGATGGAACATGCAGGAGAACCTTCTGGCTGAATCGAGGCGTTCACCGTCGGGATTCACTCCCTGCGCCAGTGAAAAGTGCAGACTTCAATCTTTGGCTGACCTTTATTGACATTGTTATGACAATAAAATCTGGCCATCTTGGGCATCTCACAACACCTTAGTGGTTTTAGGAGACAAAGTGCTTTCCCAAGTTGTCACCGAAATACACACTGCTTCCTCCAACCATGTGGGTATCGGAGACTCCACTGGGATGCAGTGGCAGCCTGTCTGAGAGGGCACGCCTGTGTCATCTTATTTTCTTCCCTATCTGCGTTTTGTTTGAAGCAGGGACACAAAAGAGTAAAGTCATTCCAGACTCTCTTACATGACTGTTCCGTTACAGAATGGGGGTCCATGTTTCCTTTTCCCGCTTTTGGCCCTACCTTGTCACACACACAGGCAGGACTGGGGAGGAGCCCCAGGGGTGAGCATCCTGTGAGCTGCGTCCATGGTCCTCCCAGAATGCACAGCGATGCCTGGGGTTGGCTGGTGGCGGCAGCGCTGTGTTATGCGTCATCACCTCTGTTTCCAAGTCTGGATGGTGGACTTCCTCCTTGGTTCCAAAGGGCTCTGAGGGATCAGCTTCCTTTTCTCTTACTCAACAGGTCACTTCTAATCAAGCCAAATCCTTTCTGTTGTAGGTTTCACATTCACTTTCTCTTGTTCTTACTATCCTGTGTGGCCTACGCCTCTGACGTAGTTCGCTCCCAGGTGGCCTCTCCTCGTTGGGGTGCCGCAGAGGTCGGGGGGCAGTGCGATCACACAGTTGCAGCAGGGGGGTTTGAGTGACCTGGGGGCTAGTTACGTCAGTCAGGGTTTATGTGGTGCTGGGCTCCTTCCTTCCAACTGTTGGACATTTGAAGGTTAAGAAAAGAGAGAAAAGTTAAAATTCAGATCATTAATTGCACTGATTGCTAATTGCTTTGGTGGAAGATTTTGTGGGTAAGGCACTAATGGTCAAAAGTTGAATAATTACCTGTGACTTATTCTCATTCCTGCTCTCTTTTTGACTGCTTGTTGCCAATACCAGACTGGATGAGAAAAAGGGCGCAAAGCACCTGCTGTGGGTGAGTCCAGATGTAGCCCATCATTGTCCCAAATGTGCGTGGCCACACACACCTGTGTTGGGAGCACAGTCCTGTGCGCTTGCCACCTGTGGCTGCAGGATTGCGTCCTTTCTTAATACTGCACTTCCTGACTTTTGCAGCAGGGAGAGTGCTCTTTGGCATCTGCAGATGGACCCTCTCCACTACCTTCCTTTCTCCTGTCTTCCTTTCATCCTGTGAACCATGACGTTTTATAATCTCAGTCCCCCAGTGAGGCCGGGATATTGGTCCAACTAAATCGTAGGGCAGCTGACCTTGAGGGCTTCCTGCCCATCTTTACAAGCTTTCTCCACTTTCCCCCCAAACCTGCGGAAAGGCTTGTTTGCTAAGCTCATCAATCTGTGATTTGAGATCCCTAAAGAACCAAGATCTTGTGACTTGGTGGGGGCGAGGGAGCCACCCACCACGTAGACCGCCCCACTGTGCGGACCTGCTGTGCTTCGGGGAAAACAGAATGTTAAGTGAGCAGTTTAGCTTGGACTTCATCCGGAGGCAAATAAGTAACTTTACACTGAGATACTCTCTTATTGTGTTCTCAGGAAAACGAAGGGAATCACCAGGAGCAAAGAATGTGCTCTCCAGTGCTACACCGATAACAAAGCACAGTGTTTGAATTAGAGGAGGGAGCGAGGGTAACTGAGAAACCTTTGGCTGGTCACTTCGTTGTTCCTTTTGCCTCTCCCTTCCCTGCCCCCAGATATATGCTTGGATAAGAATTTTCTTCTCCAGCCTGGTTTTTCCTAAACTCAATCCTGCAGTGAAATGACAAGGTCATGTTAGACATGGAAATTACTGCAGAGCAACGAATCCAAGATTATTATTTCACCGAAGGCCCCAGGAAGTGGAGATGAGGAACTGTGAGAGCGTAAGCCTCCAACTCAACCCAAATATGTTTTTCTTGCCCCACTTGTTAATTAGTAAATCGAAACCAAATGAAAAATACAAATAAGTACATACCACAAATCAGTCACACTTGAATGTTTCCCAGCTTATTTCTGTCTTTCTGACTTCATACTATCCATCACCATCGTCTATGAGTAAAAGCACCCCAAAGCCACCTTGATAGATTGGAGTGAGTTGGGCCCCTATAAATAAAACTGCCTATGACATTGTTCAGGTAAGGTTTATTTGCTTAATTCAGAAGTTATATGATTTCTTTCTTTTTTTTTTTTTTTTTAAGAACAGGAAGATAGGAGTGCTAAGACACTATTTTTCCCCACTCTTCATAAGCCTCTTAAAGGTGTTTTTGTTTTTTTTTCAAATCATACATTCAAATGCTCAATCCTGGTGAGTTTTTCGTTTGTTTGTTGTCGTTTAGGAAGCATTGCCTATTCAGATAAATGCTTAGAATTGAATAGGGCTGACCACCAGCACAGCTGTTGCTCAAAAGGGACCGGGAGGCTTTGTTGCCCCAGAAAAGGAAAGCTATTCTCCAGGAACAGTCCTGGGAGAAGCATTTTGTTGTGTTTTTGCAAGGTTGTGGGGATCCAAGTTTTGTCTATTAAAGGAAAGGAATGGCCCTGTTCTGTTTGTGTGTTCAGAGCACACGGCTGCGCTACGGAGACGTCTGCGCACCCTGCGGTGGTGTTTTTCCATTCTCTTGTTTAGAACCCCCAGGCTAGACACATGTCCCGCACTCAGCTTGGCATCTGTGATCACACTGTGGTTTAGAACTGAAGTCTTGGTTCTAAACCAAAGAAAGGTTCAAGCGTCTGGCCCCGCTGCTTCCAGGCCAGGCTGGCCGGTGCTTGAGAAGCGCAGCCCCTTTGGCTGCAGGTGGCTCATGCGCTCATTCAGCAAATACGGACTGGCCCCCTGCTACGTGCAGGCACTGTTTGGGGCACTTGAGCTCCACGAGGAGACAAGACAAAGTGCCTGGCCCTTGTGGGGTGTACACCAGACGGGAGGTCTGGCCCTCAGCAGGAGCAATGTTGCTGAGGTGAGGGCGGATGGCTGTGTGCATGTCCTTGGCTGGCAGTGGCTGCCCAGGGCTCGGGCCAGCCTGGACCAGGGCTTGGACAGGATCCTGAGAAAGGACTCTCCCCACAGCCCCGGGTTTGGCACACTCGGTGCTGTGCCACGAAGAATAACAGGTCATCTGATGTGGTGTAATTTGATAGGAATATGTACCCCCGGTAACCCTGGGAACTGAAGCAAAAAATTGGCTTGTCAGTTACTGTTAACTTGCAAAACTTGAACATTTCCTTAAGCCAAATAGCTCCATCGTCATGGTCAAAAGTCCACCGTGGAGAAAGGCAGGATTTAGTGTTTGTTTAAGCTGCCACCCAATGAGAGAAACTGTTGCCCAACGTAGTTCAACTCTCAGTTATTCAAGGACCGATTTTCCATCTTGTGGATGTTTCATGTATGAGTGCTCTCTCTCTCTTTCCCTTTTGTCTTCTCTTCCTTCTTCCTTCCCTCCCTCTGGAAGTTTTGATGAAATCAGTAGAATTTATTGTCCAGGTAAGAGTGTGTATGACGAAAAAGCTTGATGGTAGGGTCTGCTCACTGCAACCTTGAACTCCTGGGCTCAAGCAATCTTCCTGCCTCAGCCTCCTCAGTAGCTGGGACAGGCATGTGCCAACATACCCGCTAATTTTTTTATTTTTATTTTACTTTATTTTTTTGAAACAAAGTCTTGCTCTGTCGCCTGGGCTAGGGTGCAGTGGCATTGTCATAGCTCACTAGAACCTCAAACTCCTGGGCTCAAGCGATTCTCTTGCCTCAGCCTCCCAAGTAGTTGGGATTAGAGGTGCGTGCCACTATGCCTGGCTAATTTTTTCTATTTTGTGTAGAGATGGGGTCTGGCTCTTGTTTAGGCTGGTCTCAAACTCCTGTCCTCAGCAATCTTCCCACCTTGGCTCCCAAAGTGCTAGGATTACAGGTGTGAGCTACTGTACCCGGCCTATTTTTATTTTTTCATACAGGTGGAGTCTCGCTATATTGCCCAGGCTTAGTAAGGCTCTTAATGAAAAGAGTGCCTCATCTGGTGACTTGCAGCCCTGTTGGGCATCTGTGGAGCATTTGGTACAGGGTCTCTTTTGCCTCCCACTACCTCGTGGATAGATGTCCCTTCCCCACATGTAGAGGGTGGTCGCCAAATTGGTAAACACAGGCAAATCCATAATAAATGGGTTATTGATATTACATTTTAATACACGATGAAATCATATTACCTCTGTTTTCAGATTTCATGGCCACTCTGTAGACGCTACGAGAGACCGCGAACAGTTAAGTCACTCCACACAGCTCAAAAGAGATGCTGCTGCCCTTTGATCTCACATCTTCAGCCTGATGGTGCCGTGTTCTTTCTTCATACTCGACTCCTGATTTTCCCAAAAGGAGACAGTAGTGGCTTGATCAGGGCTCCTTACTTGTCAGCTTTCTCAGGAATTCTTCTGGCCGGACACCCTCTCTCCGCCATGCTCGATCCCCATCCTCCCTGTCACCTTCCCACCATGCGGACCTCTCAGGTGTCCTTTTCTTCTTCTATCAGTCTCCCACATCTGTCTGTCTCTCCTTCTCTTAATTTCTTCTGTGACTTCCCGGGATTAACCTTATTTGTGTTCAGACTTGGCAGGTATCCATCGTGAGCATACTGCGTGCCAGGCACCGTGCTAGGCACATGCGGTCAGTGCTCATTGATCCCCTAGCCTGTCTGCTCAGGTATCCTGCACAGTGGGCCCCGGGAGGGTGCTCAGCTAGTTCCCTTGTGTTTGGATGGGCTATGAATAAACTCGGGATAATCATCAGCCCTTCCAGCATGACCTTTGGAGAATCAGGAGCCAATGAGAATGAAAGAGGTGTATGACTTTGGGTCACTACCCCAGAGAATTGGAAGCAAGCACTCGAATACACGCACATGCGTGTTCATAGAAGCGCTACTCACAATAGCCAAAAGGTGGAAAGAGTCCGAGTGTCCATCAGTGGATGAATGGGTGAACAAAATGGGGCACATATATACAACAGAGTATTATTCGACCATAAAAAGGGAAGTGCCGACACATGCTAGACATGGATGATCCTTGAAAACACGCTAAAAGAAAGAAGCCAGTCACAAAGGATCACATATTGTATGATTCCATTCACATGAAATACTCAGAAGAGGTAAATCCATAAAGACAGAACACAGAATGATGGTTGCCAGGGCCTGGTGGAAGGGGAAAATGGGGGGCTATTGCTTAATGGGCTTTTTTGGGGGTGATGAACATGTTTTGGAACCAGAAAGAGGTAATTGTAGCCCAGCGTTATGAATATACTAAATGCCACTGAACTGTCCACTTTAAAATGGTTAATTTTATGTCCTGTGAATTTCACTTCCATTTTTTAAAAAAAGAATGAAAGACAAAGGAGTGTGTTAGAGGTCTATTTTTCTGAATTAGGGTTGTGATTTAGAAATCTATTCTGTCTTTCTTAGACATGGTGACCTTGTGATATAGCTTGAGTATAATCGAAGTGATTTGAGTGGATTAATTCCTTTCCTTTTTCAAATTTAACATGCTTGGAGTTTACATCCGGAATTATTATAGAATGCAAAGCAATATGTGAGTTAATATTCCGGGCCAATAGTGCTCCTATTTAAAAAAAAACAAACAAACCTGGACAGATGTGTTGAGCAGGTCCCCAAGCTGAGCTGTTTGTGTTGTGGAGAACTCCGCCTGCGTCTTGGGGAAAGATCGCTAGGTCTGGGGTCAGAAGCCTGAGTTCCATTCTGCCTCCTTGTGCCTGGTGGGGATAGTGGGGCCCAGGAAAGAACAGGGAGCAGGCCCCAGTGCTGGCTCAGGCGTTCATTCAACACACGTTCTTGAGCCTACTGAGTGAATGCACTCATTCATAAGCCCTCTACTGGAGCCATGAAGGTGGACGTGACATTTATCCTGCCTTTGAGAGGCTCGCTGTCCAGCAGGTGCGGTAGCCACACAGACAACTTGTCATTTTAGTATAAGGTGTAGGGGTTTGATGCTGAAGATTTCCATGGGACATTATGGGAACCTAGGGCTGAGAGTATCCAAACAACCTGGGCGTGGGTAAGGTGGAAGAAGGCAGTTGAGGGAAGGTGTCCTGGAATTCACTCTCAAAGATTTAAAATATTGCTGCATTGCTGTGCCAGACCGTGTGTTTTGCTCCCCTGCCACCCCCAGTCACATGCTGAAACCTGATCCCCAAGGTGATGGTGTCGGGAGGGAAGGCCTTTGGGAGGTCGCAAGAGTGGGGCCCTCATGAATGGGATTAGTGCCCGTGTAAAAGAGGCCCCAGAGAGCTGCCTCCCTCCTCCTGCCCTGTGAGGACACAATGAGAAGACGGCTGTCTGTGAGCCGGGAAATGGGTCTCACCAGACATCAGATCTGCTGGCACCTTGAACTTGGACTTCTCAGCCTCCAGAACTGTGAGAAATAAATTTGTTTTTTAAGGCACCCAGGCTATGGTATTTTATTATAGCAGCATGGGCTGACTAAGACAGTTACCCATTAAGTACTTCAAGGATGTGGTTAGAATACTAGCAAAAGAAGAATAGTTAAACCTGAGTGAAAACATATTTTAAAAAGTTTCAGTTTGTTACTTTTCCTCAAAGCGTTAATAATTATGGGGGAAATAAGAACATCGATGTACCTATCCTTGTTTTATGACTTTAATAAACTGTTTTTATTTAGAATGACTTAGGGTCACTAAAGCATTTTCAAAAGTCTGTAAAAGTCTTAATCTTGAAGATGAGGGAAGGCAAAGGTCACTTAAAGGGCAAGGAGATTGGGCAGGTGAGGTGGCTCACACTTGTAATGCTAGCACTCTAGGAGGCTGAGGTGGGAGGATTGCTTGAGGTCAGGAGTTTGAGACCAGCCTGAGGAAGAGCGAGACCCTGTCTCTACTAAAAATACAAAAATTAGCTGGGCGTGGTGGCACATGCCTATAGTCCTAGTTCCTTAGGAGGCTGAGGCAGGAGGATCACTTGAACCCAGGAGTTTGAGGTTGTAGTGAGCTATGTTGACACCACTGCAGTCCAACCTTGGTGACAGAGTGAGACCCTGCTCAAAAAAGAAGGAAGAAGATTGTATGAGTAAGGCAAAGGCATGAGGTCCTGGGGAGTGTGGGTGGACAAATAGGGCCACTGAAGCCCCCTCTAAGGTAGCGTTTACGGCGGGGAGAAGTGAGGGACGAGGGTGGGAGGTGGTCAGGAGTATAGACCAAAGGGCGCCAAGCAGGCCTGGTGCAAGTCAGATTCGTGGTTGTGGTAATAGCTGCTGTGTGGAAAGTGGGTGGACAGAGGGGCAAAAGTACATACAGCAGGACTGAGGCTCTACATAAGGGCAGTGGGAGTGGAGGGAGTGAGACCCAGTGGGTTTGAGAATCTTCTAGAACACTGTGGACCTTTCTGCAATGGTGGAAGTGTTCAGTGATGCACTTTCCAATACAGTATCCACCAGCCACGCGTGACCCTTGAACACTTTAAATGTGGCTGGTAATGGTGCCACATAGTTGTGGTTACTGCATTGGACCGAGCAGTTCCAGAAGATAAAATCAACAGGAGTTGGTAGTTCATCGGCTAATATAGGGCAGCCGGGGGACAGAGGTAGAGTTACCGGGGGAGGCTAGTGGGGAGGCGATGAGCTTCACTTTGTGCGTGTCAGCTTCAAGTGCAAGGGCACGTGGAGGGAGAAGTGTGCCTGGCAGTAAGATAAGCACGTCTCTTAGGGGAGAGCCCTGGGCTGGAGGTCGAAATTTGGGAGGTGTCAGTGTAAAGGCCACAGTTGAAAGCATAAAAGTGAGTAGCACAGGGAAGCCGCCTAACTGCCATTAAGCCGGAGATTCCTATTGACTTGGTGGCGGTGATAACATTTGCTCTGTCTACCTACTGGGACTGTTCTGAGAAACAGATGAGATAACGTGTGTGAAAATGCTCTCTGAACTCTTTGGACATTTTGCAGATTTCACAATAACTTTAAGAGTTGCGAGGAACGTGTCCCACATGTTATTTTCCAAACATAAAAGATAAAACAAAGACTTCAGATTTTGGAAGTATTGCAGAGTAGATCATCTGTGCTGCCTCCTGCTAAAATATGACTAGATCCAGGATAAACAAAGCAAACCTGTCTAAAGCGTGAGTGTCAGGGACTTGGGGACATCTTTGAGGACTCCCCCGTGGGTTCCCGTGAGCAAGCTAACATAAAAGCTGGGTCTCTGTACGTGCAAAGACCAACACTACTGTTGATCCTGAGACCAGCTCGGGTCCGAGACAAGGTGGGAGCTGTCCCTGAGGTTCCCACATTAAGCTGGATCCTGACAGGGAGATAAAGTGGTTCCAGGTCAGTAATATTTTTCACAAAAACAAATGTATGTCTTCTTTTTTTTAAAAAAAAAAAATCAACACCAATGTAAACATTCAGGATGAATTTCAATTAGAAATTACCTAAAAATCTTCAAGCACACAAGTTAATACGTC
>NW_012138414.1:472600-486976 GCF_000956105.1 Propithecus coquereli
ATGTGGATGTTAGAAAGTCTAATATGCATCTAAGTGTCACTTTTGAAGAAAACTTTAAAAAGATTAGAGGAGAGGCCATAATAAGCAACTGGCTGAGAATTTTCCAGAACTAATGGGTGATAGGAATCCACAGATAGGTGAACTACAATGTAATTTGAGCACAGTAAGTAAAAACATAAGTAGGCACAAAATATTGTAGTGAAACTGCAACATACGAAAAGACAATGCTATTATCAAAGCAACCAAAGAAACCAGATCGTCTGAGAAGAAACGATTAGTCTGATATAATTGATACATACGGAAATCTCTTCTCTCAGTCGCAGTGAGGACGTTCTGCCCATTATTGCTCTGCATTGGATATCAGAGGTGTGGGAGAGTCTTTATTTTTGTCTTTAGTCTATCTCTAACTGAAGACAGTTGCACTTTTTCTCAAATGTGAAAAATGTGTGTTGTGTAGATTGATTTTTTTACTAAATGTAGTCTGATTGCTTCTTTATGGCAGTCCTTTCAAGTAGGCAAAAATGTGGTTACTTGACATTAATGGAACTCTCTTGAGACTGTGATTATTCGGTTTAAGTCTTTCTTTCTGACACACGTTTATTGATTTAAGTTCCTGAGTGTGTTTCCTCATGGTGGCCGATGTCTACTACTTATTTGCACAGTACGACATGTACAGTTGTAGCTACCAAAGCATCTTTCTGATTTAAACGGATATTAAATACCTCTATTTCGGGTTGTAAAATGATTTTTTCAAAACAGCGAATGACTTGGTTAACCCTTACTACCTGATGATATGGAGGTACTTAATGTTGTAACAAATGTACTGGGTCTTGTCTTAAAAAGTAATTTGGAATGAAAAGGTAGCTCCAGAAAGTTTGGTTGTGATGAGAGGAGATTCTGGATCTGGATTTTGCTGGTTTGTTACATGAGTCTATACATGTGGTAAAGCCATCATACAATAATAAACATATGTACCCCAAAAGAAGTACATGTAAAAAACTGGTGAAATCAGAGTAAGTGTTGTCTAATGTATTGAGCCAATGTCAGTTTCCTGGTTTTGATCTTGTACTTCTGTTACGTAAGATGTTACCGCGGGGGAAGCTGGGTGAAGGGTACATGGGACCTCTCTACTATTTTTGCAACTACCTGTGGCTCTGTAGTTATTTAAAAAGTAATGTTTGAAAAAAAGTCACTTGGAGCATGGCAGCCAGAAAAATAGATTCTTCTTGATATTTATGATTTTCATAGAACATGAATACAAATACTTAGAAATATTTGGTGAACTCTGGAGGGTAAAGTCTTTCATCTCATTGTGGTCAAACGTGAATTGGGAAGTTCAACTAGGCATCTGTATGACTATTCAAGGTTGTATACATTTGGGTGATGGGCACATTTATAACCCTGACTCTAGCATAACAAAATCGATATGTGTAAACAAAAACATTTGTATCCCCATAATATTGTGAAATAAAAAGAAGATTGTATGCTTGCAACATAAAAGTCAAAAGGCTGCTGTCGTTACAGTACTTGGAAGACTAGCCAGAACTTTCCTTGTTGCCTAAAATTAAATAAACTTGTGCTATAGCATGAAAAATTGCATATATTAGTCAACAGAATGGCAGTTCTTTTTAAAAAAAAGTTTCAAGTGTGGTGTGTAACTGCAAGCAGAAACATAAAGCCTTTGAAAAATGTGGAATTTATTGGGAATTAATATAATTGCCTTAACTAATCTAGACTGAATTAACCAGAGAGTACGTCCAGTCAGTGAGAAAATAATGAATACATGATTACTCTTAAAATAAACACATTAGATTGTTCTGTTTTGTTTCCTCTCTCATTTCCCCTTTTTCTTTTTTCTTTTATGTTTGCAGTTTGAAATAGGCAGTGTCTTTGTTTTTCACTAGGCACATTAATTAAAATAATTCAGATTTAGTGAGATGCCATTCAGAAAACACATGTATTAAAATATCTTTATTATAATCAGGCAGTAGTGAGGGGAAAAAAATAACCTCCAGTAAGACCAAGCAAAGGGAAATGCACAAATAAATATTAGGTTGAAAAAGGAGAAATAGCCTTAGATAGAGCAAAGATTAAATAATAAGAGAAAACCATGAAAAATTTTACGGCAGTACATTTGAAAAATTAAACTGAAATCGATAAACCTCTAGAAAATGCACACTAACTTAAAAAGAAAAATATTGAATATCTCTACTTTTAAAGGAAAATGAATTTGTAATTAAACATGTCCCCCACCCCAAAGAAAACACCAAAATCAAAGATTCTACAGATAAGTCTGCCAAACTTTTCATTTCTTGAAAAAGAGGAGAGGAAACATTCCCCTCGTTGTTCTAAGAGGAAGTGCAGTAGTCCCTCCTTATCCACGGTTTTGGCTTCCACAGTTTCTGCTACCTGCAGTTGACCATGGTCCAAAAATGAGTGGGACAGTACAGTAAGATATTTCATGTAAGAAAATGTCCATTTTTAATTTTTAAAATTATGGTAAAATATACGTAACAAAATTGATCGCTTTAACACTTTAAGTGTACAGTTCAATGGCATTAAGTATATTCACATTGTTGTGCAACCATCTCCTCAATTTTTTCATCTTTCCAAACTGAAACTCTGTACCCGTTAAACGCTGACTCCCCATTCTCCTTCCCCCAGCCACTGGGGACCACCGTTCTACTTTCTGTCTGTAAATTTAACTCCTCTAGGAAACTCATATAAGTGGAATCATATAGTATTTGTCCTTTTGTGTTTGGTTTATTTCACCGTGATGTCCTTAAGATTCATCCATGTTGTACCCTGTGTCAGAATTTCCTTCCTTTTTAAAGTTGAATAATATTCTATTGTATGTATGTATACACCACATTTTGTCTATCCATTCATCCATCAACGGATGCTTGGGTTGCTTCCAGCTTGTGCCTATTGTGAATAATGCTTCTGTGAACATGGGTGTATAAATATGTTTAAGGCCCTGCTTCTAATTCTTTAGCATATATATCTAGAAAGATAATTGCTAGATCTTATGGTCATTTTATGTGTAATTTTTTGAAGCAGTGCCATGCCATTTTCCACAGTGTTGCACCATTTTGCATTTCCGCGAACAAAGCACAAGGGTTCAGTTTCTCTACATTCTCACCAATGTTTATTAGAAAATGGCCGTATTTTTAACAGATCCATACAAGGTAGGGCTGAGGAAGGAAAGGAGTTCCTGGTCACTCACTGCCTGCAGAGCAGCTACGCCAACCCATAGAACACAAGCTTATTCACCAGCTGACAGGTAGCATGAATCTGTGTAGGCTGCCTTCACGCTTACCTGTAGGCACGCCTGTATTTTCCATGTGTGCCTGTACAACTTCCCTCATGTCTCTAAAAGGAAAGACTTGAAGGGGAAAAAAGGAAAACTAAATGCAGTATGATTTAGTGGTATATATGTAGTAGAACTCTTGGTTTTTAAAGGGCAGGGGAATGATAAACACATTCTTCATGACACGTGCTACCTTTTGGTCAGAGGCAAGAGGAAGGAATCAGGAAGGGGTACAACAATATTGGTCATGTTGCAAGTTGGGTGCTGGTTTCTTTGGTACTTTATTATTATGCTTCATGACATCCATAAATCGCATGTATCCTTTTGTATGTATAATATTACATAATTCACATTTTAAATCTTAAATCATTGACTTTCATTCCTTAGGGCTTTTGTTCCTACATGTTGGCCAAAGATCTAGGACTGGTCTAAAATTTCAACTGATATAATCTAAGGCAAAAAGAGAGAATAAAGTAAGTTTTATAAAGTTAATTTCATCCAATTTAAGAGATGGTATTATTAAATTATGCCCTCCCTATTTTATATGATGTTTAAAAGACTTTCAGTAATGCAGGTGTAAAGAATGCAGTTTGTTTTATTGAAAAACGGCAAACAGAAAAAGTAGGTGACCTTGTATAAGGTCATTACCTTTTAGAAAAAATGCTTTAACTGGTCCTTGAAAAAAAAAATTCTGGGAATTATTGCCTCAAAGAACACTGCACCGTATTCAATAGCCACCCACCAAGGCTGATACTCTAAGATTTCACTAACTGCCCTTCACACAGAATGCATCGCTGTAATTGAAAAAGCTAATTTAGAGGAAAAATCCATCACCCCTGTCTGTAGACTCACTAGTAAATTTGAATTACTCAACAAAGACATAGTCTAAGCTCATAGGAGCTAGATTCTCAAATAACAGCCAATGGTGATCATAACTAACATTTATTGAACACTTATGCCATGCCATTGACTATTTTATGTAGATTGTGCCACCTAATCTTCAGAAATGTTGTTATTCCCATTTAACTGATACTGAAACTTTGACTCATATCTTTCTCAGCATCACATAGGTAAGAAAGAGGGGAGCTGGAAGTCAAAAGCAGTGTGGCAGTTTGATATGTCCTCAACACTCTTAGCTAGGACTTAATTGTGTGCCATGTGTGGCACCACCATCAATAAGCCAAATACTAGGGTGTACAAAATAGGTACTGAGAGCTAAATTCAGGACTCAGCCCTCTCCCTTTTCCTCCCATTCATATTTCTTGAACTGTCTGACATTTAAGGAGTCCAGAATCATATAGCTTGAATTGCTGAGCTCATTGGAAACTACCATTTTACCCTTGTGGTTTTCAAATGCACACGTGTAGGCAGTAAATTGTATTTATGTCTTGTATCTCTATGAGACATTAGCAAATGCACTGTGTAAATTCAACTGCAGGCAAGAGAGTGGGGGAGAAGGAAGGAGCTCCAAGCAAACTTCAGAGATCTGTGGCTGGGATATCTTGGGGAGAGTAAGGAAGGTGGTCCAACTTCAACCGTAGAGTAGTGAGTTGGGCGTGGGAGCCCCTTTTAAGGATGGGGTAGCTATCAGAGACTCATGGAAGGAGCTGAGGAGACCATGAACTCTCCTCTGAGAAGGATAAAGGAAAAGGTTCAGAGTGCTTCAAGATGATATTGTCTTGCTAATGGAGAAATGGAAAAATGTACATATATGACAATAGGTTCTGCTTTACATTGTAATAAAATGAATGCTTTGAACTGTGTTTTTATTTTCTCATTTTCAGATTCTTTATCTCTTCACGTCTCCAAATCTGTGAGCATTTGCCAAGATTCTTCCTTAGTCATATATATTGCCTCCCAGCATTGCCCAATCCCCATCCTTAAGAATTGCCTGCAATATCTCTCTGTCCTTGCATGGTCAGACCTCCCTTCTCTGTTCTTCTCCCTCTCTAATCCTCTCCTGTCCTCTCTTCCCTTCTTGTGTTTGTTGCCTCTTACTGCATAACATATCACTCAAAACATAGTGGTTTTAAACAATCAACAGTGCATTATCATCTCTCACACTTTTGTAAAATGACCAGGTCCAGGTGGTTCTTACTCGAGGTCTCTCATGTAGTTGCAGTCAGATGGTGCTTGAGGCTGGAGTCATCCAAAGGCTCCACTGGGACATCCAAGGTGGCATCTTCATAATATGTCGGGTGTCTCAGCTGAGGTGGTTGGAGACTGGTTGTATAGTTGTTTGTCTCTGTCTTTGTCTCTGGTTGGTGTGCACACTTGCTCTCTCTTCTCCTCTCCCCCAACCCCTCCATGTAGCTTTTCTACATGGTTAGCTTGGGCTTCCTCACAACATGGAGGTTTCAGGGTAGTCAGACTTCTTACCTGGCAGCTGTCTTTTCCCAGGCAAGTGTCCCAAGAAACTTAGGTAGAAGAAGGTTCAAAACTTTTGACCTAGCCTTGGAAGTCTCTCAGCACCACCGTTGCTAAATTCTGTTTTTCCAAAACAGGTTATAGAGCCAGCCCAGACCAACCCCAGGGGAATGGACCATCCAAGGGCATAAATACAGGGCGGTATGGTTTATTGGGGGGTGGGGTGGGGGAAGGGTGTGCATCTCTCCAAAGACTGACCATCACATTTCTACTCTATTGAAATTTCTGTCCCTTTCTCTTCTCCTTATAACTGAAATATCTTAAAGTTACTGTCTTACATCTTACTTCACATCCCTATTTTTTCTAATCATTGTTTATATTAAGAGCTTATTGCAAAGCTTCTTTGAAGAATTCTTACACATGCTGTCAAGCGAATCTTAAAAATTTTATATTTTCATTTAGCAATGTTACAACTAAGCATCCAAAAGGCCCTATAGAGAAAAGCTGTGTGACTGTTTTTTAGAAAGTCTCTTTGGAAAATCAGATTTGATTCACTTTTTAACCAGCAGCGATAACATATCAAACTTAAAAGGCAGATCAGTTTTAGAGGAAAGTGATACACCATCATGTGTGTGTGTGTCCTTGGGCGAACTCCCCAACAATATTGCTTTTCGTGCTTAGCCACTAATTAGAAAACCTGCTTTCTTTTTGGGACTGAACTGTGGTTTACTTTCTGGTTGGACCTCTTTTTACTTATATTCAAACTCTTCAAGCTTGTTCTTTTTTAACCCCTAAAATAAAAAAAAAAAATAACTTGAATCCAAAAGATTCATTGCATAATTACATGGAAATTCTGTATTTAAAACCTGGTACCTATAGATGGCCTAGATTTCCTTAGCTTCTTCAAATGCCATTGAGGACTTAGGTTCTTCTAGAAGGTTACTAGCTTTTTTTTTCTTTAAGAAGCTAAATCTCCAAAGCTTTTCTCTGGTGATTATGAAAAACAACACATGTAGGAGAAAGTGGGAAGTTGGAGGTGGCAAAGAATTTGATGCTTTTTCCTGCCCACAAGAACTGAGAAAACTCTGCCATAGGATTAGTTTGCTTGTGAGATTTCACTGTGGTTGCCGTCAAGAAAAAACTAACAGGAATGGCAGGGCAGAAGCATCTCCTAACTCTCGGGAAAAGAACAAGGATTTACAATGGGAAGCAGAGTGCTCTTTTTTATAATGATTATGCATTAAGCATCTGAGGTTTGATATCATTCTTCTCATACAGGACTTTAGGAAGACATCTGAGAGCTGACTCTGAAAAATGGTGACCAGTAATTGTAATTTCCCATAATTTATCTTCATGCAGGAAAAAGATTGTTAAAAATTTATTTTTGTAGCCTTATTGAGATATAATTGACAAAATTGTATGTATTTAAGGGGCACAATGTACTTTGATATACATTATGAAGTGAATCCCACTATCAAGCTAATTAATGTATCCATCACCTCACATAGACACTTTATTTTTTGGTGGTGAGGACATTTAAGGTCTACTCTCCTAGCAATTTTGAGTGTATAATACGGTATTATTAACTGTCGTCACCATGCTGTACAGGAGGCCTCCAGAATTCATTCCTTTTGCCTAACTGAACCTTCGGACCCTTTGACTAACATTTCCCCAGTACCACCCCCAGCCCCTGGTAACCCCTGTTCTGTTTTCTGCTTCTAGGAGTTTGACTTTTTAGATTCCACGAATAAGTGAGATCATGCGGTGTTGGTCTTTCTGTGCCTGGCTTGTTTCACTTAACATAATGTCCTCCAGGTTCACCCGTGTTGTTGCAAATGGCAGAATCTCCTTCTTTTTTAAGTCTGAACACCATCCATTGCATGTGTGTCCCACATTTTCTTTATCCATTTACCCACGGGTGGACAGATAGGTTGATTCCATGTTAAAATACTATAACTCATTTGCATGTGATTATGCAACAAACTTTTAGACTCAAGTTATCCCTCTCTCCTTTTTTTTTTTTTTTTTTTTTTTTTGTTAAAAAAACAATCCTTTTCCAAAATGTTTTTTCAGTGTAAATCCTCAGAAAATAGCAAGTGGCGCTGTTGGCGACTTCCTTGCACGTCCTCGTCGTCCTCTGTGGGATCTACAAGCGGCGTTAACGGAGGCTCGGGCAGCTTCCCAGGGCGGAGGGGCGCGTTCCTCAGCCATGCAGCCCCCGGGTTCCACCCGCAGGGGGAAGGCAGTGGGCTCAGCTAGAGCGCCATTTTCTGTGAAGCCTTACCCTAAGCCCCTCAACAAAAATTCCCACTGAACAGCAGACAGAACTTGAGGACCTTTCACATTTCAGGCCCGGGCAAAGTTTGCTGCCCACTCCCCTCCCCCACCCTCACGTCGCCTGCTCCGGAGTTCACCTGAGAGCTACCCTTGGTTCCGGCAACTAGCGACGGTGACACGTGAACCAGCCTGAGGAGGGGAGAGCGCAGTCGGGAGGAAAGGGGGCCGGGCCGGGGGTGCTTATTTGCTGTTTCGTGAACTCTGTCAACCTGTTCCTGAGAAGTCGCATTCTTCCCGTTTTTGCAGCTGAGAAAACCCGAAGCCAAGCGTTTAGATAACTTGCTGTCATTCGCATTAGTTCAACTAAGAATTCAAACTGAAGCATTTAAATCAAATCTAAGAATGTTATTTAATCCTTGGGTAACGTGAAGGATTTTCACCTCTGCCTACGGCCTAGCCGGCGTCCTGTCCGCCACCCTGATCCCGACACGGGCCCTTGGTAACTGGTAATCCGCCCACGAAGCAGGACGGGGGCGCTGTGATGAGGTGAGCCTGTGGCACTTAGTCAAGTAACAACAGCTGTCACTCTCTCTCGTTTAATCTTGTAGTGGAGTACGACAAGGAGTTCTCCCCTCGCCAGCGGCACCACAAAGAGTTCAAGTTCAACTTATCCCAGATTCCCGAGGGTGAGGCGGTGACGGCTGCAGAGTTCCGCATCTACAAGGACTGTGTTGTGGGGAGTTTTAAAAACCAAACTTTTCTTATCAGCATTTATCAAGTCTTACAGGAGCATCAGCACAGGTATGAAGGTTCAGAAAGCCCCAGAGGTGGGGCTGGTCCCCCGTTTCTCGCCCTCTGTCGTCACGTAACCCTAAGTATGTCTGTGCAAGGTGATTTGGAGTTCAGGGCAGCACACAACGAACGCAATGAGCGGAGTGTTCTAGATGGTAGGGTCTAACTGGTGAGATTTTTTACCATTAAGTTGATTTTCCAAATAGTTATCTTTCCCTACATAAGCTAGTGAACAGTATTTATGAAGTATCCTTTGTGATCAGACAACTGTACAATTTATTGGGGATTAAATATCTCCACTATTGTTTAGCCCCCACTTTGAATGATGAATGGGGCTGGCTAAAATGATTTCACACATTAAAAGCATATAATGGTGTTTATAAGTGATACTAATTCAGGTGAATACAAGGTTATATGTTCGTGTGTATAATATACACATACACATGTGTATCTTTGTGTGTGATGTATTTTTTATCATTTGGATACAGAGGAACAGCAAACTTTTTTCCATATGCCTATATTATTCTAATTTCCTAAAGTGAATCCAGACCATTTTACACAAGAGCTGCAATGAAGCGTGTTCAGGGTGCTCTCTGGCGTTAAAGAAAAACTCCCATGGAGGGATTCTGTGTTACACAGTAAAGAAGCCAGTGACCTTGAATTTTGCTTAGTATCCAGGGGTCAGTTGAGTAGTTTGATGAGAATCACGCACATGGTTCTCATGTGTATAGTAGGTTAGCGTCGCTGCATAGTCCTGAGTGTGTACAGGGTAGGAATTTGGCAGGTGACGTGACAGTCTGGCAGTTACATGGTAGCTACAAATTAAAGGAAGAGAATGTATAGTGGGAGGGACCCCGCACGTCCAGACTCTACAAGGGATTTGCCAGCTTTGGTTTTAGAAGTTTTAGAAGTTTTGGTTTTAGAAACCAAGTCCAGATTCTCTCTTTTGGTCTTGGAAGTCTATTGACTTCCCAAGAATTTCCCAAGGTTTAGGAACTTACTGATTTCTCCTGAACTTATTGATCTGTGTGGGTCTGTCACAAATATACACACTGAAATCGTAAGTAACGTGGATTTGCCCTATGAAAGGTTTAGTCTAGTTTTGAAAGCACTGCTGGCATCCAATCCTTGTAAGTCTGTAATGGAGAAAATAGAGAAAAAGCAATGACAGATGCCAGGCTCTGGGACATGTCATGGTGTGAACATATGCACCCGTGGCTGTAGGCAAATGCTTAGCTGGGACAGTTAAATAATGAGTAAAATGTAGCCTTTGTGGTACCTTTATAATAGACCAAAGTTTTGGAATGAAAGGGAAGTTTTCTGATGTCTGAAATTCACTCCTAAATGAAAGTGTATTCAGTGGCTTTACTGTTTACAATTGAGGGCCTCCTTTGAAAAGTAAATTGTTCATTGCTAGATTTTCATATTTGTTTTTTTTTTTTTTTTTTGAGACAGAGTCTCACTCTGTTGCCTGGGCTAGAGTGCCGTGGCGTCAGCCTAGCTCACAGCAACCTCAAACCCCTGGGCTTAAGCGATCCTCCTGACTGAGCCTCCCGGGTAGCTGGGACTACAGACATGTGCCACCATGCCTGGCTAATTTTTTCTATTTTTAGTTGTTTGGCTAATTTCTTTCCATTTATAGTAGAGACGGGGTCTCGCTCTTGCTCAGGCTGGTCTCGAACTCCTGAGCTCAAACAATCCACCCGCCTCGGCCTCCCAGAGTGCTAGGATTACAGGCGTGAGCCACTGCGCCCGGCCTAGATTTTTATATTTGATACTTCAGAGAGAATTGGTACTCAGTGACTCTTTGGAACTCCTTTAGCCGTTGGTTCTCAATCTGCCTAATTGTTTATTCCATTATATTTCTCTAGTGGAAATAACCTACTGGTACCTTTTTGACTCAAAAATTTATTGGAAATACATGGTTTTCTCTGTTCAGCAGGAAAAACTTTATAGTAAAAACATCAGGCTTGGAGTTGAGTGACTATGGAATTTTTAAAAATTATTATATTTTTTTAAAGAGAGAAAGCTAGCAGACCATTTATAAGGTTTATACTGAACTCCAGCCAAAAAAGAACAGCTGCCTTGTGCTCAGGATGGTGGTGTCATACTTCCTCGAGGCCAGCAGTGAGTCTGGAAAACAAAATCCTGACTAGTTTCAACCTTTGATGACTCTCTATCAAAGCAAGGAGTTGTAGTTTCTTTGCCTTCTAGGATGGAAGCTTTTGGCGACTGCACGTGTTTAGTTTTTGTGCATAGGTGAGGGGAAATCTGGGAGAATTGGGAGAGTTTCATACTTTTGAAGGGTTCCAGGTTGGCTAGGAGGAGAATTTCTTTTCTTATCTGTGGGCCCAGAGCCCAGGCCTCCTGTGGCCTCTGAATGTTCTTCCAGAGGCCTCCAGGTTTAGCTGCAGGACTCCTTCTGGGGGAAGGTTTCATCTTCCCATCTGTACCATCTTGGAGTGTCTTGGCTGAAAACAGTTCTCCAGGCTTGTGAAGAAACATATTTGTCGAATCTGTGTTTAAGTGAAACTTGTAGTATTTGCTGGATTAACTTAATTTAACAAGTGTTTGTGTTGCAAAATAGTTGGCCTCCTTGAAAAAGAAGAGAGTCAGGTTTTTAAATGCTGATTCATACACTCAGCTGAGGGGGAAGAAGTGTGTTGGGTCTTCTGATATAAAAGGCGGTTAGGAAGCCTGACCTAGGAAAGGGTCAGGGAAGATTCTTGGAAGATCGGCCTTTGCTGCAAACTCCACATAAGTATGTTCCTTTGACTCATTAGAAATCATTGCACCAGGTAAGTTTTAACAAATAATAAAAAGGTGGCTACTTAATAGAGGAGTGCTTTTAGTAAGAACAAGGAAACATTTGATACTTTACTGAAAACTTGAGCGTAAGAACTTAGATGCTATCTAAGTCATGAAAAGATCTGACGTAACCTGTAGATGGGAATGCCATCAGCCACCCAATAGTCTGCACCGTGAAGTCTGAGTAGCATGGGGTGTCCTTTGCACTTTGTTTATTTTTTAAAAATGTACTCTATGGTATTGTGTGGTGTTCATGTTTTAAGATGAGTTTGGTGTTAACATTTGGTGTTATAAATCAGTGTCCTTATGACGAGGCTGGTAGAAATTTGCGTGTATGTAGGACTCACAGTTTGGAACGGGCTTTCTCTTATGTTCTTGAATTAGGATGTTGCCATGACCCCTGTCAGGTAGACAGGGCAGGCATGTTAGCTTTGACAGAATGAAGTGTGCCACATATGAATTTTCCCAAGGCCAAATAATGCCTAAAATGGTGTCTGCTGTGCTTCCCAAAAATCACCCCGATGACGTGGAGACAGTCCCGAGATAAAGGTGAAGTGCCAGGAAGAGGTAGGCAATCTCCTGATGGCATGTCCTCGTATCTCGATTTCCTTAGCTGTGACGCAGACATCCCAAGGATGCTGCATCCATTTGGGTGGCAAATGAGACAGTTCTGTTGGTGGTAAAGATCTGTGTCTGTTGGAATTCAGATTCTGGTACTGTGGCAGTCAAGGCCTTTCTACAGAAAACTTCTTCAACCCTTGATCTAGTAGCTTTTCTAGAGGAGGGGAGTGGAAACTGGAATAAATTTACATAGAAGTATTCATACTTTTTTACAGTATTATACATTTGTTGATTTACTTTTTTACTCTTTTCTTCTGTATTACATACACGTGAAGCTGTCTTCACACTTGGAACATAGACTGCTGCATAACTTTTGACGTTTCGTAGTCATTCATAGTAGCACGATGGTACCGTGTTGCTTTTCACGACGTGTACTCATCTTTATTTCTATAGGACCTTTAGATTAATAGTGAAATTTTGAGGCCTTTAAAGAATATCATTTTCATCTGCATTTCTTACTTGGTTAAAGACATACTTTTACTGTTTCTGGTTGAATTTTGTATACCTAGAAGTCAAAGAGCATCTCTTGAAAGCCAACCAGAAATTTTGACTGAGAGACATGGTCAGTAGTTAAATCGTGGTCCTGTTTGGTTCATGAATTGGCCACACTTGGCTCTGCTAGTTTTGAAATTCCATGTTCTACTCTATGTGTTTTGGCAATTGCGTTGCTTGGCAACAATGGCCTGTCTTTTGTTAGTATGGTAACTTTTCTTCTTCTTGTTCTATCTTGGTACATCTTTTGGAGGACATTTGAAATGAGAATTGATTACCAAATATAAAATTCATTTCCTCTTCATAAAAACAATAACACAACTTATTCCTCTATTTGGAAATAGGCAAGGTTTTTTTAAATTTGTTTTTAAGGTTTTATTCATATGTTTCCTCCCATGTTTAGAATCCTTAGGATGGGAAGAAATGCATCTTAGAATCAAGGACATAGGGCAGTACTGCTGTAGAGTTGGTTTTCATTTTTTTAATATACTTTTTTATTGAGGTAAAATGTACATACAGATTTACCATCTTTACCATTTTTAAGTGTACAGTTTGGTGGTAATAAATACATTTATATATATTTTTCTTCTTCACTTCTCTCACTCCCCTAAAACTGAGAAAGATCTCCTTCTGGCCAACCCAGAAGACTGTTTCTGGCGTCCCTAGGAATAATCCCAGACTGAATTCTTGCTTTAATTTTTGACAGAATTCACAAATTCCGACCTATTTTACAGATAGAATATGCTTGGCCCAGGAGAGAAAATAACCATTAAAGGGTAAAAACACATTTTCCAGAATTTTTAGTTTGATATTTCACTCTGAACCATTTCCAGAGATAGGGAACAGGAATAAGTTAGCCAAGGGTAATGAAGATGACTTCAGGGTTGGACATGTGGGATCCATGGTGGGGCGCCCAAGAGGCAGTGGGGTATAGAAGTGTTGAACTCAGTAGAATGAGCTAAAACTACAGTAGTAGATTTTTGAGACCGTAAGTGAGTCACTGAAAATTACATAGCCCAGCTGTGTAAGAATAGAAAAACCCCAATGGACCATTTGTTGACCATTTGTTGAAAATACTGTCCTTTTCCTATGTACTTCAGAGCTACCTTTATCATAAATTAGGTGACCATATATGTTTAGGTCTATTTCTGGGATTTCTATTTTGTTCCATTGGTTGATTTTTCTCTTCTTACACCAATACGGTAGGGTCTTAATTCCTTTAGTTTTATAATAGGGCTTGATATCTGGTGTGTAATTCTCTCAAATTTGTTCTTGAGATTTTCTTGACTACTAATGGCCCTCTATATTCACATGTAAATTTTAAAATCAGATTGTCTGTTTCCACAAAAAAAACAAAAACAAACTTGCTGGGCTTCTGATTGGAATTGCATTAAATCTAGAGATCAATTTGGGAAGAATTTACTTCTCATTAATATTGAGTGTTTCAATTCAAGAATGGGGTATTTATTTAGGCCTTCTTTAATAACTCTCAGTAATATATAGTTCTTTGTGTGTCTTGAACATTTTTATTAGGTTAAGTTTAGATACTGAAGTTTCTGATGCTTTATTAGTTTTTAAAAATTTTAGTGTCTAATTAGTTTTTGCTCACATACACAAATACAGTTGATTTTTTTATATTTGTATCCAGCAAACTTACAAAATTGCATGTTAATTCTAATAGTTTTCTGTACAATCTTTTGGAATTTCTA
>NW_012138414.1:488241-518587 GCF_000956105.1 Propithecus coquereli
GGTCGCCCGGCTTGGTTGCTCTACAATGAATTAAAACAGGTTTGTTTTGTCGTTAATCCAGTTTCTTTAGTTGCTCTTGATGGGAATGTTAGTGTGATTCATCATAGGTAGAAGAATAAGTCCCTGAAGTATAGTATTTTTATTATTTTCATTTGGAAATCTTTTTAATGCATGCCCACAAATGTTGATATTTGATTCATTAATCAAATGATATAGTTTTGGAAACAAGATCTGGACCCAGTGGTTGATCCAGCTTCAGGATCAAGGAGAGTAGTGTCTTTAGAAAAGTGTTACTTACGGACTGATCGCTCTATGAATTCTGTGGGACTTCAGTGCTGCCTGCTGAAATGAACATACACATTCAGCCTTTTCAGATACCTGAGACGAGTTTCTTTTTTGAGGAGAAGGGCAAATTTGAGAAAGCCAGGATGGGAGAACACTATTGTAGTTTAGATAGAGGAAACTCAAAGCCTTTTATCTCTGTGCCCAGCCACACCTTTTTCTCTTTCTGTGTCTGGCTTTCAGAGCCCTCTGAAATCTTACTGCTCACTTGATAATCTCTGGCTCCCTCCGTGTGGGCCTCAGGCACTCAGTGAACTTTTCAGTATTTGTTCCTTTGCCCTTGAAAAAAGGATAATACAACTGACCCACAGATCCGGTTATGTAACTGGTTGTTTCATCTTCCCGGCCAAGTGCATAGTCTTTATACCTGGGACGATCTTACCTGAAATGAAAAATAAATAAATAAACGAAGACTCAAGGGGCTGCCAAGCTTCATTCCTCAGCCTGTCTCGTTCTGTTCTTTGTGAGGCACAGTGTAGAAAAGAATGTTACAGAGAGGAATTGAAGTTACTGTGAAGAATTGTACACACTCAAAAGAATGCAAAAGAATTTTATGATGGGGAAGCATCAGGGTGTGGTGGGCAGGGGATGCTGTTCTTTGTGAACTGCTTGTCCACTTCGTAAACATGAAGAGAAAATAAAATAGGTTTTTATTTCTAAAAACTATGCTTTATGCATTTGTCATTCATTCCTAGAAACAGATTGCTTTGGTTGCTTGTGTCTCTGTACCAGGTTGTCCAACTTTGTGGGAGGCAGGCCGTGCTAGTGGTTAAGATTATTTTGTAAAACATCTTTTCTTAAAATCACAAATTAACAGCACTTTTACTGTTTACCTCTTATGGTTGTCGTGAAGAACACTTAGAGCAGTCAGGTAGTAAACACCATTACTAGGGTTTGCTATGCTAATATTCTGACAGCAGAGTGATTTACACTGGTTTGTTAAAGATGAAATAGCCATACAGAGTCAAGGTGCCTTCGATATTTGAAACATCTCTTTATACCATTTTAGCCATTGAGGTAAAAATTGGATAATAATAATATCAAGGAGCATAAAATCAATGAAAGCTTAGCCAGTTACATATTAATAATGATAATGTTCATTTGTCCTTGCTACTCAAATCCATGCGTGTATATTTGTGCAGCAGTTTATCCTAGTTTGTAGCGCTCTACTTTCAAATCTACTATTCCTTTTCTATCTTCTCTGGTGATAAAAGTTTAAGCATAATCTATGTTATACCTCACATAAGGGAAAAGTACAAAACAAGGGTATGACTATCTAATTTTCTAAAATGTTTGATATTTTACTCTCATTCTATTTACAAATTAAATTTTTCTTATTGCATAAAGTCAGTTAATCAGTGTATGAGTGTTGTTTTGTATCTTAATTTATCAATTCCAGACACGTAAATGGCAAAAGAATGTGTTATGAAGAAATAAAGAGACAAGACCACAGAGTCCCCTTATCAGGTATTTCATAAGTCTGCTTATTTTGAAAGTATAAATTCCACTCGATCAAGGACATTTTTCTAGAAAAATGGTTTGTAGTAAACACAGTTGTACTTTGACTAAGGCAGCGTGACCTTAACAGGTGTGCAGTTTGTCAGGAAGGGTCAAACCTGGGCACCAGGGGCTCAGGGACCTCCTGCCCTTCTCCCAGAGCAAAGGAGAGAGACCCAGCGTGCTTTGCCCGTGACGTTCTCTGCCTCTCGGGCCAATGTCATAGCCCCAACCTGGGCAGGTGCCTTGGAGGCTGTGTGACAGGAGGGACCACGCAGGGATAATCTTGCCACAAACACCAATTCCGTAAGTCTTTGTGAATGGCTTACTAATCAGTCAATGCTAACGCCAGGATGAATTTTTGAAATTTCCTGGAAATCTCATTAGGCTTATTAATTTGTTAAGAACTTCATTTGCCCAGGAGGATCACAATATGAGAAAAATCATGCCTTAGGGTTGGAATAACATTGAGAAAGAATAACATTGTTATGTGCTTGAAGATGGGAAGCCTATTCATCATGTATTGGTGGTGTCCGTGAGTTAGTTGAGAACAAAATAGTCAATAAATGCATTCAAAATTGTATCTTCTCTTGTTTTAAGATTTTCTTGCGTGGTTTGCTAACTTGAGGGTGTGTCATCTTAGTAGGAAGGTCCAAATAATCCAGTTTTGATGGTGATTATGGCCAGACTCTAGGATTGTTTATCCGGCAGTGACACATTTATTTTAGATGTGAACATCTCATCCCGACTCTGCCGAAGTGAGATTTAGAAGGGAATTAAAGGTTTCCTTGTTTGTTATGTGGCAAAATCTGATACATCTTATTTGAGGCTATGCTTTTACAGAGTCAGGAGACTAAGAAGGCTAGACACACAGAGCGTTCTGCTTGGAAGAGGAGGGCAAGGTCGGGCGGGCGGCTGGGGTTCCACCACCTGCGGCCACCATCAGCCACTCGGGCTGCACACACCTGCCCCGGCTCAGTATTTTCAGCCTGTATCCCGTCTGTTTCGTGACTACATTTTTAGATACACGATGACTAAGGGCCTGGGCTCTGGTTAAATTCTGGTTGCCTCACTTAACACGCATGGGCCTTTGAGAGGCTTTCTAGGGCTCCATGTCCTTACCTGTGGGAGAGACGTCATACTAGGACTTGCCTCTCTGACTGTCCTGAGGAATACAGGCCCTCGGTGTAGTGCCTGCGGATTGGAAGCACACAGTGAATACTGGTTGTTCCTCTCCCCTGCTCAGTCCAGGTATTTGAAGTCCGTGCTTTACCTCACTGCCCTCCCAAAGGCCCCGAGCATCTTAGAGCCACGCGTCTAAGTTCAGGACTGCCTCGCTGCCACTGGGCCACCAAGGTGGTCTTTCGAGGCTCAGCTGTTAGACTGCGTTTGTTGATCTCACAGATCTCTTAAGCGGTGAGAGCTGAAGTCATCGCACAGTGAGAAAGCTTGTCACAGACACAACATGAATTCCTGGGGGCCACACCATGACTCAGTAGCCGAGTCAGGAGCGAGACAGTCCCCACCAACCCTGGAGGTTTAGATGCTTCTGCACCGTGATTGTTAGTCCTTCGTATCCGTGCTCTTCCACCCTGGCTCCAAGTGTAGCTTCTGATTCGTGTTCTTCCTCTTAAACTCACACCCTCTTCCCCTGTCTCGTTTTCTCTGCTTTCCTTCTCCTTTTTGGATGACGGCCTCTGTTTCATCCCCCACTTTCTCTTGGAATAGGCTCCCATTTCCTTTATCACAAACCCTGCTCTGTAAAAATAAAAACTCAGCCTGGCTCTTTCTAGAGAGCTGTGCTCATGCTTTGGACAGCATTTCTCTGCATCCTTATTACAAATCCTTAAGAATTAAGTGCCTGTGGCATCACTGTAAATAGCAACGATGATCCTCGGCGGTAGTCCCGTATACTCCTCGTCCTTGCTTTGGGGCAAACTTACACCCTGAAATTCTCACTGGGTCTTTTATTTTTTTTTTTTAGAGGCAGAGTCTCACTCTGTCACCCAGGCTAGAGTGCAGAGGCATGATCATAGCTCACTGCAGCCTCCAACTCCTGGGCTCAAGCCATCCTCCCACCTCAGCCTCCTGAGTAGCTGGAACTACAGGCATGCTCCACCATGCCCAGCTAACTTTTTTTATTCTTTGTAGAGATGGGGTCTTGCTATATTGCCCAGGCTGGTCTCAAACTCCTGGCCTTAAGCGATCCTCCCACCTTGGCCTCCCAAAGTGCTGAGATTATAGGCATGAACCACTGTGCCTGGCTGTCACTGGGTCTTGATGCCAGAGTGCCAGCCACATTCTGCTCTGTGACACGAATATGTCCTGTGCTTCCTTTGGGTCTGGGGCTACTTTCCCACAGTGCTTGTTCACACTGTCTGTGTTATTTCTGGATAAGGGTCTTCTACAGCCTTCCAGAAGAGAATTTATGTCTTTTTACATCTGAACTTCAAAGCGTTGGACTTGTAGTCCCCTCGTGCTGTTTTCCATGAAGACCCCCTGTCTCCCAGCTCCCAGTGGTTACCTCAGTAATGGGGGGTGATTTGTCACTGCGGGGGAGCCCTATCCACACTGGAGAGTGTTTTAAACGTGGCAGTCCTGAGCGTGGCCCCCCACAGACTGTGGGAAGCAGCTGAGTAAACGACTGCTAGCGGTACCTACTGTTTATACTTGGAAAAGATGACAATAGAGCTCCCTTCTAACTCCAAGCAGCCATGAGAGCAGGAAAATGTTTGCTCCTCCTCTGACAAAGCTAAAAATTCTAACTCGGTGTTTACTGGCCTCATAAATATTTGATTGAATAGAGATGAGTTTCATTCATTTGTCATGGGTTGTCTTTGGTAATAATCTCAAAAGGCAGTATGTCATCATGTCATTATGGGAAACTCTTTGAATCCAAACCCGAGTCCTGGTTCTTGCACTTACTAGCTGGAGACCTTGGCCATGTGACTATTAACCTCACATTAGAGTGTGTTCCCCAGCTGCGAAATGGAGCTGATGATACTCTACCTAGCTTTTAGGATCGTCGTAAGGACCAAGCAAAGTGAAGTAGATGAAAGCACTGTGTAACTTATTTAGGTGTGTGCTATTATTATCGTGATGCTCCTCTTAAGTTTAGTACTTTTTTTTTTTTTTTTTTTAGGTGTGTGCTATTATTATCGTGATGCTCCTCTTAAGTTTAGTACTTTTTTTTTTTTTTTCTGGAGACTTGCTCTGTCACCCAGGCTAGAATGCACTGGCGTTGTCAAAGGTCACAGCAACCTCAAACTCCTGGGCTCAAGCCATCCTCCTGCCTCAGCCTCCTGCGTATCTGGAACTACGGGTGTACATCACCATGCCCGGCTAATTTTTGTATTTTTTGTAGAGATGAGGTCTTGTTCTTGCTCAGGCTGGTCTCAAACTCCTGGCCTCAAGCAGTCCTCCTGCCTTGGCCTCCCAGAATGCTAGGATAATAGATGTGAGACACCACGCCCAGCCAAGTTTAGTACTTTTAATTCTAGTCATTTTCCTATCTCTGTAAGATACTGCAGCAAAATATTTCCACACTGGGAGATTTGAATCTTTCTGTGGCCAAGATATTCTCCTCCCTGTCACGGGAATCCCCGGCCATTTCATGTGCATGGCCCTGGGATGTAAACTCAGATTCACGTTGTCACTGAAACGTGCGAAGGTGACAGTCCCCTGACACAAGTGTGAAATGTGGGTGAACAGAAAGAAACCTTCCCACAGCCCCTGGGATGGTTGCATTGGTTGAAAACTGTGAAAAATATAAAAATATTCCCTGTGGAACCCAGTGGAAGGAACGGACTCTCTGACTTTGCCTCAGAGCCCCATGGCCACAGCTCACAGCTGTGCTGGGACGAACTTTAGCATCTCTCAACACACACCCCTGGTGACACAGTCCGTGTGCAAAAGGACCTGGCATCCGCTATAGACCATCTAATGGCCTCAATTAAAAGAAAAGAATGGATGAGTACTCAGAAATGTGATGTGGCTTCTTGTTTCTCCTTATTTCACAGAAACTAACATGTAGATTTTGAGGTCCTAATTAAAAAAAAAAAGCAAAGCCCAACCTTGTAAATGCTCACACGGATCCTATTTTAATAGTTCCTTAACCCTGTCTCACTGCCTCCCTCTTCCCTGTGTTCAGAGTTTACTAGCCATGAAGTAAGCTGTTCACTAATAGTATTACAAATAAATAAAATAATCCAATAAGTATTAAAATAAAACACAAAATAACATTTATCCGTAACTTAACCTAATTCTAAAAAAAGATGTGGCAGAAGCAGCAGGAGCAGGGCTTTTGGCGAATTCCAGGGGTGCTCCTGTGTTTAGGCGAAAGCTGATTTCTGGGAAGCGCCTTATCACATGTCCCCGTCTCTCCTCGTGTCACGCCCACGTCCCGGATGGTGTCACGCCCGGCAGGTCTGTGCACAGCGCTCCCCAGGTGGGCGTGACCCGACCCGGGCGCTCGGTGTCCCGAGGCCGAGACGGCGGGGCGGGGTGGGGCGCAGGGCAGGGCGCCGCTCACCGCGCGGTTCCTTCTGTCTTGCAGAGACTCCGACCTGTTTCTGTTGGACACCCGCGTAGTGTGGGCCTCAGAAGAAGGCTGGCTGGAGTTTGACATCACGGCCACTAGCAATCTGTGGGTCGTGACGCCGCAGCACAACATGGGGCTTCAGCTGAGCGTGGTGACGCGGGATGGTAAGTGGCCACGCGCTCGCCGCCGCAGTCCGGCGAGTCGCCATTTCCGTTCATGCCCTTTGCAGCAGTCGTGGCAGACCGTGGTCGATAGCCAAGTTCTCAGCCCCGGGAGGGCCTCGTTTACGGTGCCCTCGTGACTGCTACTGAGAACCAAAACCTTTCCCTGAGGTATTCTGGAAAGGACTTGGGGACACATCCCCCCAGAGGGTGGTCAGGGCGCGGAGGGGGACGGTGAGAGGACAGCCGTCCTAGGCGGAGGCAGAAGGAGGACACAGAGAGGGGCAGGCGCATCGCTTTAGATCCCGAGGAGCAGGTTTGCCGAGGGACCTCCAGCGCCCATTCCTCCTGCGGCACCAAAGCGTGGCAGCTCAAGGTCCCCGTTGCCGATCGCGCCCCCCAGGGGCCCTCAGGCTGTGCACGTTCCGCGCGTGCGTCACCTCGCTGGTTGAGAAGAAACACGCTAGAAAGCAAAAGCGACTGCAGGCGAGTAGACTAGAGACGGGGCCGCCCGGAGTTCACGCGGCTGCTCGGTGGGATTCCCGTACCTTTGAGGGGAGGCTTGCGCTCTGCGCGTGCACGGGGCTCTCAAACCCGTGCACGGGTTTGAGAACGCAGGATTTTCTTCCTCTTGCTCATTCTTTACGGGTAGCACTTCGGGAGACCAGGAAGTGCCCCTTAACTGTGCAGCTGCGGGATAAGGTTTAGTGCAATGAAGCGAAGCGTGCTTTCGTTTGCATTGAAGGAGTCCACATCCACCCCCGGGCCGCAGGCCTGGTGGGCAGAGACGGCCCTTATGACAAGCAGCCTTTCATGGTGGCTTTCTTCAAAGTGAGCGAGGTCCACGTGCGCTCCACCAGGTCAGCCTCCGGCCGGCGCCGACAGCAGAGCCGCAACCGCTCCACCCAGTCCCAGGACGTGTCCCGGGTCTCCAGCGCTTCAGGTAGGTTTGGGGGGAGCCTGTTTTTCCAGGAGACCTGGCTGGCCTCCGTGAGAATAAACATCGTGCTCGTGGCCCCAGATGGTGAGCAACTTCTGCACAACAAATACAGAGGCCTGTCGGGTATCATACGGATTATGGGGCCTCATCATGGTCACCGATCATCTGGGTGGGTTCCCGGGGCCGTCAGCCCCGAACGCTTGTTACCTGAAGACTGAGTGTGCAGCCTGCAGGCATCGTGACTACCTGTTTATCAGACAAGCATCTTTCTGTTTGGTTAGGTTTCTCCAACTCTTTTTTCATTCCTATCAAAACCGTGGGACCACCTAGACTTTTTTTCTAGTTGTGTTATGCCTAGAGGGCTGTGATGTGCAAATAAACTTGGTACGTTTGTGTAATATGGACTTGTATTTGTCAGCACTCTTGGCCGGAAGAGTTGGAAAGTCAGCTTGAACAGCCCTCTAGGATAGGTTTTATTGGATCACTTAACTGAGAAGTCCAGGGGTTCTAGCTTTAGGCATGGCTGGATCCATGGGCTTGGACGATACCAGGAATCTCTCTTCTCTTTTTCTGTTTTCCTTTGTTGGTGGCATTCTCAGAAAGACTGTCTCTATATGGTGGCCAGGAAGGCAACCAACAGTTCTAGGATTTTGTCACTCTTGGCAACCTTAACCTCAGACAGGGAGCCCTTCTTCAGCCGAAAGCCAGACATGACTCTCGTTGGCTCGGCTTGGGTGGTGTGCCCCACCCTGGAGCTAGGGAATGAGATCGATCCCACCGCCCAAAACAGACAAGTTCAAAGGGCAAGGGAGAGGAGCCAGCCCCGACTGCCGAGTGTCAGTTCAGCGGTCCTGCAGAAGCGTTCCTTCCATGGCCGTGCCTTTTTTGGAGGTGGCATGGAAGTCCACTCATGGAAACACAGAGAAGGCGGGGGCAGATGTTCCCTTCTGTCAGCCAGTCACATAGCTAGTGAGTATGGAATTGAAACTCAAACATTTCTGACTCGAAAGCCAGTGCGAGTTCTGGGGTTCCTTTGGTTGCTTAAAGAACCTGGGAGTCAAGCATGAAGTCAAGGATTTGCAGTGGGGGGATTTGCAGGCAGAGAACTTGCTACCCAGGAACTCTGGACAAACCTACTCCGTTTCAGCTTCAGTTTACTCATCTGTAAGGTGAGGATGATGCATAGCCTGCAGATTTTCTGGGATTAGATGAAAAGCATCAAAATCTGGCTCATAATAGCCCTCAAAGATTAGTTATATCCAGCTATAGGAAGTAGGTTGTCAGGGCATATGCTGGGATCCCTGGAAAGGAAGGGAGACACTTCTGGAAGACACGTTAATTTTTCCAGGTGACTGTATACACGTGTCCTTTTCAGTGGCCAGAAAGAGTTAATGCCGCCTCCCAAGATACCTAATCTTTCTCTGGGAGGAAGAGACTGCGTTTTCGGTTCTGACTTAATAAGCTGTCTCTTTTACCAGTACCTTGGACGTGGAACTTGAGGATCCACCACCCAGTGTGATGTGACATTTTGCTGCTTATCATCCTGGTGTTTCCTGGAAGCCTTGCACAGCATGGGTGTTCCTGTGTTTACCACCAGAAACAGTCTGGGCTGGGGTTTTTGAAAAAGGAGGAGGAGGAGGAGGAGAAATGCTTGCTTTCCTTGATTGACTTCAGAGGCAGCCTGCTGAACAGAGTTAATAATCTCCGTGTTTTCCTCCGGGGTATGATGCTGAAGTCTGCCAGTGGTAGGCTTCAATTTATTAATGAACTGTGGTCGGTTTGGTACGGGGACCTCAGACGTGGAGGCATCTCTTGAAATGCTGATTGCTTTTTAAAATTAAAATTTCACTTGATTTATTCAGCATCCCCCTCTCCACACCCCCGTCCACCCTGGCCCACCCGATATACACAGCAGTGTTTTTAAATTGAGAAAACATGTTGTGCCTGATTTGGGTTTAAGCAATGTCACCCAATTATTATTTTCCAAGCCCCTTTCAACTTTTTTTTCCAGTTTGATGAGTTTAAATTAAATATGGATATTAAAATTGATCTAATTTGCAGTAAGATGCGACGGTCTCTGTTTTTCTCTCCGTTGGGCTCCCGCGTCCCAGCACGGTACTTCCAAGTTTGCTTTGCTCCTTTCAGCAGAGCTAAGGCAAGAGAGTTCATAGCAAGTCCCTCTGGCCTCACCTATTTAAAAGCCCCCAAGAGAGCGTTACTGCGAAGGATCCTCCCTCCTCCTCACTCTCTTCAAAGCTCCTCTCAAGTGATCTGAGAAATCGCTCGTGTCTGGCCCACTGAGGTGCTGCTTTCAATATTTGGCTCCTTCCGTATTTATTCTTCTGTTAATGGGAGTGGACGTGCAGAGGAAGGGACTTCCAGAAGGATAGCCTGCTACCTGGAGAAGTGGGCTGTCTGGTTTTCTCTCCCTTGTGAGGCCAGATGTTGCCGGGCCTTTGTGAACCAGGTAGATGTTGCAGAGACGGAGGAGTCGTGCTCTCTGGCATCCCTGCAGTCTCTGGCAGACGTCCCCTGGTAAATCTTTTTGGAGGTGGAAGGAAGAGATTGCTTTGCCTCTGCTGCCCCCTTCTTCCACAGTTGCTCCCAAGGAACTGATAGTTCTCTGCTGAAACAACCACCACCAGGAGCAGCCCACCGGGATCGTCCTGCATCTGGGTAAAGAAGTTAATGTCATTCATCAAATTGCCTGTCATCAGGGTGACACGTGGCAGGGAAACAAGTGGCTATTTTTGGAACTGAGCTGTCTGTCTATGCCTGAGACGGCAGGACTAGTCCGTAACAGCAGAAGAGCCCGAGAGCCCCACCACCCACCGAAATCTAGTCTAACATTTGTACTTGGCTTTCAAGCTGGACTTTCCAAACACGTGCGCCGGACCGTGGGTTTGGATTGAAGTCTCCCTGGATGGTTTGCGCTTGCCCTTGCTTCTCTGCAGCTGTCAGCTCCAAGTGAAGGCTACGTGTTGGCCGTGTTACACTTCTCCAGGGGGCTTGCATAGCCTCTGCGTGGTATCGTTTATCGTTTTTTAATACGTTTTACTAGTCCTGGAGCAAGCTGTCCTGTGCAGCCCGCTGGGGAGTCTAATGAACCTGGCACGTCTTTTCCAGCCTTCATTTTTCACTACCCTGCTGCTCCAGCGGCACCTGCCCTTGGGTTCTGTAGCGCCAGCTTGGTGGTCTCTTTCTACTTGCTGCCATTCACCCCCCTTTATGGTAGCTTCCTCTTGGGGTTCATTGCTTTGTCTCCTGGAGCACTGTGACATCACTTGGCCAATCCACTGCAAGGTCCATGAACAAATGGCCTTGAAAGATGATGCCATCTGGTGATTCTAAATTCTGATCTAGCTAATTTTCCAAGATGTTTCCAATGCAATGTCACCCAATTATTATTGGGTGACCCAATGTCACCCCAAGACATCTTTGGGGAGGGTGGGTAGTTCATGCGACTTCAAGTCAGCCAGTGAGTCTGAGGGTTTCTGCCCCGTCAGCTAGCTGGCTGCTGACATTGTGGCTTAGAATTGGTCTTTGTTTTGGCAGATGACAGTTTGGAAACATCATCTGCCACTTTTAACAATTCATGTAAAATTGGAGTAGTCTGTTTCATTCTTGATGTTTATGTTGCCACTACCCAGCTCTGACAACTGTCTGTGAACCCAACAACCTCTCAAGGCCCTTTGGGATGAGTCTGTCACTGTACTAGTGCTACCTGTCAGTGTTGCTCCCAGTAGCTTCTCCTTCCCGCTCTTTCCCACTCATCCAAACGTGTATCTTTAAGGACTCCAGGGGAAAAATGTGGCTCTGGTGTACATCTAGGTACACTATTGATCTTCTCATCGATAGTTCACAGCTCTATTCTTTAAGCTTCCTAATCAGGACCGTTCAGTATGCTTCCAGCATGAGAAAGGGAACCAGAATTCATCTCTTACAAAACTACTGTGTGAGAACTTTATTGTGGCTATGCAGTTTTTTTTTTTTTTTCTTTCTGAGACAGAGTCTCACTCTGTTGCCTGGGCTAGAGTGCCGTGGTGTCAGCCTAGCTCACAGCAACCTCAAACTCCTGGGCTCAAGCGATCCTCCTGCCTCAGCCTCCCGAGTAGCTGGGACTACAGGCATGCGCCACCATGCCCGGCTAATTTTTTCTATATATATTTTTAGTTGTCCAATTAATTTCTTTCTATTTTTAGTAGAGACGGGGTTTCGAACTCTTGCTCAGGCTGGTTTCGAACTCCTGAGCTCAAACGATCCGCCTGCCTCGGCCTCCCAGAGAGCTAGGATTACAGGCTTGAGCCACCGCGCCTGGCCCAGTTTTTTGCTATAGATTTCAAGGAACTCCAGTGCACAGACCGGGGATCTTGTTCTTACAGTGTCCCTGTACCCTGTCCTTGGCGTCCTTGGGTTGGGGGTGCCAAAGCTGAGTGGTCGGCCCCCCATGGCCATCCAAAGCTTGGGGAAAGTAGACACAGCTCAGAACCGTGAATCAGCAGTTTGTAGTTCTTCCGAAATGTTGGGAATTTTACTTTGTCACTTTGATCTTAAATTAAAATTTTAGGGCCTCCAGCTTGGCCTGCAGATGTCTTCGTTAAGAAGTAGAGGCTTGTTCAGGGCCTCCTAAATGAAATCGAACTGTAATTCTCCACAGCTGCCAAGGGCAGGCATGGCATATGGTGACTGAAAGGGGGGAATCATTTCAAACTCCACTTTCGGCATGCTCGACCCTCATTGACCAGGAGGCATCTTCAGGACAGTAGTTATCCAGAAGTGAAGCAGGTCGGAAAGTTCCCTTCTACCTCATTCCAAGGTTAACCAAACGGCAGCCGTGCTAAAAGGCAGTGATAAGGAGGCATAAGCAAGGTGCCTAAATAATGCCCCAAGCGTTACCAACCCTGGTAGGGTACCGGGGCCCAGAGGCTCAGTCTAGGAAGTGGCACAGGGTACAGAAGGCGCTCAGAGCTCAGTCTTTAAGGGAAGCCTTTGTCTGTTTTCAAGACGAGTAGTTCCATATTCTCTTAGAATCAAGACAAAAGCTGAGAATACACCAAAGTCCCACTAAGATGAAATGGAGCCTCCTCGTTGCCTCTGGGGCCAACCATCCAGGTTGTAGACAAAATCTAGCCTTTGAAAAATCAAGCTGTCCCCCCAACCTGTTAAGAAATTATTGACACCAGAAATCAGAACCCGGCGTGGTCCCCAGCCTCCGCCGTGTGAGTGACACAGGGAACCGGCCCTTCCAACCTGCTCCTCGATGGCGGTATTGATTCTGTAGGGTGCGGGAGAGCCAGAGGCTTGTTTGGGATGAGACAGGACCAATAAGGCCCAGGGATACGCGAAGAGTGGCCAGGCCCGTGAAGATAGAGGTGCCACTTGAACAGCCACTATACAGTCCTTGCCCTTGTCATTTTAGGAGAGATGGGAAATAAAAGTAGTGAACTGTTCCCTCTACAAAACAAGTTTCCTTTGGAAAGAGTTTGTAGCCTGAGCTCAGAAAAGCTGGGAAATGCAGCATGGAGCTTGCTGAGCTCCTGCTGCGCTGGTATTTTCCTGGCTGCGTGTGACCTGCTGAGCAGGGACAGCCCAGCTGAGCTGGTGGGGCTGCAGGGTCAGCCCGTGGTGGCTGAGCAGCCCCTCTGCAGAAGCCCCTGCCCAGGGCAGCTTTCTGCCCACCTCTCACTCTCCTTCCCTCCCACCTGGTATCTACCGTGACTTTGTCTCTTTTTTCCGTTTGTTTCCCTCCCCCATCTTCCCCTTTGTTTCTCTCTCCCTCTGCTCTACCATGGTTGGAAAGAACAGTGGGTGGGCTGCCCAGGCCCCTGGGATGGGGCTGGGCTTTGGCTGCTGCGATTCAGGTGCACCCGCCCCCCGGAGCTCCAGCCGTGTTGGCAGCTGCACCGTGCGCCGCTCTGTGGCCTCTGCCCAGGGAGCAGCCTCCCTGCCTGCTGCCTGCCCTGAGAGTCAGGACACGGCTGTGCCCTACCCCCTCTCCCAGGGCTCATCCCCCTGGGGATCTCATGGCCTTCGGTGCCAGGGCAGCCTGCGTGTCGCTGGCCTCTCATGGCACGTACCGATTCCGCTTCAGGAATAAGCCGACAGTGGGGTGCCAGCTCTCCCATAACGTGGCTCCTCCGCACCTCGCTGCGTACGCACTTTTCTGGAGGACCAAATGCGAAGGATGCTGGATGGAATTAACCCAGATGTCCTCCTTAGGGCAGTGGGGTGTGACCCCATGGTCAAGGTACAGCCAGCATTCAGGGTACAAGCAGTGTACCGTGCACATGGCCACTGCCTGGGGCGTGGCTCAGCCGTCGGGCATGAACGGGATACTCTGTATGCTTCACTGTTCGGAAGGCCTGAATGAGATGCAAACCTCCCCCGCCAAAGAATCGGGAAAATATAGGCTTAAAAACGGACGCATTTGGAGCACTACAGCCTGGACCTCTCTGCCCAGCTGTGTTGTCCTTCCATGAGGGACTGTGCCTGTCTCTGCTGGTCACTTTACCTTTCCCACTGTGGAGCGTGGGAGTTCTTGCTGAAGGATGATCTTCTGGAAGGAAAGTAGGCAGGTCTGTCTCAGATCCTTATAGTTCATCCCCAGCCCCCTAAGGGAGCTTTTGAAGCTTCCTGTGGGATGGGCCCCACCTGTCCTACACTATGAGATAAAATCATTTAAATCTCATATACGAAGCCATTTTTTTTCCTACGAATACTTGAGGTTTTTTTGTTTTGCTTTGCTTTGGTGGGGATTATAAAGGATAGCAAAATGTTTGTTGCTTAAGTGGCTTTAGGAAAAATTAAAAGTCAAGTCTGGGGCCACAAAAAAAATTTAAAAATAAATCTCCATTTAAAACCCATGTTTAAATGTCTATAATGCTCATCTGGAGAAGAGAGGAAGGACTTGGGCATTTTAACACCAATCATATCTGAAGGTTTCTCCACGGGAGGGGATGGAATGGGAGGCCTTTCACGCTGCAAAAGGCAATTCGGACGTTCTGATGTAGCCAAAGCTCAAAACCTGTGGTGAGGGATGTTTCTTTCCTGCTTCAGAGTAGACTCGGGAGTCACCTTACGGTTATGGAAGAAATTCGTCGTGGGGGCTTCTGTGATCGTGAGATTTGGTCACTGGATCGCCGAACAGTTTTTCTGCCCAAACCCACCAGTGGCTCGGCCCTGCTCGTCCAAGCCGTCCCGGGCGAGCCGGGCTGCTGGGCACTTGCCCCGCCCTCCACTTTCGTGTCAAAGAACTGGTTGGAGGACTGGATTTCACCTTCTGTGCTCAACTTTGAAAGAGCTGATCCCTTGAAAAAAGCTTTTTTTTCTTGAAATTTTTTTTTTTTTAAATTTCTAAGATTTTTCAGGCTGAGTAGGACCAAGATTGGGCCTTCCCTGCAGCTGTGCCCTGGCGATGCCCAGGGCCCGGGTGCGGTGATAGCATCACCTGTGTGTGAGCCTCTGGAAGGTGGCAGCTCCGGTTCCAGTGTCCACAGGCTCACCCAGACCACGGGACCCGTCCTCAGTGACTCTTACTCATGGTCTGGGCTTGGGCTCGGAACTCTGCGCTTCGGAGAAACTCCCTGGTAATTCTTCGATTCGGTGCCGGCAGCCCACAGGTCAGACGCGGAGCACTGCTGTCCTGGGAACGGGCCTGCCTTAGTTTGGGGGCTGTTTCTTTGGGGTTTTTGGTCCTTGCTTCTCCCCAGCACTCCACCTTCCTGTCTTGGCCCTGCCGTGGTCTGGCGAGCCCGTTTGGACAGAGCTATGTGACCTTCCTTCCTCCCACTGAAGCGGGATGTTCCCGGGAAATTTTAACTGCATAAATTTTTACTGGCCCTCTTTAGACCATTCATCTAAACAAATATCAAGTATGGTGGCAGTGAGGGGAAAGTTTTTCTGCAATCTGTCAATCTGTTAAAAAAAAGAAAAAAAAAAGCGTGTCAGTGTAATTCCACGTGGAAGCCAGGGTACTGACCCCGTGCGGCAGATGCGAGTATTCCGAGGCGCATCGGCCTTCGCGAATATTTACACGTTCTTTGCCAGCACTGAGCGTGGAGTTACGAGGAAACTTAAGCATGGCCCCAGAGTATCTGTAGGAAAAAAAGCAGGAGAGTTGAATTCCTCCCTTTCCTCTCTCTGGCCCTGATCCTTACTTAACAAAAATGTCAGTGTCTAGCTCTAAAAGAAATAGCTGTTCTTACAGAGAAAGTTCTCTTTGTTGAGCACCGAGTCAACTCAGCAGCAGGTTCACAGAAAACGAGAACTGAAGTCAGGAGCGAGCCCCTTCAACTATGTCGTCATGATTCTGACCAGCAGAAAGAGAAACTGGAAGTCCAGATGTGAAATGTTGTCCCTACCCATGTTCTGAGGACAGTTCCTTAGCACCAACTGGGTGTCCCCTGAGTCAGTTCTGACAGTGGCCACCTGGAGTCAGTGCTGACCCCACAAGTCAAAGGGCAAGGTCCCCA
This sequence comes from Propithecus coquereli, assembly GCF_000956105.1. Taxonomy (NCBI): domain Eukaryota; kingdom Metazoa; phylum Chordata; class Mammalia; order Primates; family Indriidae; genus Propithecus; species Propithecus coquereli. The sequence goes on from NW_012138414.1 coordinate 504,193, forward strand.
GTGAGAGTGTCCTCGTTTCAGACACCAGCTCAGCAACTCAGAGCTTGCCTTCCGGACACCCAATGGACACAGGCAATCCTGAGACTCAGGCCACGATGGCGTCACCACGTTCGTGAATTTCCTGATGACGACGAAGGGAAGTGACGGCGACAGCAATGCAGTTCTCCTGTCATTCCTGCGCATACACGTTACGCTTGCTCCTTTGTCCCTGGCAGCTCCTCCTCCTCATGGGACCCACAGTCACTCTGCTCCTCTTGAATCTGGTGAGGAAGATGCTGGCAGCTGCCACCTCAGGTCTCTGATGGCTACTTATGCAGATGCTAAAATGCTTTACCTGCTAACTGAGCATCCAATACACCAGTGGAGTTGACGCATCAAATTAACCATCACAGCGCTCTTCACTGAATGCAGTAGAAACAGACTGTAATTAACGTAAAGAGAAAGGGTATCAGGGTACTCATCCAGTCAACAAAGAGAGAACCAGAGAACTTCATGGAATCAGGGCCCAGCTCGGATATGGCCATGGGGACAACGTGCTTTGGACACCATGCCTGGGCCATGACCCTGGACCGTGGCTGCCGTGCCACCATTCTTGATTTCACCTTTGAGTCGCTCCCTCAAGTTATATATAGTACAGGGTGGGGGGTGTGATTGGCTTTGATGAAGTCATGAGCCTCTAGTGCAGCTGCGGGTGGGGAAGAGGGGAGTGATCTGTCATGGCAGATGGGACTGAGTCTCACCTATCTAGGAATCCCCTCAAGTGAGAAGTGTTCCTGAAAGCTAGGTAGCCAACTATAAATAACTGCAACAGCTGGGTACGGAATTCTAGGTTGATGGCATCAATTTTATGGTATTATTTAATTTTCCAGTGTGTATTTTTGTTAAGAAGTTTACTATCGATCTACTTTGTGTTCCTTTGTAGGTAATTTTCCTTTTAATCTCAGGGTTGCTTTTTAAGAATTTCTCTATGTATTTGATATACTACAGTTTCATCAGATGTGGCTAGATAGGAATTTATTTGGTCTATTTGGGACTCATCGTGACTTTGCAATTTAAAGGTGTTTGTTTGCCTTTCTTCCGTTCTACTATAGAAAATTCCCAGCCATTGTATCATCAAATATTACTTCTCCTCTATTACTATCATCAGAAATTCCTATTTAGAAATACGTTGGACTTTTCATTCTATCTTCTGTGTCTCTTTACAGAGAGAGAAACCTATTTTGTGGCCATTTGACTCTGCTATATTTGAAGAGGTTTGTTGAAATATACTGTTTAATTCTTTAAACAACCAATGTTCTTTTTCATATCTACCTGTTCTTTTTTCATGTTTCTCCCCCATAATGTTCTTGTTTTCAGGTTTCTAGTCCTTCTTTTATCCCTTTCATTAATTAAGGTATCTTCCTTTACAGCCTCGTCCAGAGACTACTCTCACCTGCAGTTTCTGGAGTCTGGGAATCTTCTCCCGCATTCCAGCTCTCCTCTTGAGACACTGGTTTGTGTGGCTGGTTCTTTTTTTGTTGAGGGGTTATATTCAGCAGGAAGTTTTTGTCTTGCGGTGGTGGTTGGTTGCTTTTCACGGAGAGAGTCCTTGGCACCCGACACTGTGAAGATTTCCATCCAGTGCCGCTCCTGGGTTGTAGCTGGAGCTACGGTTGGGGTGGTCCTGCAAGCTGAGGTGGGCAGGTGGGAAGAATGAACAGATTTAGAATTGGAAAACCATCTCAAAACGCTGTCTCATCTCTCCTTCCAGTATAGGTCACTGACCTGACTTACTGTTTGTCTCTTTCCTTTATAAAAATCATAAAATCTGTATGTTCTCTCCTTCAGGGCCAGGAAGTCCAGGAGTGCAAGTAAGAAAGTCCAGTTCAAACAGGATTTCATCCATTAGGTGACTCAGTGGCTTATGTCATTGAAAGGGGCAGAGGTAGCCTGAAGATGACGTGGGCTCTCATGTCCACTGACATCCCCATTGATGAAGAACCTTTCTCTGAAGTTTCCTCCTTTCCCTGCATCTCTCTGCCCTCTCTAGAACCCTCCAACATAGCTACAGATTGATTAATCCTGTAGAATCTCAGCTCTAAATATGTCACTCTGTGGCTCAGAAACCTCCCAAGGCTCACTCTGTGCCTCTGGTAGGAAGTCCACGTCACTGTGGTCGGCACCCTAGGCCACCCATTTGTCCAGCTTTATCTCACCTGCCGCCTCCTCACGTGTCCCAGAATCCCTCCTAACACAATGACTCTTCTCTCTCCCGCTGACCTGCCCCTCTGTGAGCTCCCCGTGGTGCTTATCTACCTGCGGTCCTGGCACGTAGCATCCGTATTCCGACTTGCATTTGAGTTACTGTGTACATGTCTCACACCATCCCTTGAATCTCTAAGTTCTTGGAGGAGGGAAGCTGCATCTGACTCATCTTCTACTTGCCCTGGTGCCAGGCAGAAAGCACGTCACGGAAGAGCTGCTCCGACAGGCCTCAGTGAATCAGTGATTAGGTTAAACCAGGCTAGTGGCTCTTTCCTGTAACACACGGGGCGGGTATATACACTTCAGTGGTCTCACAGAGAACCGCTGGCTTAGGAGCCGTTGCTTTAGTGCAGAAGGGCTCACCCCTGGCCGCGAGGCTGGAGTACAACATGAGAGCGCGTGGGCCTGCACCGTGTCCCCTTCTCTTCACGCCCTCTCCACCCCCCAATCCCGCCACCACTACCGCTTTCTCGGCCTCCTGCTTAGGCCCTGCCCCATTCCACTTTTTCTCAGTTTGCTCTCCTGGCCACAGTAGCTACCTTGAAAGCCCCTGTGCAACTTCAAGAGGGCCCCTGTTTGAAATACAGCAAGTCCTGACTGGTACCATCTGATCATGTGAACGTGATGTCTTCCAAGTCATGCCCCTAAGGGGTGTCCTGGGCACCTCGTCCACAGGCCTTGCACACAGCAGGGCTCACAGCATGCCTCTGCTGCTTAAGCGTCTCCATTCGAGCCAACATGTGCCCAGGAGATTCCAGAGTGGACAAAACAGAGTACATAAAATGTTCACGCAAATAATCAGGAACGTGATGGGGCTGTCGAGTGACCGAATCTGTGCCTGGCAGGGGCCTCATTCACTGCTACCCTGAGTGGAGTACGGTGCCTGGCACATGGCAAACCTTCCCCATAGGTATTCAAATGAAGGAACGAATGAGCTAATGGGCACATCTTTCGATCTCCTCCAACAGATTACAACAGCAGCGAACTGAAAACAGCCTGCAGGAAGCATGAGCTTTATGTGAGCTTCCAAGACCTGGGATGGCAGGTGAGCTCTCTGGACGAGAGGAACAAAGGTCCTTTCTCAGCAGTTTCTTCTCATCTGAACAGCAGCAGCTGTTACCAAAAACCTAGAGCTTCAGGGCTGAGATGATTCCCTCCGTGGAAGCACTGAGGAGCCCTCAGGCTCCTGGGGTGGGACAGAGAAAGGCCCGGCCCCCTGGTGTGCATCAAGCACCCACAGCCACCTTTGCTGGGGCTCCCCATCTCTGTGATCCCCTCAAAACCAGTAGCCACATTTCCCAATACTCTCACCTTATTCTTTCAAAGACCACAGGACATATTTATTTGGGCATTCAAACAAATTTTAATTGTTTTAAGACAGGGTTGACTTTTCAATGGCTATAAATTGGCTCACCCAGATTATCCAGAAGAACACAGATGTTTTGCTCCATACCCGAGAGCTACCACCAGTTTGTAAGAAAAGCAGCAAATTTAGGTGATGAGTGACAGAGGATAGTCTCCGTATGCAGGTGGCATTACTTCAATGGGAGGACTGTAGGTTCCTGGCCAGGCTCCTCAGGTCCAAGTACGCAGAGCCGGCCCAGGCCCATTTCCAGGCCTAACAGGCCGGTAGCAGCTACGGCCGTGTGGGCCTGTTGAGGGAGCGAGGTTTCTGCAGTCAGACCGACCAGGTTCATCTCCCTATTTTGCCATTTGAATGTGAACTTGGACAAATCCCTCGGTCTGTGTCATCTGCCTCCTTGCCTGTCCAAAGTGAGTGATGCCTTCTCACGGTGTTACTGAGAGCACAGATGCCGTGAGAAGCGTACATTCATCGTTTGTTGCTTCCTTTTGCTTTAAATGAAGGACTGGATCATCGCACCCAAGGGCTATGCTGCCAATTACTGTGATGGAGAATGCTCCTTCCCACTCAATGCACACATGAACGCAACCAACCACGCGATCGTGCAGACCCTGGTGAGCTCCGGGACTTTTCACCTTTGAAGCAGGATCACAAGCTGAGACCAAGGGTCATTTCTAATGGTACCTTTTTCTCCTTCTGTTTTGGAACAGGTTCACCTTATGAATCCTGAGTATGTCCCCAAACCATGCTGTGCGCCAACCAAACTAAATGCCATTTCAGTTCTTTACTTTGATGACAACTCTAATGTCATCTTGAAAAAATACAGGAATATGGTTGTAAGAGCTTGTGGATGCCACTAACCTGAAACCAGTTGCTGGGGACACAGATTCTGCCTTGGATTCCTACATCACATCTGCCTTAAAAAACATACAGAAACACAGCTGAGTGGGACGATAAGACTTTGAAACCATCTCATGCTGGTGCCTTACTGCCCACGGGAGATTTTAAAGGACGTTGTTAAGAATTTGCTCACTTCATAAACAACGTGAGTAGTTGCGGGTCTATAGGAAGCTGAGTTTGAATGTCTGTAGTGTAAGGTCTGGTAACTGCAGAAATGTAACCTTAAGCCCCGTCCCCCCCCCAAAAAAACTCCATCAAAATTAGTTTTAATTATAGATCGAGCTATTTGGGGTGTTAGTGAGTAAACAGGGAAATTCTCAAAGGAGTAAAAGTATTTTTGGCTAAGTTATCAGCCGGTTCAGTACTGTCCCCATCAAAGGCAGATTATTCAGATAACAGAAACTGGGGTGAGGGGGAGGATGTCTCTATTCACAGATTTCATTCCCAGGAAGGCCAATTTCGTATGGGATCCACATCCCAGGCTGTAACCAGGCCTCTATGGAGGTGCCTTTTGTCTCAATTGTTGCTGTTGTTTGTGCTGGAGTTTTGTTGGTGTGAAAATAAATATCCTATTCAGTCAAACCATATCATTTCCACACCTTGACCCTCCATTTGCTGTATTCTCTGCTAGTACCAAAGGTAGACCGTCGCACCTTGAGGTGAGGCTGCCAGGGTTGAGCATTTGTAGGCGCCCTCCTTTTAACCACGTACATGTGACAGCAGTTCTGCACCCTCTTCTTTATGGGAGTAGCTCTTTGGCAAGCACATTAACCGCAGGAGGGTAGATTCTAACATCTATTTCAGTAAGACGCTCTATGCTTGGCTGTACGGCATCCCCCGTCACAGGGGTAGGACCAACGAAGGAAGGAAGGTGAGGAAGGGGCGCCCAGCCTTTAAGGTGGGTTTGGGGGAGATGAGTGTGCTGTTTATGAAACGAAATCCCAGTTTTCTCTTATAGAAAGTTAAGACTCAGATTAAATTTTAGACTATTTTTAAAATGTCTTTTTCACAATCAATTATGTACTGGGAAACCAATTTCATACTAAACTGATTAAATAATACATTTATAATCTATAACTGTTTGCACTTACAGCTTTTTTTGTAAATATAAACTATAATTTATTGTCTATTTTATATCTGTTTTGCTGTAACATTTAAGGAAAGACCAGACTTTTTAAAAAAGAGTTTATTTAGAAAGTATCATAGTGTAAACAAATTGTACCACTCTGACTTTCTCTGAATACAAGACTCATGATGCAAAGCTGAAGCAACACTCCTGACGGTTGTGCTTCTCTAGGAAGTTGGATTTTTTTTTTTAACAGAACATCTGTGAATCACATGTAATTAATAAAGATTTCCTTTAAGGCAGAGGTTGGTCGAGCTGCTGCTCTGTTATCTTCTGCCTCCGACAGTCTAAGTGGTCTTGTTTCTAAGATTCCTGCCATTCGTTGCTGGGGGCCAAGTGTCAATCAGCATCCCCCCGGCATGGGGAGTGAAGGGTGTTGGACACAGAGTGGGTACCATGAGAACTAACTCCGTGCTAGAGCGGACACACACATACCCTGAAGGAGTTCAGTCCTACCACTGCCTATTGCCAAGGGTGACAGTAAAAGTGTTTAATCACGAGGGTGGCCAGAGTTAGAGGACGCCACACCAATGGCTGACACGGCCGTGCATACCAGGGCCGGAGCGGTCCTGCTGGCATGTCTTTGGTCTTGACATCAAATGTATCCCACTCTTCACACATTAGAAGGTCGACCTCCTTGAAGGGTGGAACAGACAAGCTATAACCTCTACAAGGACTACTTTGGATCGGGGCTGCAGGGTCTCGCTGGTGTCTGGATACCCAGGCCTAGGGAAGCCCATCTGGTCCTGTCCCCCCAGGTGGCAAATACAACCAGAATCTTTCTATGAGTTAATGGAATAGTCAGGAGCCTCGTGGACCCTTCTGTGCCTACACTTTCTATGGAAGACATCAAATTTTAAAGTTCACATGGACTCTGGCTTCGTGTTAACACGACGCACTAACGAAATCTTTCACCGGGTGAGAAACAAACGGAAATATCCCTTGAACAGTAACTGATGTGACAAGTATTAACACACACGTAAAATTATGGCATCAGCATTGTCTTACTCAGGCACGTGTCAGAAGTACCGCTGCTTGCGTTATGGCTAACCTCTCCCGATGAGAGAAGTGTTAACAAAAACAGAGAATCCAGTAGTGGATGTGAGGGTATCTTCCAGATGTGGGTTTTTGTTTTTAAATCTGCTCCAAGCTACGGACCTACCACATTATTAAGTCAGTTGTGACCTTCAGATCAGAGAAACGTCAACACTGCCACAAAGCCACCTTTCCAGAACTCATGGGCAGTTAAAAAAAACTATACTTTAAATGATGCTTTCCCCCAAATCACTCAGGAGCCAAAAATAGTCCAGCAATTTGATTTTCCTCAACTCTATTTTAGTCTCAAAGAAAACCATTTAAATTTCATCCAGAGAAGGTTCAAGGGGATGTATTGCCACTGAAAACGTTTAGTTTACACAGTGACCGTGAGTTACACATTTACTTAGAGAAACTTAGTAAAGAATCTGTAGGGTGTGTTGGTTTAAGAAACACACACAAAGAAGATACCACAAGTTTAGTACGTTCAGCTTTCTGAATAGCCATCATCTGAAACTCGGCGACGTCTATGTGATTCGACTCCCGCACGCTGGGTGAGTGCGGCCAGGCCGCAGAGGCGACTTCAAGTGGGTTTCTATAGCTCGTCCTTGGCCTGGCCCAGGACAAAGCGGTGTAATGATTCAAGGTCTCTCCCTCCACTGTGCTCACTGACTTTTTTCCCTCCACGGAAAAGCAACAACGTGGGATAGCCTCGTACCTTTAAAAAAAAAAAAAAAGTATAAAAACCAGTAGTTAGGATCACACACAAAGTGCTTTTTAAATAAAACCAGATAAGCTTTTACAGTTGTGGCTGGGAAATTCTGTGGCTAGTTTTTCAAGGTGTACAGATCATGGAAAAAGGACCAGCTCATTTAGAAAGCAAAGCCATAGGGCTGGGTATTCACTTTTTAATCCAAAATGACATTAGAGATTAGTGTCAAAGGAATGATGTAAAGGATGGCCCAGGGATCTGGTGAAAATACAGATTGGATTCAGTGGGCCTGGGAGTCTGCATTTCTGACACACTCCCTGGGGACGCCCTGCTGGTCTACAGACCCGCGGTGAGAACAAGACCCACAAGGATACACATTCTTCAGCTGCAGCCACCTCCCTTCTCCTTTATGAACGTGAAGGCACAAAAACCAAGTGGCATCTGTTAAATGGTAAGTAAACTATGTCTGGGATTGCATCTATTCTCAATCTAAGGTCATAAACCTCAGAGGCTCCAAAAATGTTTTAAGAATATAACACACACAAAAAAACATAAAATCACAAGTCTTCTAGGCCATTAGATTGAGCTCACAGCCTAGAATGAAGGCAACAGTTAACCCGAGCACAGGAGTGGCCTGCGGCATGGCCCTTTCCGATGGAAGTTTGTGTTTGACTGTTTGTTTTATTCAGCCACTATATGTATTTTAGAATGCTGGCTTAGGTCTGAAAAAGAGCCATGCAGGTGTTGATGACAAGGGTGATGAGCCAGTGGCTGGTCAGTCAATGAGAGTGGCCACGTAGGCGGCTCCATAGTCTTGGCGCTTGGAGTCTCAGTATGCTCAGCAAGGCCTAGACACCCCCAGTGAAATGTGGACACTACTAATGAAAGCAGGCAAAGAAGCAGAATGCCTTTCCTCAGAGTATCTCTTTTGCTTCTCAAAACAGAACAACTCAAAAGAACAAAGAAGACACTTTGTTGAGAGGATGAGGGCAGAGTGAGCTATCTTGGTTGAGTCCCCAAGACCAAATCACAGCTCCACTTGGGATCTGCTCCCAATACTCTGCAGTGCTCATAATTGTTCTCATCCAGGTATACCCACCGAGTACTTGCTGCAAGTATTCCGTTCAGCCGTGCAGTCTACTTCAGCGATCTTGACCTCTGCCAAACCGGGGAAGTCCTTTTTAGCAAGTTCCTCCCAGGTAGGAGCCAAATTCTTGCAATGACCACACCTAGGAACAGAACAACAGCCGCTTTGTTGAATTCTTGGGTCGAGATCATTCACCTTCACTTTACTGTCAAGACAAGCCCTGTTTTGTCTGTATGAGACAGTCAACAATTGCCTAGAAATTAATATAACATCAAATTCTCCATTGGGTGCCCACTAACTCTTCCTCTTCCTCCCATCCCAAACAAGGAATTCAGAATCAACCCAAGGTAGACTTTTGGGTAACCTGATCGAAGCAAGCCAGTCTGAAAACAAGTTTAGATTTTGAGACCATTTCTGCAATATGGTGCTTCGAGCTGATTTATGGACACACCGTGCACAGGAGTGGACGGGAAACAGGACAGACTCCACGCAGTGTCTAAAGAATCAGTTGAATGCCAAAAACATTTTAGATTTGATTGCTTATGGTCTCAAAATTTCAAAACAACTTCAAGCTTCCTTGATGCTTCAGCAGTTCGGTGTGAACGTTGAGGCCACAACTAAGTTTGGCTCAAACCCTCCCTCCCAGCCCCGACTTCAGTTCCTTTTCTGTTCCCCCTGCCCCCGCTACATGAAAAGTTCCCCTTCAGGGAAAGGGGATCCTCTTTCCTCACACTGAATCTATGTCACTTTAAGTTGTTAAAAAAGCATTACTTACTAACATTTCTGTTTCCCAAGAATAAAAACTGCACAGCTCATTCGAGTCGTGTGCTCATTCACCTTTTACCCCTGCTGTTACGGTTTTCCGTGGGAGTGCGACAAACTAAAGAGCAAAAGTGACATGTTTATCATGTTTAGGTAGAGAATCTAACACTCTCCTAAACACTCTGCCTTTCCAAATGGATTATTTGTGAAGACAAAGCATTATTCCTATTTTATAGTTGAGGAAACCAAGGTTCAAAGGAATTAAAGACACCGAGGTTATGGTAGTTCACGGTAAGTCCTGGAACCTGTCATCTTCCCACCCCACCACGCCGCTTTGGTCTCAGACTATTTGCAACCCATTTAGGCTCTGGTCTCCAAGACCACAGGGCACAAAGGTTTGGGTAATTGGATGACACACTGAATGGCTCTAACAGAAAGCTGAGCTCTACTGGATCTCTCTATAACATCATTTAAAAAAAATTGAGGAAAGTCACACCATGATGTTCATTGTTTCTGTATTAATAGCTGAAAAAGCAATCTATTTGGAAAAATACGCAGATGCCATAAAACTTAAGTTTTGTAAGGCCATCATAATTTGCCTCCATTTTTATGTTTTCTCCAAAGTAGACTACACTTTAAAATAGCCTCGTTCTCTATAAATGATTGTGGAGGCCACTGAACTCTTAACATATTTGAATATAGCAGCAGGATAATACTTTCTCATTTCCTACAGCACGACCCATGTGTAAATGTAGTATTAACATGTGCCCAACAGCGTCTGGAGGGTTAGCAAATGAGTTGAAAAACATGACGTGACTTAGTACACTGGGACAAAGTAGTTTCTAATTAAACAGCCACTTACCACGGAGCATAAAACTTGACAAAGGTTATTCCTTCTGCAATAGTGTCATCAAAGTTACTTTCAGTGAGCGCCAACACAGTGCCCTTCAGGGGAAGAAAAAGCCACAGTTGAAATACATCCCTTAAAAGCAGGCCAAGCTTTGGGATAGCAGAGATATGAATCAGTAATTCTTATTTTTATTTAAGAAACAGGGTCTCTCTCTGTTGCCCAAGCTAGAGTATAGTGGCCCAATCACAGCTCACTGCAACCTTGAACTCCTGAGCTCAAGCACTCCTCCTGCCTCATCCTCCCAAGTAGCTAGGACCACAGGTGCTACCACCATGCTTAACCAGTTTTTTTAAAATTTTTTTGCAGAGATAGGATCTTGCTATATTGCCCAGGCTGGTATCACACTCCTGGCCTCAAGCAATCCTCGAATCTCAGCCTCCCAGAGTGCTGGGATTACAGGTGTGAGCCACTACACCCAGCCAGTAAGGTTTTTTAAATGTTGTTATGCATGCTCCAAAGTCACATAAAAATATCTGTATGACTTGCATTTCACAAGCTACACACAAGGGCAGGCTGGCAGCAGCCTCTGAAAGGCAGAGAGGTCCCACGGCCTGCGCCTGGGAGATGCTGTGGAAAGGTGGCAGGACCCTGCACAGGTGGGCGCTATCTCACAGGAGATGAGGCAGACTGAAAACTCCAGAAGAAACTCCCAGGCCACTGTGCTACCCCCGCAGTGTCAGGTGCAGCCACCATCCTCCAGGGCTCTGCGGTGCGGACCAGTCACCGTGGGTGCCCCAGGCTTGAGTCTGCACTTCCCCAGCTCAGAACCCCCAAGACACCCACTGCTCAGTCTGCCTGGCGTCTGGTCCTAAGCTGCTCTGCCCACGGGCCGCACCGCCCTCCTACCACACAGGTCTGTGGCACCTGATCCTCTCTCTGTAACAGCAGAAGCATTCTAGTTACACAAGCACAGGCAGTGACATGGGTTTTACATGGAACACAGTTTCTTCCACTTTTATGTTCCAAGTCAACGTGAAAAACGCTGATAGAAGCTCTGGCTGTTGAATTTAAGGGAAAAGTGCCACGTGGCAGTCTGCTTTAAAACGATTCTCTCTGGATGGTCCTTTACAAAATTCAACCTATGTGTTTCTCCAAAAATGGATCTGTGATGCTCTCCTGAGAGCAGGAACAGGGATGATTTATCACGTGGCTACGCGTACCAGGGCTGCTCCACTCTCGGCTGGCATTGAGTAACGTATGTCAGCGACTGGGGCGAATCACAGCCCAGCGGGCCACTGCGGAACACTACACACTACCACCTTTCTTTATGTCCAGAACATGGCGCCCCACTCACTGAGAGACCCACTTACTGGTGGAAAACTTACATAAATAGAAACAGTTCTGTGACGAAAACATCCATAGTATATAATTATACTCAATTTGGGATGACCTTTATAACCACCATGACACACACGCTCCTCTAACATATGTGGTCGTAACAGCTACAAAATCATCTGTTTACTTCTGAAACCGAAGCTTCCACTAATACCCAGGCTGTCCCTGACCTAGAGTCCAACTAAGGCCTGGGCAGGGGGTGGGGAGGCCCCTGACTGCCCCTGTGCCAGGAGGAAGGGACGGTGGCGCCACCCCTTTTTCCAATTCCAAACAGCTGGAGCTTTGGGGGAATGGCCCCAGCGAATCCTGTTCTCTAATTAAACGTTGAGGGTTCAAAGTTCCCAGGGAGCACGGGCACACTGCCCGCTCCGTGCCCGCAGCGTTCCAGGTAAGAGCCCGGCACGCTCCGAGGCATACTATGGGAAGTGAAGTAGCGTGACTATCCTGCTTTGGAAATCTGTTGACAGACAGGCCTGTGGTCATTAGCTGGGAAATCCGGGCACTGCCTTCCTGGGAAAACACATCATCACTACCCTTGAATCGTCTCCATGGTGTCGGCTTCTATCTAAAGGAGATGACACAAACCCACTCATCAACCATCCCTCCAGCCGAGCTCTGCACTCACGTATGTAACTGTCCACTGGACTCTGCCTAAATATCCAACGGACCCGAAAATCAGCACCTTGAAAACCAAGCTCACTGCCTTCCTCCCGATCTGGTCCTGCCCTTGTGCTCGGCACCGTCCTCCGCCAGGAACGCCAGAGATCCGAGACTCCCCCAGGCCTCCCCACGCCCCTCCCAGCCTCAGAACTGCACCCAGTAGACTGGACTCTTCACGGGGGCTTTCTCCTTCTCTCCGCCCCTCGGTCACAGCCTTAGCTCGGGGCCCCCGTCTTTCATGGCCTAATACGACAGTTTCCCACCTCCTTCATGCACACTGCCGCCAGCCGCCGTTCTACAGCTCCCATCTGCTCAGGCCCCTCCAGGCACTCCCTATCGACCTGGAACCAAGTTCACAATCCTCGGCTGGCCGCTCGCGTCCTGTATACTCCAGCACCCCCTCTCTGGCCCTCAGGGACCCCGCACCACACCCCCGATCTTCCCACTGCTCTTCCCAGCCCCGGCCCCAGCCCTGCCCACAACAGGGGCTGGGTCGTGCAGCCGCGGCCGTGCTTCCCTCCGCTGGCAGCCCTGCCCATCCAGCAAACACCGATTCATCTCTCAGCTCTTCGGCGACACTTCTTGCCCAACTGCCCCCGTCAATCTCCAGCGACCATGGCACATACTTTTGTCACAGCCCCTGTGACACATGCTTGTGCATATCCTCACCGTCTGCTCCAGACCCAGTGAGCTTCACAAGCAGGAAACAGGTCTTATTTATTTTTGTTTCCTGGTAGCCTAGTTCAGTGCCTGCCACACAACAAGGGCTTGATCAATGCAGCATGGATGAACCTAAAGCCTTACGCTATCTGAACGAATGAAGATAACCCCTCTGTACCTCAGAGACGCCTAACCAAGTTAACGTCCCCCAGTGACTGGCCTCTCAGTCCCAGCGCAGATGCCCTCTCTGCTCCCCATCCTGCCACAGGCGGAAGTAAGATGACTGGAGCAAGTTACAGAAATGAACAGCAGCCAGGACTTCACAGCCAACACCACCCAAGTACCGTCAGCCTCCAAGATGACTGAATCGAAAAGGAAGAACTCTCTAAGATCTCTGACACCAAATACTGTCTCAGGATTTGTATCTATTTCAGGTTTTTAAATGGGAAGCTTCTATGTTTACCCCATCAAAGCATGTAGAAGAAGATATGTTTCGTGTTGAAAAGGCGACCGTGGTAGCCAAACCATCAGAGTGACTCTGTGCTGTCTCCCAGCTGTCACTCTGTCTGCGGTGCTGGAGGGGAACGCCCTCTGCGGGCACTTCCCGACCGCCGCAGGCACCCACCTTGTCCGCCTCGGGCTCGGCGGGCGGCACCGGGGCCTCTGAGGGTGCAGCAGTCTCCGGAGCCCCCGTCTCCGCTCTCTGCAGCTGCGACTCCACGTACTCTCTCAGTGACTCCAAGTCCCGCTTTCCTTTATACTGATCGACCTGTCCGAGACACACACCGTACAGAAATGCTGCGGAGTGAGTGACACAGGTGCTCTGAATCACTTATCCCCGCTCCGACCCCACTCCTGACCCACTTGCCCAGGTCAGACGCCACCAGCTGTGCTAGCTGCAGTGTGTGTGCCGGGCTACGCCTCCGTGCTCACACTCGGACGGGAAAGTAGAGACCACAAGCCGGGTGTCTTGGCTTTGGTGAGAGAACTTTACAGGTCCCTCTTCCCTTTAGCGGGGGTTGGGGAGTTCAGGTCATGAAAGTCTCGGCCGAAGGCCTGCCAGCGAGCCGGGAGCCCACCAGGGACTGCGAGCAGCTGACCATCAGCCAGGGACGGAAGGAGGGAGGGAGGCAGAACCTCACCGCCGGCAAGCGCCAACCTGGAAGGCTTGTGTTCCTGACCAGAGCACGGTCACCCTGTGACTGCAGATCTGGGTTATCCCAGCAATCCCCCGAGCCACTGAAACGTTTCAAAGCAGTGTAACAAGTGACAGTTTTTCTCAACTGCCCAAATCTTACTGATGAAGAGAAACACATTTGTTCCACTACACGTACTCCCCAAAACCAGGGCCCAAATAATCGATACTGACAATTCACTGTACCCACTAAATCTGCGTTCCCCAATCTCCAGGCCTCCGCCTGGCCCTGGTCTGTGGCCTGTTAGGAAAAGAGCCACGTGTCACTGCCTGAGTTCTGTACCACCCTCCCGCCACCACCCCGCCCCTGCGGTCTGTGGGAACATTGTCTTCCATGAAACTGGTCCCTCCCTGGTGCCAAAAAGGCTGGGGACCGCTGCACTAAACCACTCAACAGCCCAGCCCT
>NW_012138414.1:518637-523419 GCF_000956105.1 Propithecus coquereli
TCACAGGTCATGAAAGTCTCGGCCTAAGGCCTGCCAGCGAGCCGGGAGCCCACCAGGGACTGCGAGCAGCTGACCATCAGCCAGGGACGGAAGGAAGGAGGGAGGCAGAACCTCACCGCCGGCAAGCGCCAACCTGGAAGGCTTGTGTTCCCGACCAGAGCATGGTCACCCTATGACTGCAGATCTGGGTTATCCCAGCAATCCCCTGAGCCACTGAAACGTTTCAAAGCAGTGTAACAAGTGACAGTTTTTCTCAGCTGCCCAAATCTTACTGATGAAGAGAAACACATTTGTTCCACTACACGCATTCCCCAAAACCTGGGCCCAAATAATCGATACTGACAATTCACTGGACCCACTAAATCTGCGTTCCCCAACCTCCAGGCCTCCGCCTGGCCCTGGTCTGTGGCCTGTTAGGAAAAGAGCCACGTGTCACTGCCTGAGTTCTGTACCACCCTCCTGCCACCACCCCGCCCCTGCGGTCTGTGGGAACATTGTCTTCCATGAAACTGGTCCCTCCCTGGTGCCAAAAAGGCTGGGGACTGCTGCACTAAACCACTCAACAGCCCAGCCCTCCAGGGTTAAGAGACGAAACGTTCTGTCTCAATATTAAGAACTGAAGACACACCTTCTCCCCGTCTCGGAACCAGAGCAGAGTGGGATAGCCGCGGACCTGGTTTCCCGAGCAGAGCTCATAGTGCTGCGTACAATCGACCTGAAAGCAGAGCACAGTCACCCGCTCCGTCAGTTTCTTCACGAGCCTTCCTGCGAAAGGGACTACCGAACAGCTTGTGCTTTAAAAAAATGCATCTATTTTTTAAGCAATTCAGAATCTGTAGCCATTTCTGCCAGCAAGGTGCAGTATTTAAAGAGACTTTTCCTAAAAGCTGCCCCAAAATACACAGAGCTACAGGGAGTGGGGTGAGATTTATTCTAGAGACGAGATTTATTTTAGCTCAGTTAAAAATGCCGATTTTTAGGAAGCAACATTTTAACTTGAACAAGTTAGGAGCTAGAGTGAGGGACCTGGCCTGATATTTGGGGTGGGGGTTTAGCCTGGCTGTCAGCAACTGGGACCCCATGTCACGATACCAGCTTAGAAACTTACTCTCATGTTCAAACTTACAGAGCTTTAAAATCAAGGGGGAGCAAGTAGTCAGTTTTAAACAGGAGTATCTGGCATATAATAAAGGTAAAAACTAAAAAGATGTCAAGATTGTAATCTGCCCTTAATTCTATAAACCTAATTTACCAACTATCACAGCTCTTCAAGTTTTTAATTTCATTTAACTCTTACAAAGACTGTGCCTGCCCAACATTTTCAAGACCACCTCTTATTCTTTCTTTTTGACTTTCTACTAGCATCAAAATCAGCGAGGTAGGACCTAAGTAGTTTTTCACTATGTCGGCAAAGGAGAGTACAAACAGTACTTCGACACATTAGACTGCAGACAGAGCAACTGAGGTGCAGGGTGCCTCAGCCCGAGGTCTGTGGCGGGGACAAGCATCTCTGACAGTCCAGTCTAACCCGGA
This sequence comes from Propithecus coquereli, assembly GCF_000956105.1. NCBI lineage: Eukaryota > Metazoa > Chordata > Mammalia > Primates > Indriidae > Propithecus > Propithecus coquereli. The sequence goes on from NW_012138414.1 coordinate 520,171, forward strand.
CGCTTGTGCCCAGGGGTGAAGGACCTCAGTGTGGCCATCCAGGCTTGTGTCTGCTCACACCTGGGTCTGCTTGGATCCTCTAAGGACATAAACCAAAAATAAATGATCTCCTAAAAAGTTGATTAAATAAAGTAAGGATACCAGGAATAGGGTAAGATGGAAGGCAAGAAGATTATTTTATAATTACTTCCATGAAATGCTCAATCAATATAAATACATAATCGTAACACATTAGAACACATTCTCGAAAGCGTTTAACAGGTGACAGTGGCAAATCCATTTGACTAACAACAACAGTGATTACAGCTTCCTAAGCATTTGCCCCGCACGGAGTGTCATACTAAGCAGTGTACTTTCATCTTCGCAACAGCTGCATGGTAGATCTCGGCTCGTTTTTGCAAAGAGGGAGACTGAGGCACAGAGAGGTTTTGCCCAAGGTCAGCCAGCCAGGCCTAGCCAACCCCCAAGTTTATGCTTTTGACCATCTCACGGCCCCAGGCAGATCATCCTGTCAACTGTCCTTCCTAGACATGCAGATTACTTCTGTATACTAATCAAGCCTATGGCAAGGTAGAAAAATGAGATTTTTAGGAAAGGAAATCCATGCGGGATCTCTGGTGGGTGCTGGAAGATGGATGACAGTGAAAGTGTTTGATGGCCCAAGAGCTGTTCTGGACCCTGTTCCGTGTATTTCCAGAAAATCCAGTTGCACAGAAGTTGTCAGACATCACTTCTGGCTTCTCCAAGGTGGGAAGCGCTGGAAAGCACCCAGGCTGCGGAGCATGGGGGGCTCACCACGGAGGAGGGGCCCCGCATGCTTGCAGGAGCACAGGGCCCAGGGTCCTTTAGGAAAGAGCTCTTGGGTGAGATCAAACGTGGATGGTGTCCAATACGCCCAGTGAACATTCTACAAGGCTCTACCCTGTATCTTTGCAGAACAGGCTCCAGGGCTGCCAATTCAGAATTGGCCATCTCTTCAAAATAAACAAAGCGGCCAAGGCCGTAATTTATCTCTAGACTGTGGAAAAGCCAGCAAAACTCAAAACCAGGCTGCCATCTGTGAAGGTGAAATGAATTATCAAGTGGCACACTAAATGGAATTAATAAATCAAGTTTGCGACTTTGCACACAGAATGAATAACGGGCTACTCTGCTAATTAATCCAGCCCAAAGCAGTCCATTTCCAGTTTAATAAGGGCTTTCACTTACCTTGCCAATCTTGACAGTTTCGGAATGTTCAAGGCCCAGTGCCAGCTGCTCCCAGGTCGGAGCCAGAGCTTTGCAGTGACCACACCACGGAGCAAAGAACTTGATAAAGTGGTCGCCTTCAGTGGAGAGCCAAGGCGGGGAAAGGGGAAAAAAGGCGCTGTGATTTACGTCATACCTAACTAGAGATTTAACTGAATAATCAGATATTTGTCCTCTTGCTTAGCAAATCTCAGTTTGGTATGAACCCTTTTATTGGTACAAAGGGACTCCCCACCAAATATGTTTCTGTCTATGAGTTCGTAATGATACCCCAAACAAAACCAAATTTGTCGTCTTTGATGGACACCCAGGAACCAACTCATTATTTGGAAAACTGGCAATAAAGGGAGAGAGTCAGGCACTTATCCTGGCTTTCCTACAGGAACTATAGCACTGAGTAACCCAGTGATAAACACCAGCAAATTTCTCTTGCTAAGAAGTCAAGGGCTGATTGAATTAGAGAATCAGCACTGGCAACCCTCAGGAATGCAGGGACCCAGACGCTGACTGTCACAGCCGCCGCAACCCAAAGAGACACATTCAGACATTCTGTGCTGTCACCACCAGCCGTGAGTCTTCCCGTGCCCCACTGAAACCGATATGTCCCCAGACCCAACGACCAATTCACAGGAAATGGGGAAATCAAAGAAACATGTAAACCACACCACAGGGACACGATCAGCAAAGTGCAGATTGTGGGAGGCTCTAGGGGTCAAACCACCTATGTCCTTGGCAAGAAAGAGGAGAAGGTGCGGATGAAAAGGGCCTTAACAGGTACACAGACCCCATGACTTGGATGAGCCCGGGAGGCTGGCGGTTTCCTTCCTTGAACCAGACAATGGTTACGGGGTGACTGCTTTACAACCACCTTTCAGGAGCCCTGCATTTGTGCTCTTTATCTGTGTTATATTTCACCATAAAATAGAAGGTTTAAAAAACTAAATATCACCAATATCACCCCCTTAGCTGTGTGGGGGAATCAAATCCCCAGTGCATCATCATTTGGACGTTGAAGATTTTTATCTAGAACGCTCTACTCTGACGTCAGGCTAATACCAAACCAAAATCAGGCAGTGACCAGGGAGAGAACTGACCAGTGGACCGTGAACCGCGGTCCAGCCTCCGAGCAGGACCCTGCCACGCTAACACTCCCGGTGCTGCCTCGTCACGCTGCAATAATGCATGTGAGGAAAACGCTGAAAAACTTGCTTTAAAAACTAGCAACTGATGTGCGAGGCTGAAACCACGTCTGTCCGGACTGGCGCGCCACCAGCCTGGTGCTGTGAGGTGGAGACGGGACCGCCGGGAACCCAGCTGGACAACGGACGGGCAGGCGGCAAGGGCAGAAGGCTACGGTTGCTTTCTGAGGAAAGACCCTCAGGTAGCAGCAGCACCACGTGGCATCTACACGACACCGCCCTGCAGCGGTGCCTGGCTCGGGGAGGGGATGCGGGAGCCAGGCTACGACGAGGCGATTTGGGAACACATCCCGCGCAGAGTGCGAGCCCGTCTCAACTCAGCGAGTTCCCTGTACGCGAAAACGCGCCGTGGTTCCACTGCCAGGCACTGGTACAGGCGAAAACACAACTTTAATAAAAACGAGGAAAGGCTGAAGGCATCATGGAAAGTCATTTTAGACAGTATGTGTGGCCGGGGGAGGGGCCCCCGCTGCCAGCAGGCACAAGCTATAAGGCCAGACGCAATTCTAAGCCCTTTCTCACAACGCCTTCAACCCGGCCTTCTAGGGGGCTGAAATCCAGGGGGTTTCTCTCCATGGCAGCATTTGATAACGGGAGCCAGCAAGGACCCCGAATGTGCTTTCGAGTCACTGGGTATCGGGTCCAGTTTTCTGAAACAATCTACGTGTGAATAAAGGGAGACTTCCACACTATTCACGGTAGGGAACGTACACAGAGCACTGTGATATTTAGGAGACCGTTTTCAAAAAATGAGATGTGGTACAGAAAGGTATTTCAAGTATAAAGAATACCTAATTTCGGC
>NW_012138414.1:523655-525971 GCF_000956105.1 Propithecus coquereli
TTTGTTAAGCTATATGTACGTGTTAAAAGTTCTAGAGTAATCAATAAAAAAATAAAAATTGCGAGAATTTTAAATTAGTAGACAAAAAAAAAAAAAAAAAAAAAAAAGAATACCTAATTTCATTCACATGTTATAATGGTTCTACTAAATTCTGTTTAAATGGGCAGGAGAAGCTACTGTTTCTGTCTGGGGTCAATAAGTGTATGATTAACGTTCATATGCAGGCATAACTCAGTGATATTGAAGGCTTGGTTCCAGACCATTGCAATATAAAGAATATCGCAATAAAGTGAGTCATACAAATTTTTTGGTTTCCCAGAGCATATTAAAGGCATCTTTACACTATACTATAGTTTACTAAGTGTGCAACAGCATTATATCTTAAAAAACAATGTACATAGCTTGATTAAAAAATACTTTATTGATAAAAAATGCTGACAGAGAGACATGGAGTGAGCACATGCTACCGGAAAAATGGCTAGACTTGCTTGATGCAGGGTTGCCACAAAGCTTCAATGTGTAAAAAATGCAGTATCCATGAAGTGCAGTAATTATGCCTGTAAATAAACACTTTCTTATCCAAGGATGCACTGTTCAGCTAGTGTGCAAACTGAGTGTGCCTATTCATGATTTGTGAGCTACAAATTTTCACACTTTAGGCTTTAGCTTAGCATTAGACCTGGCATTTCTGTTTCTATAGGGCAGAGATAAAAAGAGAAACGTTTAAGGAGAGCACTAAACAACAATCCTAAATGTTCCTGAAGAGAGAGACACTTTATCAGGTCTACTGATGCAGTTACCTAAGAGCCCCCGAGTAGCAAGAAGGCAAGGCCCAGCAAGTCAAGGAGTAACCATCAGTGGTTCTGCGAAGCGGACATCCACCCCCAGTGCCCACCGGACTCACCCACCTTACCTTGTGCGACATGCCGCTCAAAGTTGCCCGCTGAGAGCTCGTACAACCCCTGCTTGAGTTCAGGGGCTCTGGGCGGTTCTACTGCTGGCTCTGGTGTCTAATGGGAAGAAAAAGAACGACAGTCACTGGGTTTGTCCATGAAGGCAGTCACTGGGTTTGTCCATGAAGGCAAGGTGAAACCCATCAAGGCAGTGACCGGTTTCTGTCTAGAACTTCCTGCAGATGACCTTCCTCACCTGGCCACCTGGAACCTTTGTGCAATGCTGCTGCATTAAGCAGCAGGACAGGATGCTTCAGCAAAAAGCCCTTTGTAAGCCTCACCCTCAGCAAAAGCTCTAGGATGGGGTTCTAGAACTACTGGGTGACAACGGTCCCCACCCCGAAACCCAACCAAAGTAGACAAAGTGAAGGACAACCCCTTCTCTCTCCCCTGCTTTGAAATGTGTCCTGGGATTTCACATAGAATACAAAATACAATTCCTGATGGACTTAATCTGAAGGATTAGTACCTAAAGAAACATGGGTAGCAAAGTGGACGAAACTGAGAGTAAGAAAATATCAGGTAGCAGGAGGGCCTGGTTATCCTTAATTCACACCAATGGTAGGAAAAACTGTGACAGACTGACAAAAGTAGATGCCCAGAAGGAAAATTCCGGTGAACGAAAGGCACAGAGAAAACCACGCACTGAGCATAAGCTGCGCTTCTAAGAAAGAATATAATTCACGTGACTAAGCGTGGGACAGAAACACGCCAAGAGGGGGCAAGTGGCTTTTTAAAAGATGCTTTGCCAGTCCCCAAAGTGACACCAATGTATACCACTACACAGACCACAGTGCTACACAATTCTACATTTCTCAATTTTTGAGACCCAGTACAGTGGTGGCTTCCAAAGTAACCGTAAGTGAAGAAAAGATAACTGAATCACTGCTTTGCTGCAGACAATGGGTATGTATTACTCAATTTTTACTTGGCAGTTCTAATTCCTATTAAAAGGAATATCCAAATTAAGTCATTAAAGGCTTTAAAATAGCTGACAGCGCAAAGCTTTGCAGAGTTGTAATCTAATCATAAATCACTGTGAAGTTTTCCTTTCTGCTGCTAACTTGTCAAAACTTTCAAAGCGCTAAGTATCCACACAAAACAATGCCCAAGAGAATGGTGGCTTAGTGAACAGTGCGTTTAAATAAAGTGAAATAAAACACGTGTGTCATCCTTCATAATGCAGTCAACGGGCTGTCAGTATTAAAATGCTCATTCACGGCACCCAAGGGCACTGTCGCTTCCTGTGCTCCTTGGCAGACACCAGAGCACCCCCCACCACCACGGGAACACCACGGTGTATCACAGAAACGGGTATGGTCTCACTCTGCTGGTGACGGTGTCAGCTGATAGGATTCTTAAG
>NW_012138414.1:526391-548343 GCF_000956105.1 Propithecus coquereli
AAAAAAAAAAAAAAAAAAGATAAATATGTTCCTTACAGCATTACTGATGACAGACAAATTATAAATAACCTAAATATCGACCGAGAGAGGAAGAGTCAAATTACAGCAAATCCACATGATACAATAATACAAAATATGACCAAAATAAAGACCATATTACTATATAAAAATCATTAATGAAATGTTTATGTGATTATAACTGTTCAAGAAAAAAATACAGAAGCAAATATGGAAATACAAAAATTGGGACAGAATGTAAAAAATGGCAGATTTTCTTTTCAAGTTTCTTTAATATTTCCGTAAAGCTGAGCGGAAAATAATCTAAATTTATCCTGTGTGAATGTTAAAAAAGTAATGTATTAAGTTATTTAGGTATAAATACAGATGAAGAACTTTTTAAAAGGTTTCTGCTTAAAAAAGCTAAGCCCAAATTGAAAAGAGTTTTTGCTCTGCTGTATAAAGTCTGCATGTTTGACCTTTTCCACATTAAGGCACACTGTCATTGTTTCTGGCAATTATCCGAGACCTCCTGTTGCTGGGAGACATTTCGAATACAGCAGGTAGCTAACTGTGGTTCCGGGGCAGCAGAGGGTGGACTGCAGGAGGCCATCCCTCCGCCCTCCGCCACGCCGGGGAGGCAGGATCCGTCCCTCGGGAAGCCCACGCGGAGCCCACCGTCCTCACTTTCCTGCACGTGCAGCTGCCGCTTCGCTTAAAGTGAGCTTTGCCCACGAGATGAAGCCTTTCTGCCATCCCCCGGCTGCTGGTTTCCTGAATCAAGCCATCGCAGACGACTGGCTTTTTTGGTGAAAAGTTTATTTTAAAGATTTATCTGAGGCTATCAGCTCCTTTCTAAAATTGGTTTCCACCCATCTAATACCTACTGCTGCTCCCCCCAGAACATTTTCACAAAGGAAATAAGGTGAAGTTTAAATCTATATGAAAGTCACACCTGCCCATCCAGCTTTCTTGCTGTGACAAAGATGCAAATTTGCTCTCTGAGAGGTTTGTGGTTTTCCCTGTCACCTAAAATTAGGTAAGTCTCTGGTTCGACACCATACAACACCATGCCCGACACCTTCCACCACACTGTTGGAGAGTTCTCAAACGTGAGGTACGGCAGCACTGAAGCAGCAGCCAAGTTTCTGATTAGCTGTGACATCTACAGAGAATACGGCACCGAAATGAGAACCACACAAACACCCTAGAAAATGACACGAACAGGCGGCGGGGCTCCAAGACTGCTCAGATGGCAAATGACCCCCTTCAAACCAGGGGACGCCAAGCTCATACAACAAAGCAGTCTTAGTTAATCGGTGAAATCGAAATTACATTCTAAGGCTTCAGATGCCCCTTCTAGTTCATCAGCAGCGTGGAGGGCAGGAACACAGGCCACCCCCCAGCTCCCTCCAACACAGCAGCACAGACCACCGGAGTCCACCTCGGCCTCTGGGGGCCTGAGCACTCCGAGTTAACCCAAAAGCACCACCCACAAAGGGACACTTGACCGATGATTTATGATCACAATGATTCATAACAAAATGAAGACTCTCAACGTCAACGGGGAGAGGGAAAATTGTAAATTTTTCCTAGTAACGTTCTTACAGTGTCCGCAATCTCCTGATTTTACCCTTAGTACAGGAAAGTGCATTAAGACCCTGAGAGTATTAATGGTGTTCATAGTTCAATGACGTTATCAGCAACGCCAGTCAGGCCTTCGGCTTGGGGCACTAAGGAGAAAGGGAGGATCCAGGCCATGGCAAGGCTAGCGAGGGTACAGCAGAGCCAGGAAGCCGCGGGTGGAGGAGGACAAAGGTCTGCAGGACAGGAGGAAGTGCCGGCGCGGCCTGGACTGGGTGCTCTGGCTTGGGCCTGACCCCAGGGGGTCAAGAAGTCAATCTCTGATGCTGGGGAACTGTCAACTGTGTCACCACGGCGATGTTAAAAGTATCAAGTGCTCATCTGAGACTGCACACGGAAATATGTGCAAATGACGCTGGCTGAGGCCTGACCATAGCCAAAGAATGGGCAGGAGACGGGGGGACAAGGTGGACAAAATGGTTGTAACTGCTGAAGCTGCGAGTTCATTAAACTCCTCTCTCCTTTTGTGCACATTTGACTATTTTCATAAGAAAAAGTTTTTTGAAAAGTTAGTCTTTACTTACAGTATCAACAAGCTCTAAAAAAGTAAAGAGCTGCTTTAAAACGGCAGCCTTAATAGTTCACCTCAACTGGCCGCCGCCCAGTTACACATTACCCCGAAAACGCAGCAAGGAAGGAGGGGAGGTGCTCACCGCCGGCTCCTCATTCAGCGTCTGCAGCATCCAGTTTTCCAGCGTCTGGAAGTCCCGAGGACCCTGGTACTTCACAGCTTCTTGGCCAGGCCTGAAAAACTTTAAGCTGCAAGAATAACAAAGCAGTAGACAGAGAAAAACATTAAAGCCCTTCTAGCTGCTTGGAGTTGAGAGCACTGTCTTATCAGGGAGCAAAGTCATTTAGTGAAACAATCGGAAAATGAGCTGTCAAGGAGCTGCAGCCAGGCACATATCTGCCACTCGCTGATAACACCTGAAAAGGAAACAAAAATAATGCTCTAGGAGATAATAAATTCACTTAATCCTAAACTTTTAGACAGTTCTTATTTTATTCAAGGAAAATAAATCCAAGGTGAAAACTTCCAGCCTCCCACTGTGACCTAAACCCCAAGTTGCAAGTGTTCAGTGTGTTTATAGCACCTTTGGGCTTTTCTCTGCTGGGTGGGAGTGTGTGTGTGTGTGTGTGTGTGTTTAAACAAGGACTGTGGCAGATACAGCATCGTTTTCGAATAAATGTATCCTTCTAGGCTATCTTGGCAGGTATCTGAGGCTTACAAAGCATGAATATAGTCACTACGAGAATTCAAATTTCTGACCATAAACATCCTTGACATTGGTTGATGTAGCCCATTCACTTCCCCACAGAGAAGGACTCTTCTTTTTACTATGTCGGCCTCTGAAGGAATCTGCAGAGAGGATACAGGAGCAGTTCCTTTAATGGCAGGCAAAAGACATGATCACAGGGTGAAACTAACACTCCTAGTTCCTGAGTCACCCACTGGTCATGGGAAAACATGCTCTAGGTAAAACTTAGTAAAAGTGTCAAGGGTAGGGGAAAACGTGGCTATGGACAGAAGAAAAAAGCAACACAGACTGGTATTTGTTGGCAAGTCTATTCATCAAAAACACCCCTAACACTTCCACAGCACGGATGTGGATTTTGTGAGTAGAAGCCCAATATACAGTAATAGAATTGTAAGCAGCCAAGATATGCAGAAATTACATTTGAAGGTTTGAAGAGAGTGTTAGTTCGACAGCTATAACAGAACACTACGGACCGGTGGCTTATAGACAGAAATTTATTTCTCATAGTTTTGGAGGCTGGCAAGTCCAAGATCAAGGTGCTAGCAGATTCGGTGTCTGGTGAGGGCTTCCTGGTTCATAGATGATGCCTTCTCGCTATGTCCTTGCATGGCAGAAGGCACAGGAGAGCTCTCTAGGGCCTCTTTTATAAGGTGCCTAATCCCACTCATGAGGGCTCCACCCTCATGACCTAATCCCCTCCTGAAGGCCCCACCTCCTCATACCATCACATTGGAGGTTAGGATTTTAATGAGTAACTTTTGGGTGATACAAATATTCAGTCCATAAAAAATAGCCAACTCCCCTTAAAATGAAGTCTCACAGCCATATGAGAAAACCAGCACCTTGGCTAGATTAGACATTTAAATTAAAATGGGCACACTAGCTTTACCCAGAACCTGCCCAAGTCTGAGATTCTTCCTTAATAAAGTCACAGAGCCCAGGGACAGAACTGGAGCGTCTGCTACGAACCTTCCAGTTGGTCTGGGCCATCTGACTTCAATTCTCACTGCCGCTGGAGGTGAAGGAGATGGGCCACAGGGTACAAGCCCAAAGCGCAGCCCCAGACTTTCCCACTGTTACCAAACCTCCACAAGGACATGTCTATCTCCTGGAGATTTGTTTCTCTTTCAAGGAGACTGCAGGGGAAAAAAATCCTCACTTAGGTGTCACTTTGGAAAACAGCAAGAGGAACCTTCTACTACTATAGGCAGTGTTATGGGTTAAATTGTGTTCCCCAAAACAGATCTGTGTGGTCCTAACCCCCAACCCCACAGTGTGACCTTATTTAGAAATAGGGTTTTTACAGAAGTAATCGAGTTAAAATGTGGTCATTAGGGTAGGCCCTAATCCAGTGTGGCTGGTGTCCTTATAAGAAGGGGAAATTTGGACAGAGAGACACGCATGCAGGCAGAGGGCCACATGAAGACAGCGGATTGGAGCGATGCACCTATTAGCCAAGGGATGCCGAATGTTGCCTGTACACCATCCGGAGCCAGGAAGAGGCAAAGAAGGATCCCTACAGGTTGCGGGGGGAGCATGGCCCTGCCGACTCCTTGACTTCGGACTTTTAGCCTCCAGGTCTGTGGGACAACGCATTTCTGTAGTTCTCAGCTCTCAGCCGTGTGGTGCTCTGCTACAGCAGCCCTAACAAAATACAGGGGTTTCCCTCCTTCAGTCTCGCCCTGCTGAGTTTCCCAGACGTAATGATTCTTCACTGGCTCACCAGGAAGACCTCCAAACGTTTTCCTGACCACAGGGGGCCATCTCTAGTGGCTACAAGAGCTCACACCCGCTCCCTCTCCAATCCTTTGCTCCAGTTAAACTTGCAGGGAAAGAATGACAGAAAAGCTGATATACGGGTGCACACCCCAGCTCAGGCATTTACAGTCGTCATCTGAGTCAGGTCCCACCACGACTCCATTCGATGGGTACTATTTTAGAGGAATAAAAGCTCACACAGATAAATCTATAATTGCCCCAATGTGACCACATTTTGTACAATACACTCCACTGCCTGTATTCTATGGGAAAAAATATGTTCCCGAGAACTTCTGCAGGGCTATGATGGTCACAGAGGTTCCTTCCCATTCCATGTCCAGAGTAGTGTGAGCTCATCTTTATTATGTATTTTTATTTATTTATTTTGAGACAGGGTCTCACTCTGTTGCCCAGGCTGGAGTGCAGTGGGCCGATCCTAGCTTGCTATAACCTCGATCTCCTGAGCAATCCTCTTGCCTCAGCCCCCGAGTAGCTAGGGCACACACCGCCAAAGTTGGGTAATTTTTCTTTATTTTTTGTAGAGATGGGGTCTCGCTCTGTTGCCCAGGCTGGACTCAAACTCCTGGGCTCAAGCAATCCTCCTGCCTTGGCCTCCCAAAATGCTGGGACTACAGGAGTGAGTCACCACACCTGGCCTCACTTTCGTTCTTTTTAACAATACAAAACCAGTGCATGGTTTAATTGGAGAGACCAGCTCTTCTACTTAAAAATCAGGACCCATGATTCAACATGGATCTTTTTAAGTTTGTGAATATCACCCTGGAGTAACTGATGTTGCAGTCAGATAGCTGTTATGAGCAGGTCCAGGTGGGACTCTGCACGTCCCTCTCTGAAGCCCCATAATGAGTGCCCTTCTCAGCCCTAGTCGAGTTCCCATTTCACCTTCCCTGTGACATGGTTTATGGCACACACAGCCACAGAAGGTCAGCAGTTTAAGAGTGGAAAGACAGCACAGCCAGCCCATCTTTGCTGCCCCTGAATTTGAAAGTAACAGACTCTGAACAGGTAAGCAATTTCCTCCTCATCCTACTACGCATCACCCGCTTCCTCAGGACACTCCTGATCCAGACTTCAAAGGCGTTGCTGTGATGCATACATAGGACAGTGAATGCCTGCATATAAGTACACATAAAATAGCAGGAAATTTTATGTCCATTGAGCTGATTTGATGTAGATTCAAATTATGGCACTTAGATTAGCAAGCAGCCACCAAAGACCAAGAGTTCCAGTATCCTTTATGGAAATGCCAAATTTCCAAATGGTAGGGGAAACTCTAATCTGGATGTGCTCGGATTGGTGTCTGCACACACGCTTTTCCATGTAGCTCCAATAACAATGTTATGAGGGGCGGGTACCACCCCGCTACTTAGACTCAGAAGTCGAATGATGTAGCCAGAGCTGCATGGGAAGGAAACGGTGGAGCTGGGATTCAACCGTGGCTTCTAGGTTCCAGTCCTGGGTTCCCTCCACTTTTCCACAATGCCCCTCAGGTCTGGAGATAAGCTCTGATTTTATGCTTAATCGATGGCCCCCTATATTATCCAATTAATAATGAATTATATGGAACTGATTGCATTCCTCGACTGATAAATATTTAGTGAGCTGTAGTGGCCAACACCACCCCCGCACCCCTCAGTCCCCCACCGAAAATACCATCTTCCCTTTTTCAGGAAACTGCTTTTCCCTCCAACACTTGCCACGGGGTCTGAATGGGGACGCGTCTTCCTACAAGCTCCTGCCTCCCCGGCCACAACGACCATTCCCAGAATGGTCACTTTGTCCAAGCAGGGCCCTGCTCATGGTTGCCCAGAAGTAATGATTCTTTACTGGCTCAACAGGAAGACCTCAAAACGTGTTCCTGAGCATAGTCGGCCATCTCTAGAGGCTACAGGAGGAGCCCACGTTCCCTCCTCCAAGTCCTTCCCGGGGACAGAGCTGCACAGCTAGAAAGTCAGGTCACCTTCAGGGAGGTGCAGCAGAAACAAACCCCTAAACCCCGGATCTGAGACTCAAAGCTTCCTCCACAGCCTTTTAATTAATCCCCTTTTGTTTAATATGCCAGTTTCAATTTCTGTTTCTTATAACCAAAAAATCTCTTAACCGTCAAGGGAATAAGTAGCATTGCTTGTCAGAACCGCTGTACTCTGGTTGGTTACCTTCCTTTCCAACAGACACAGCCCTTGTCAGATGGGAAATAACTCTAGGAAGGGTGTTTGGGAATAAAAGTCTCCAAAAAATCAAACAAAAACTGATGACAAAGTCTGTGCACACACTGGTGAACATCAAATGTGGCGGGATCTCAGGAAGACCACCATTTTTGCCTTGCAAACATTTTCTTACAAAGAGGAAAAACCGACACTGATTAATTAAAGGCTTTTTCCAAACACAATACAAAAGGCATCTAAAATAGCCACAGCATTAAATATAATTTTTTCCCCAACAACTGCCTGCTTAAATTTAGCATCTCCTCACTCCTCAGAACTACAAAGGAGGTTACCAAAAGTTTAACTTGGACTTTCTTTGGCAGAACGTAGTCGGGAACAACCTGGAAAGCGTGCGCCCTTCCTTCCGACTTACGTGGGGTATCCTCGCACCCCCTGGGCGGAGCACACGTCCGAGCTGGCCGTGCAGTCCACCTTAGCCACGTAGACCTTGGCGTCTTCCATGCTGTTGTACTTGTCTCCCAGGTCATTCCAAGTCGGCTGCAGCCGCTGGCAGTGTCCACACCTGTAAGAAGGGAAGAGGAACAAGCACACTGCGTAACGAGCGCACTAGGTCATGGGGTGTCCAGCCCACAGTTTCAGCCCTGTCCACAGGACAACGGGGCTCTCGACCCTTTTTACACTGAAGCAGATGGCGGCTCACAACTACCCTGGGACCTCACTCCCCTGCTTCAACCCAGTCACAGTTGCCACGCTGTTCCCAGGATCAGAACGATGTCCTAGATCCCCCTCAGTCAGGCCCCTGCTGACCTCCCACTTGACCTCTATACCAGAACTCACCCTCCTTCCCTGGTGGCCTACTCCTGAGCCCAACTGCAGAATCTGCGGTTTTCTGAAAGGACTTGGGCCTGGCTTGGCCCTGGAACTCAGACACACTCAGATACTTCCTCCCTAAACCCCACCTGGCTAATCCCTATCTGCCTAGGTTTGGTTTGGGTGTCACTCCCCCCAGCAGGTCTGCCCTGACTCCCCAGGCTGTTTGGTGCCAATTCTCTTCTCCTCCCCTTCTGGAAAGCTGCCTCCCTCCCCATCCTGGGCCACAGCTTAGCACTCCTGTGACTGCTTCTTGATAAGTCAGGTCTCCTCTACTGTACAACCAAATATCCACAAATGCAAGGCAACCTCAAAATTAAATCAACTCTGCATTTCTCTAATGGGAAGCTAAAAAAGTCTATGACCACTCAAATTTTTAGAATTTATATAATCAAACATCTATTTATAATATTAATTGTATGGATTTAGTTATATGCAAATATTTTGAAATCACCTATCATTTAAAATATGTTAATTAGGATTATTGCTTCTTGTCACTCTTTGCATTTCATGACAGCATCAGCGTCTGTGCCAGCACTAGATCTACTCTTGGAGTTGCACAGCTGACCACCTTCCTGCGTTGTCTCAGCCGTCTGCAGTGCCATACTTGAGTTTTATGCGAGACAACACTGGAAACGTTATCCCAAGTTTCAAGTACAGCTCCATAGCATTGTGGCACATGGGTTGGTTTGTTTGTTTTTTCATTTATCTGGTAAGTGCACATTGATGTCTACAATGTAACCACCTGTTGTATTTTTTTAATGTTCTTTAAAAAAAAAAAAAACACTTGCTTACAAAAACACCCAACATTTGTAATTGTGAGTGCTCCCTCAAAATAATTTCTCAATAAAATCTCTGTTGAAGCTCTTTGCTTCTTTTCTTTTCTGACAGATGACCTCAAAAATAAGCATTTACAGGCAGCACTAAAAAGGTTTGCTTTGGGCGGGCGCGGTGGCTCAAGCCTGTAATCCTAGCTCTCTGGGAGGCCGAGGCGGGCGGATTGTTTGAGCTCAGGAGTTCGAAACCAGCCTGAGCAAGAGCGAGACCCCGTCTCTACTAAAAATAGAAAGAAATTAATTGGACAACTAAAAATATATAGAAAAAATTAGCCGGGCATGGTGGCACATGCCTGTAGTCCCAGCTACTCGGGAGGCTGAGGCAGGAGGATTGCTTGAGCCCAGGAGTTTGAGGTTGCTGGGAGCTAGGCTGACGCCACGACATTCTAGCCCAGGCAACACAGTGAGACTCTGTCTAAAAAAAAAAAAAAAAAAAGTTTGCTTAAGCTGATGCGTCTTCCTTAAGCAGCACTTTCTTGGCCAGCTAACAGAAACACTGCTTTATAAGATGCTCACATACAATGCGATTCCCTCTTTTCTGGAAGATAACTGAGGGGAAACCCCAGCATTGCATTTAAGAACACATGGTGTAAGTGCCAAGGCAAGCACTTCTTGTCCTTTCTGCTACTATACTGTCTCATGCACATGCCTGGCACACACTAAGTGCCTGGCAACTTCTTAGGTGAATGAATGCCAAAAAGCACAGTGAAGCTGCATGTGTGGATTCGACTTCTGTAGATTCAACAGAGTGAGCTTAGCAAAAGGGGCAAAAAGAAGGTAACGAGAATAGAAAAAAGGCCAAGTCCCATGGAACCCTGAAGTGTGCATGCGGCGGGAGATGTGCATTTTTTGTTCCTTGGCTGGCCTCAGTCCGGCGTGCTCCTTCTCATGGCATGGGCATCTTACCACATCGAGTGTGACCCTGCTGTCTGAAGACACAAATCTGAGAACTAGTCCATTTGATGCATAACCAAAGAAGCCACAAATGCTAGAGGAAATGGTGGCTTGAGGACTTACTGACTGTGGGGCGGTCTCCAACAAAGCACCTTCCCTAAGGCATTTTCAAGGGCGGTTCTGATCCTAGGGGAATTTGGTCAGATATGTTCGTTCTAAAACTTTAAAACTCCTCTCCATCCTTGACAAGCTTTCTTGTGAAAACATGAGACTAGATTAAGAATGAGAACAAAGAGTAAGTTCATTATGCATTAAATCAAACCTGGCCATCCAGGACCGTCACCAAGCCGGGCGTGCCAGTCCCCTTACCCCTCATTGTGATGGATCCACAGGTGCCATCTAGTCGGCCCTTCTCAAGCGGGGCCCTTACAGCTACAGTATGCACCTCTGAGATGGCCAGCTGCATTCAGAAGGTAGCCTGTGGCCAAGTAACAGAGCAAAGCCACCTGGTCCAAATCTTGACCTCGCTGTCACCAGGTTCAGGGTGAACCACAAACTGGCCATAGCGAAGCTGTGACCTGATGTTGGCACAAAATCCACAGCAGTAGGACAACCCTATTGCTGCCAAGCTCAGAGCAAAAACACACGGCTCGATGTTACATGGTGCCTCAGTCCCGAAATCACATGTGCGTTTCGAGCACCGCACAGCAGCAGACGCTGAGCTCCCAGTGCTCAGCTCACAACTACTCTGGGACCTCACTCCTCTGCTCAGACCTCTCCACAGTCGCCACCTTGATCTCAGCACTAGATCTCAGCATTAACCTTAGCAAGGTCTTGTTCCAGAGCCTCCTTGGTCGAGCCCTGCTGCCCTCCCGCTTGACCTCTACTATGCCAGAACTCACCCTCTTCCCCTGGCGTCCTCTCCCAAGCCCCAGTGCTTTATCTGCAGCTTTCCGAAAGGGCCCTCTTAAAATCTAACTTTTAAATGCCATCACAGAAACCCATACAACTCTATTTAAATATTCATAGTAGACTATTAAGAAGCAAACAAAAACTTAAAACAGTTACTTTTTCTGGGAGCATCCACCTAAATGTCTAGAAGCCATATATCTAATATAATGGAAAAGGAACGCACCGAATACCAAGTGCTCAGACTTGCCAGCCTTTCCTCTCACTCTGCCCAGGACGAGCTGGTGTTTACCGCAGACGCTCCAAAAATTTAAACCCCACTGGCCATGCAGGCACCTACTACACCCACATGTCAATTTTTCTTTAAAAAAATAAAGAAAGAAAAAAGAAGACCCATACAGATTTATTCCACTGAAATGAGCTCCAATTAAGTAGTATATTTAACTGGAATAGTTACTCTGAGACTACTTTTTCACAGAGTAACTATTAATATTGACTGATTGTTTTATGCTACAAAGTATTTCCATACCATTGGTAGTACTAAAAATTCAAGTGTGGGAACTTGAAACACAATGTGTTCCTTACATACATTGTTAATAAATGATGGCTATGACCCAGACTGGCCCACAAAAGATGACTTAACTCCAAATGAGATGAAACATAGCCAGAGCCTGAATATGAGGCACAAAGGCTTCTCTTACTTTGAAAGGCACGATTTCTGAATAGGCCAGAAGGTACCAACAGGTACCTTTTCTCTACACCTTGCTATTATACATCCCTCTCCCAAGCCCTGGGGAAGAATACCAAATTCTGCACTAAGCACACCCAGGCCATTCCAACATCTCGAATTGTCTTGTGCCCTAAAATTACGGTTTTCTGCTCTGGCCTACAAGAACTTCCCTTCCTCAGGGCACCCAGGCCCTGGCAGGAAAGCACTGCATGTGCCTGAGTGAGTGACAGGAAGCCCTTCCCATGGAATCCTTCTCAGGGTAGGGGGCTCTTGGGTCGGCAGTGAGGCCCACACCAAAGCCCCACCTAGCGAACCAAAGCAGGAGGTTATCATCCGTTTAATAGGGTGACTTTTCCCATCTCACATTTTACAGATGACCTGGCCCCAAGGGAGCGGAGGGGAGGAGGTGACAGATGACAGCCCTGAGTCGAGAGCAGTGGGCTCCGTGGCCCAGCGCAGAGCTCACACCCACTGCAAGCTGCGGGGGGTCGCCAGGATTCGCACCGGTCTCGGCTTCCTGGGTAGCTACAGGAACCCTGCTCCCCGGGCCACTCCCGGCTACTCCACGAAACACGCCCAGAGCGGGAACTCACACCTTCCCGAGTTCCTGCTTTCCCTCTGAACCCTCACGAAGGGCACACGGTCCACAGCCCTGTCTTTAGCCGCCGGCAGGAAGGGCCCTCCCGCCGGCGCACGTGGCCCCGCGGTCCCGGCCCACTGGCGGGCCGCCGCGTCCGGCCGGCACAGGAAGTTTGGGGCGCGGGGCAGGGGCCCGCCGGGCTGACGTCTGGGGTCCCAGCTGCCGGAAAGGGTGACGACCCCACCTTCCCGTCCCTCGGTTCCCAGCCGGGAGCCGGGAGCGCTCGGGAGCGCGGGGCAGCGGCGGCCTTTTCCCGGCTCTCCCCTCGGGGACCGCCCCTCCTCCCGCACCGCGCCGGCCGCCGAGCGCCACGTCAGCCCGAGCGCCCGGCCCCGACCCGGAGCCCGCAGCGCCCACGCCCCCGGCTCCCGGCCCGGCCTGCGCCGGCAGTTACCAGGGCGCGAAGAACATGACGAAGTGCGCGGCGCTCCGGATCCCGTGCGTGAACATGTCGGCCGAGTACAGGTGCTTGGCGTGCGGGTCCTGCCCGTCCGCCGCCGCCTCCCCGGCCTCCCCGGCCCCGGCGCCCCAGCGCCCGCCGCCGCCGTGGCCCAGCAGCAGCAGCAGCAGCGCGGCCAGGGCCGGCGGCCGGGCCCGCGGCGGGAGGAGGCGTCCTGGGCGCGCGGGCATCGCGGCGGGGCTGGGCGCGCTCTCGCCGCGGCCGCCGGTCCCTCCGCGCCGCCGCCTCCCACTGCCCGCCCCGCGCCCCGCCCCGGAGAGGCCGCGCCCCTTCCTCCCCCGCCCGCGCCGGCGCGCGCCCGCCCCCCGCGCCCCTGCCCGGCCCGAGTCCGCGAGCCCGCTGGGAAGGGAGCGAACGACGGGACCGAACCTACAGGTCCTTCGGCGCGCGGCCTCCAGCACTTCCCGGGACGGGCCGGTTCGCCTAAATCCCGCGGGGGCCCGTGGCCCTCCCCAGACCCAGGCCCCTGACCGGCCTTTCTCTCGGAGCGACCGTGAGCACCCACGAAGGAACGAGGAGGCCAGGCAGGGAAGCCACAGAGGGGACTGTCGGCCTCGGTTAACGTCAGCACACAGACACCCCGGGACTTCAGGCCAAAGGAAGAAAAGAGCTGCTGTCAGCAGAATGTAGGAAATTGGGCAGAAGTGGCTGGGGTTTACACCTGAATGAGTCAGACACTTGGCCAGACCTCAACTGCGATTCCGATCCGGGCCTGGGCTCAGAGGGCTGATGAAACCGGCTTCCCAAGTGAACTCTGGAAAGGTCAGAGCAGCCTCTAGTAGATGAGAAGGGCTCTTTGCAGCACTGGCCCATGTCCTGGGCCCTAACTCATCCCAGTGACCAAATGAATGTTGACACGCCTGCTCTGGCTGAACTCAGCCTTGTGGAATGGCCAGAGGGCATGCCCGGCACTGGGCACCTCATAACTCACACCTGCACACACACCTTATGGCAGGTGGTAGTTGAAATCCCAGCCCTGCCCTGAGGATCTGAAGCGAAAGGAGGGTGAATCACCAGGTTGCTTCCCAGACTCCTGCTAGGTCTGTGATTATCCTCAATCCGGGAGGCCCCAGGTAGTAACTCTGGGCGTGGCAACAGGGTCAGTGCCTATTGACTCACCGGTCATTATTCTGCTCCAGCCCTAGTTTCAGCCACTTGTGAACCTTTAACCATGGTTTGCCAAACACCAAAATCATCAGTTTCCCTCGAAAACCTACTCTCCCAGCCACCCAAGCTTGAATGGTGGGAGGCATCTCCCATTACTCCATCCTTTCCCTGTGTCCCTTGTGTCTCAAGAGTCAAAACAACCACATTTCTTGCAACTGTCATTTCCGTGTTCATATCCTGAGTAGACCCTAAACCTGGCCTATTGCTATAGCTTTCTAAGTGTCTCCTTCGTTCACATGGCTAGAAAATGAATTTTCCTAAAGCCTGCATTTGATCAACACAGTTTGCAGCTTAAACTCGGACCAACACACCACCACTGTCCCCATGGCCTTGGCCTATGGGGTAAAACACAAATTCCTTGGGCTGCCATTCAAGACCTTCCGTGATGTGGTTCTGTCATGCCTCATGTCCCTGTGAAACTTGCCACTAGAAATCCAGGGATTCTCTCCAATAATCTGTTGTTGCCAGACGCTAATCGCTATGCTCTCCAACGCCTCATACCTTCCAAACCTTTCCACTGGGCCATCAGGAAATTCCAACAAAGGATTACCATACACAATTCGTATGGCATCAACGTCTTTCCTTATCTTAATAGAAACAGCTCTAGGAGCCCTCTCAAGTGCTGGCTGCTCGTTCTTCCACACCTGGAGTCCCTCAGAGCCAGAAAGGAAGGCAGGCACCTTCCCTCTTCCCCGCTGCTCCTTCCAAATCATTTCTCCCCCTTCCTCCTACAAACCTGCAGCTCTCCTTAAATTGATGCTATTGGCTGTGACAGCCTCTGTGCTTCCAGTTCCTGTGTTCTTCCACATCACTCCCCCGCATTCACTGCCGACTTTGGTTCCTGGTTCATAGTGTTCCTGGTAACCGCTTTCCTGTCTTTATTGCAGGTATTTTCAGCATCTGGGTGATGAGCCATCTGTCTGTCCCTCTGTAACTCCCTCCCAAAGTGCTTGTCATCACCAGCATCTGCACCATCTCCAAAATCTGAAGTAAAAGCATCCCACCCTGCGTGGCACCTCCTAGATTTGCAGTTCACGTGCAAAAGAAACCTACTTCTGCTATGCTTCTCCCTCACTGTGACCTCTGAGCTAGTGATCCCACCATCTCATAATCCCTTCCCAGTCCTCCAGACAGCTATGGCCTCCCTGCTCCTGACCAATCAGATCCCAGAGATCCTCATCCTGCATGTCCTGCCTCGCCAGAGACGCTGCAGAGCCTCGTGTTTGCTTTCCTTGTGCCTTTAACAGTGGCCAAACTCTGCTGGAGAAAGCCCACACAACCAAGCAGCAACTTTGCCTTCACATTCATGAAAATAAGCCTTAAATTCCTACTCAGCCCTGCCCAGAAACTGATAGCGTTTCTCTAGGCTGTCACACTCTCTGACCTGCTGCTGCCATACTCCCACTGACATGGCCCCCAAATCCCCATCAGCACCATCTCTCAGTTGTCAACTGGACCTCGTACTTCTCCCAGAAAAGTGAGGCCAAAAGCATGAGGTCCTTCATCTTTCCACTGTCAAACCTGCATGCCCCTATGCAGGCACTTTCCCCATCTTCCCTGTGCTCACACGGGAGGACTGTCATGTCCCTGCCTAGCAAAGGCCAGTCCTCCAGAGTAGCGCCTCCGCCACAGATATCCAGGTCCTGATTCCTAGAACCTCTGATGGTTACTTTATATGGCAGAAGAGACTTTCCAGGTGCGGTTAAATTACAGATCTTGAGCTGGGGATATCTGGTCTATCTGGGTGGGCCCTAAATATTATCACACGTGTCTTCGTAAGAGAGAGGCAGAGGGAAGTTTGGCTACAGAGGAGGAGATGATGTCACAAAAGCAGGGAGAGATTTGAAGATACTACATTGCCGGCTTGGAAGCGGGAGCAGGGTGCCCTGAGCCGAGGAATGTAGTGCTAGATGCTGCTAGATGCTGGAAAAGGCGAGGAAACTATCCCCCTAGAGCCTCCGGAGGGACCTGCGGCCGTATGGACAAGGTGACTTTAGTCCATAAAACTGATTTGGGACTTCTGACCTCCAGAACTGTTAGAGAGTCAATGCGTGTTGTTTTAAGCCACCAAGTTGGTGGTAACTTGTTTCAGCAGGCGTGGAGCACTCAGGCGCCCTCCCTGCTCACCTGCTCAAGGGCTGTGCTCTTTCAGTTATCGCATTTTTCTCTCCTGCACAAACTGTCAACCGCTGCCTCCTACTGGATCATCTCCATCAAGGCACAGATGTGCTTTCGCATCTCCCAACTTAAAAATAAAGAAACTCCCTGACCTTAAGTCCCCCTAGTTACTGCTATCCCGACTCATTGTTTTCCTTCACAGCAAAACCTCTTTGAAAAGTTCTCTGCACTTTGCTTTCCACAAGTCCTCCAGCCCAGGCCACCCTGGCCCCCAGACCCACCACACACCAAATCTGCTCTTCTCAAAGTCACCAAGGATTCACATTGACAAGTCAAAGGAACACTTTGCTCGTGTCCCTGGCCCTCTTAGGGCCATCGACATTGGCACCACCTGAATCTGCTGTCCCTTCAGCTTCTCTGATTGGCCTCCACCACCTTTGGATGTTAGCTTCTCAGAGCTCAGCCTCCAGCCCACTTTTCTCTCTCTGCGCTCACTCCCGAGGTGACCCTATTCACTGCCATGGCTCTAAATACCATCTCTGTGCTGATGACACCAACATCCACACAGCAGTGAGGCCTCTCCCCGAGCCCTCACTGCCTCCTGATTCCTCCTCTTATTTGCCTTGCACGCACCCCAAAACCGAACTCGTGTTCCCCATGGCAATCTGCTTGTCCCCTGGCCTCTCCGCCTCAATAAACAGTGCTTCCTTGCTGTTTGTTCAAACCAGAAACCTGGGCTGCAAACTTCCTTCCCCTTTTTCCTCCCTGCGACACCTTGACCGCCACCCCGTGCCCCATCTTCCCACCGGCAAGTCTGGTCCTTTCCAGTTCTGAGCTACACTTCCCACTGACTTACTCCCTGTCACCCCCACCACATCTTCTCATCCTACCCACTTCAGTAGTCCCCCGAGTCCCTGCGACCTGTCCTTTGTACGGCAGCGAGGACCGAATCATATCACTCCTTCACTTAACTTCCTTCTGTGGCTGCCTTTTCACGTAGAATAAAATCCCAGCTCTTTGCCTTGGTTTTCAGGAGATTTCAGGAAAGATGCAGTCTCATCCCAGACCACTGTGCCCTCTGTTCCCCTAGATTCTAGCCATTTGGGATGATTCTAAACACCTTCCGCGAGTGCCACAGGCCTCTCCAGCACCGTGCGCTTTAGTTTCTGCGTGGCCCTTTTCATGATGTGATGCCATTTTGCTGCAGATTCATGTGTTTAGTTGGTTAACTGGCCCTCTTCTCCATCAGTAAGCCCCATGAAGACTGGAGGGTATCTGTCACACCCACCACTTTCTCCCTAGACCCCAAATGCCTACACGTAGTAGATGCTCAACAAGTGTTGGACGAAGGAATCCGTCTAACCAGGCCCCACTAGGACTTGATGACTCACTGTGCCTCCACCGGCCCTCACGTGCTGCCTTCCCTACATGACTGATGCACCCCCTAACCTCCCCCTCGGCTACTGTGCTCTCCTCTCCCTCTGAACCCCCAGCCCTGCTGAGAGGTTGACATGCTGCTTCATATGGTAGCAGCTACAAGTGGCCCCGCCTAGATGCCCACTTTGATCAGCCTGGCTTCCAGCTCAAAGGAGCCTAAAAATGGAGACACAACTGCATGTTTACGGCAATGAAGTAAGCGTAAGTTTCTCAGGAAAGACTTCCCTGACTGCCAGCCGGGGTTAGCACCCCCTGCACTGTGCTCTCCTAATACGCTGTCCTTTCTCTCCATATCCCTTTGCAGAACAGGAATTATTTGCTTGCGTAATTTTTTGTTTTGTGTCAGCCTTTCCCCCTAGACTGTAAGCCCCGTGGGATGACGGGTGTGAACGTGATGTCTAGCGCACAGCAGGCATTTATTTAATAGCTGTTTGTTGAATGAATGAGTGAAGGAATGAATGAGAAGTCACATTTGTCTACCTTCCAATGTGGTAGAGGATGCCTTCCTTGAGAGAGACCCCCTCAAAATCACAGCCTTGTCCCAAACAGATAAGGCAGTAGACACTGGGGCCGGTGTTGTCACTACTGATGAAGTAGTATTGTGACACTACCTTCTTATTGCAAATCTGTAGCCTTCGAGGAGCTGCCCCTGCTTCCAATGGCAGCCCGCGTGGTGCGTGGCAAAGCCCTTTGTGGTAGCTGTCCTCGTCCCTGTGAGCACTACGAGAACTGAAGCAGGAGGAATTGCTACTGACCGGGAAAAACCATAGCTTTTGTTTTCCGCTTCCAGGAGGGTATCACGACACCCCGGTGTGTTGTCAATTTGGGAAGAGGACCCCGCAGAACATTCAGAAACCAAAATGCCCCCATTTGAACCACTTTAACAGGTGCATCCTGAGTTATTATTGGGCTAGAAGTGCTACTTTTAGGCAGGTACTGAAAGCGTTTACATCCTGTTCTTCTAACTTGGTCAGAACATCCTGAAAGGTGCCTCTGAAAAAGAAGAGAAACCGCTTTCTTGATGAGCACTTGTGACCGTTCAAATGCGATTGCTGAGAAGGGGGTCAAAGCTAGCGGAATGCTCTCATCAGAGAAAATCTAAGAAAAAGATCAAAGCAATTTCCCAGCCTGGAGTCACCCAAGGAAGTAGAGCTATTTCCAGTGTAGTGAAATGGTGATGAAAGTTGATGTCTACTCACTGCCCACATAAGCTCCTTGGGCAACACAGCCTAGTAAACAATTAATAAGCGCACGCACGCGCACACACACAAACCCACATTATATCGTAATAGACTCAGGTGTTCGGGAGACAGAAGCTTTCCCGATCCATGTGGGATCTCTGGGTGGAGGCGTGGTGGAGACAGTGTCTCTGTTGGCTGGGTCGTGACCACCGTGCCGAAAGATCTGTGGTGTTTCTCAAAATCCACGCAGCACGTGCTCCCGCTCTCCCTGGCTCACTTAGTGCTTGCACATGCTGGCTGTCCTGCCATTCCCACAGCTCTTTGTCTGCCGGATGCTATCGTGGGAGCTCTTCCATCTACGTCCCAGAGTTTCCAGGTGCAGGGCCCACAGGCTGACGCAGAAGCTCGCCCATCAGCGCCCGGGTTTGAGAACAGGGGAGAAGACTTCCCACTGAGGGCGCAGGCTGCTCACTGCGCCCTTCCACTCTTGGCAGTGCTAGCTGGCACGGATGGCCTTAGCCCTGGATCTGTGGTGTTCCACATGCGCCTGGGGACGCACCTTTCTCATGGCGCTTAGAGGCCAGCTTTTCATGGCTGCCTGAGATACAAACTCTGCCTGACCCATCTCTGGCAGGACACTAGACGTGACCCCTGCAACCTCTGCCCAGCTACTCCACCCTTGCAGGATGGAGTTTGCATGGCCTCTGAAAGAATGTCAACTGTTGATATACCGAGCCTGGAAGGATACTTGGACACTGGCCAGATGAAATGGAGATGAGGGAAGAAAGAAAGAGAGACAAATTTATTTCCCAAAGGACTTCTCAGAGATTTTTATATGTCAGCGTACCCTGTGACTCTCTCAAAGTATCCTATGGAGTGTTTCCCACACTTTTGTGACCATGCACTCATTTTTAGTTGTGGTGTCTCTTGTGCTAACGCTCTGAGAACACTCTGCGAAGTGCTCTGCGGAGGCTAGGTCGTATTTTACACGAAAGGATCCATGTCTGGCCTCCTTCGCTCACCGGAGCTGCAACGTCTCCTCCCTTTGGTGCACTTAATTGCAAGGTAATTCACTCAGCAATATTTATGGGCTCTAGTTTGTGTCAGGCATTTTTCTAGGTGCGTAGGATCAGCAACGACTGAGCGAGACAAAAACCCTGGCCCTAATGGCAGGCACCTCAGTGCTTGCTGGGCACACAGCCAGTGACGAGATAAAGGCGATACATACTTCAGTGGCCACTGGGAAACGCCAAGGAGAAACCGTAAGGCAGCGGAGGGGATATGAAGGGTCAGGGTTCAGATGGGATGTCAGGGTTTGGACAAGGTTCTTGGGGACGTGGCTTTTGAGTAAAGATACGAGGGAATAACACACGTGACTGTCTGCAGGAAGAGCATTGCAGCTGAGGGAACAGCAGCTGCAAAGGGCATAGAGCAAATGAGGACGAGGCGAGTCTGAGGGGGGCAGTGGGAAGAGGTGTGCACAGAGCTTTCTTGGGGGCGGAGGGAAGAGTTGCTCAATATTGAACATGGTAAATTGAGGATGTCTGCAGACACCTGGAGTTGTTCAGATGGTCACTTGAGCCCAGGGGGGAGATGTGGGCCTGATATAAAGTCGAGAGTCATTAGTCACTGGGATGGTATTTAAGGCCCTGAGGGAGGAGGAGATCCCTGTGGGAGTGAGTCTGGAAGAGAGACGAGGTTCGAGGTTCGAGGCTGAGCCCTGGGGCGTCTCATGGTTTTGAAGGACAAGCAGATGAGGAGGCAAAAGAGACGAACATGAAGTAGCCAGGAGGGTAGGAGGAAAACCTGATAACTGTTGTCCTTAAAGGCCAACATTCACTCTCAAATGCGTCCCAGTTTGGACAATACACTAATGGTTCAGGTGTGATGAGCTCTAAGCCCTTTGCCTCTGGACTTGGCAGGGTCTGCGTCACTGGCGCCCTTGGTAATAGCAGTTTCCGTGGAGGCGGCAGCAGGAATCTGATTGGAGTGGCTTCAAGAGGGGGAAGGGAGGAACCAGAGACGATGCAATGTGTATAAACAGCTCTTTCGAGAACTTCTCTTATAATGCAAAGGAAAGGAACACAACAGTAGCTGGAGGGGAGGGAGGGGCCGAGAGGATTTTGGTTTTTTTTAACATGAAAGAAAAGTCAACATATTTGATTTTTTGATGGTCCAGAAAAGAAGGACACATTGATGCTGCAGAAGGCAGAAAGGGAGAATTTCTGGAGCAATGGCCCAGAGTGAGTGTAGGAGGATGTCACCAAGTGAGCAGGAGGCCAGGCTGGCTTCCCCAGAAGCACAGACAATTGCCTGTGACAAGAGGAGAGCAGGCACGGCGGGGGACACCCACAGAGGTGGGTAGATGTGGGTGCCGGGCACTTGTACCCGTCCTCTTCCGAGGGCTTCCAGTTTTTCACCTAACGGGAAGCGGTATCATGAGTTGAGACTGATAATGGGGAGTACTGGAGGTTTGGGGAGGGCAGAGAGGTGTGAAATAGAGGTCTAGAAAAGAATGGGAGAGTGCAGAGACCAGGCTATTATTGCTTGGTGGCCTCGAGGCTCCCCTTGAAGTCAACGTGACATACCTGGATGTTCTCCCGCACGCACGTTCTGAACTCTCTCTAGGTACGTTCCGCTGTGTGGGTCAGCCACAGAGTGAATGGGAAGTCGGATTTATCCAGGCTTGTGATTTGGTTAAGTATGTAACAAAGGCAGAGGGAGGCAACAGAGGGAGAATGTATGTGGGGTAGGAATGACGATACTTGACTATGGAATTCAAGCTGGGTAGACTAATAAAACAATTATCTTAAGAAATTGCAACACTCAGCCATGTATACATACAATTCACAAGTTCATTACCTCTTTGACGTGTTAATGATTTCCAGTGGGTCACACACGCGTCAATCAATTTATTGAGAAGTCCTGCTCCACACCTTCCTCTCTAGTTCTAACACCACCGCTGGCTGTGACTCCTGGTTCCTTGTGCTCCCATACAAACAATATGCAATAATTCTGACCAGGATCATCTTGAGACAACAGGTCTATCATGTCACTGCTCTGTCCCAAAAGAAAGAATAGCTCTGTATTTCCAGTTAAATCACATCCCAAACCCTCTGCCTGGTCTTTGTAGCTCCTTCTATTTTTGCAAACTTGTCCCTTACACTGGGTAACTCTGCTCCAGGCAAGCTGCTTTCCTTACTGTCCCTGCCAGATGTTGTGTCATTTCCAACTCTCTTCCTTTGCTCCTGCTGTGTTTTCTGCTTGAAACGATCTCCTCTCTCCTTTCAAAATTATATCCGCTACAATACTAAATGGCAACAGTTGTTGGTACAGGGACAGGAGTGGAATTGGAGTGGGCCATGGGTAAAGAAACACGCAGACATATATACACACATATGCATACACACTAACACTTGCATTTGAATTTTTTGCAATAAGCATGTCTTCATATCACTTCTGTAATTGTGTACTTGAAAAAAGTTTGAATTTAATTTTAAAGATCACTTCTTAGTTGCTATTTGGCAATAGGTATTTTAAATTTAAATAAGTACACCTTTTGATCAAACAATAAGTCTAGGACCTTATCTTCAGTAGCTAACTTCAAAATTTCATTGCAGCATTGTTTATATTAGCAAACCTTTGAAAGCAAACCAATACCCCTTAGGAAAGTATTGAGGAAATTAAAAATGGCATATTCAGACCAGGCAAAATGTGCATGATGATTTATTTTAATGCTTCATGATGCAGCCTCTGCCGTCAGATGAACTGGGTTTGAGTTTCAGCTCTAGCCCTTCTGGCTACATGACTTTAGGTAATTAAAATTTTCTGTGCTTAACTTTCTTCACTGTTTTTTTTTTTTTTTT
>NW_012138414.1:548573-560696 GCF_000956105.1 Propithecus coquereli
CGGGGGTCTCTCTCTTGCTCAGGCTGGTCTCGAACTCCTGACTTTGAGCGATCCACCCGCTTTGGCCTCCCAGGGTGCTAGGATTACAGGCGTGAGCCACCACGCCCGGCCTTTCTTCACTGTTAAATAGAGACCTTAGGGATTTACTGTAAGGAAGAGATGGACGACTATTACACATGAAGCATTTAAAACTATGCCTGGTTCCACCTAGGATGTGGAAAGCAGTAATAAAGTATTCCCCTATCCTAATAACAGAAGAATAAACTACAATCAAAACAAACAAAACAAAAGACAGACAAACTACAAAATTATAACTTTGCATGAACTCACCAGAGAGCTGAAGCCACAGGGCAACGAAGTATCCCGAAATCCAAGAATAATCAGGCACCTCCAAGGAAAGATGGAACACACTCACTGAGTCCCCTGCGGCAGACACAGGAGGAAGAGATGCTGGGACAGTAAAAGCAGGTAAGAAGAATTCAGCTACACCTTCTAGTAAACTGCGAAAGGCCAAGTGTGGGCTGGCATGAGAGTCTGAACCCCCGAGAGCTGCAGACACGAAGGGAGTTTGCACTCACACATGGGATCTTCTACGTGGGCCTCCACAGCGTGCGCACCAGAGAGACTGGGAGCAGAGCAAGGAGACCAAGAGAACCTCGTTGGTGGTTCAGACCTGGAAAATGGGACTGGCTGCTCTTATAGGAAAGGCACAAAATTGAATCCTCCTTCCCTAAAAAAAAAAGTTTAGGTGCTAGGGCACTGGTGAAGCTGGGGATGCTGGGGGAGGAGTCAAAGAAAAAGTAACGTCCTCCACCCCTGGAGAAGAGCAGGAGACGGTTCTGGGTCCAGGACAATATGCCGACATGAATAGAGTCTCCTACATCGGGGGAGGGGCAGGGAACTGTCCTATGCAAGACCTGTAACAGATACAAGGCAGTTTGGCTGTCACTGGGAAGAAGAGCAGGATCACTGAGAAAGCTCCATCCCTGAGACCTGGGCAGACAGGATTCGCCTAAGATTAAAGCTGGATCAGGATACTAGAGAACCTCCCTTCCCTCTTCCACCACCAGGGTAGCAAGCACCAAGAAACAAGAAAGAACAGTCTACTTCTTGGGAGGGGGCAAGAACATGGAGAGAAGCCTCCCCTTCTTTGGTGCAGGCACACAGGGAAGACTGAAAGTTGAGGGTGGAGCAGGAGCGCTAAGGAAAAAAGCTCTAGAACCCCAGCCCCCATCCTAAGCACAGGGTAATGTTAGAGGAATTGAAGCCAGTGATGTACTGAAGGTCACCACGGCAACAGCAAAACTCAAACCCACCTCAATTCCTGAGTAGGTTTACTCAGGAGAATGCAATAGTTCGGCATATTGCATTCCCAATGCTAATGGCCTAGCATAGGAGGTGCGCCCATTTACAGAAATAAATACTGTTTACCTCAGTTGACTATTCTACACATAATGTCCAACATTCAATCAAAAATTATAAAACAGACATACAAAACAAGATAAAACAGAGTCAAGAGACAAAGCAGTCAACACAACCAACCAGACACAACTAGAGCAGTCCTTCTCAAACTTTAATGTGCATATAGATCACATGGAGATCTTGCTAGACTGGTATTCTGATTCAGTTGGCCTGGGAGTCTGATTTCTAATAAGATCCCAGGTGATATGATGCTGTCGAACTGTGGTCCACATTTTGAGTAGCAAGAGGCTACTTCTCTGAGTGTTCTTCCCTCCATGAAGAATTGTGTATTTGTGAGCCCTTGAATCACTGAAAGTGTTTCTCTGTTCTTGACAGGTTAGAGACAGCTTGGCTATATAGAGAATTTGGGGTCACGATGTTTCTCCCTCGAAACTCTATAGATATTGGTTGCTTCACTGATTTTAGTATGTATTAATATATTATAGAAAACATAGCATCTATTTTATAATTCTGAAACCAGTTTGCATTTCCTTTTTTCCACTTTTTTTGTTATGTAACCTTCTTTCAGGATGTTAACAGAGTTCTTTATACACAAATTTCCAAACTTTCACCAGGGCACGTTCAGTATTTGAATCTCCTCATTTTGCCTAGTACCCAGTGGGCTCTTTTAATTGGGAGGTTTAGGTTTCTAGGAAGTTTCACATGTCTTTAAATATTGCTTTTCTTTCATTTACTCTGGTGTCTTCTTCAGAAATACCAATTACTCACATGTTGGATCTTCATTGTATGACCATGAAATCCCCCATATTCTTTTCTCCTGTTTTTTTGCATTGTGTATTGCATTATGGTATACATATTTTTTCTAGGCTATCTCTGTATTACTGAAATAATTTTTGACAGGGTTGATTCTGCTCTTTACCACTTCTAATGCATTTTGAAATGTCGATATTATCTGCTTAATTCTAAAACATTTTTTCAATACCTCATTTATTTCCCTTTATGGCTCTGCTTACTTCTCAGCTTAATCCTCGGTTGTCATGTCATCTTACCATTCATCTTATTTTATGGAGACTACGTTTCTTGAACGCTGTTGAGGGTAAAATGCTGATGCTGTATGAAATTCATCATTTTTTGCCAAAAATATTTTTCAAAAATATACTCTTTCTCTGAATCTTACTGGTGGGATTTATAATAAAGAACCTCTTCATAGACACCATATTAGTTTTATTCTTGCTTACTGGTTGTTGCTAATCCAGTCGTCCACTCAGAGGATAGCAGCAAGCCTTTGAGCCACAGGCTATGCTGAGTAGGGAACTTCGCCTCTGTGAAATTTCTCTTCTGTTCAGAGTGAAGCCATTCTGCCTGGCACCAGGCCAGTTGTGGCCAGGCCTCCAATCTGGCACATAGAGATCTGCCTCTTCAGCTCAGTTTTTCTGTATAGCTGTTACCCCGTCAACAAAGACTGGCCTTTTAGTGAGCCCATTATCCAAGGATGCTACTCCCACCATGACCAGCAGCGTCTTGTTCGGTAGGGTGGCAGGCTTCCAGCCCAATTTTACCAGACTGCTCACCACCACAATTGTGATTACCTTCATACTTTGGGGAAATGGTAAGTTCCTCTCGTGAGCTACAGAACCACCGTTCTCCACTAATTACAGTAGTCTGGACCTCTAAGTCCTGTATCAACCCCGTAAACAGGGATCCCAGCAGTCGACACAATTAGACAGACTTCACGTGGAACTTTCCAGGTGTCTTTAGTCTGTTTGGTCTGCTATAACAACAATATATCATAGACTGGGTGGCTTATACACAACAGAAAGTTATTGCTCATAATTTTGGAGGCTGGGAAGTCCAAGGTCAAGGTGCGGTAGATGCAGTGTCTGGTGAGGGTTGCTTTCTGGTTCACAGGTGGTGCTTTCTCTGTGTCCTCACAAGGTAGAAGTGGGAAGGCAGCTCTCTGGCCTGTTTTATAAAGGCGCTATTCTCATTCATGAGGGCTCAATGTTGCTACCTTCATGACAATCACCGCCCAAAGGCCCTGCCTCCTAATACCAGCACATTGGTGATTAAGTTTCAACATATGAATTTGGGGGGACACAAACATTTAAATCATAGCAACAGGTTAGTCTCACAGCCTACCCTTTTCTCCAGAACTCAGCCCTTCCAGCCCGGAGATTCACAGAGGCCAGAACTTTGTCCGTTACTTCCCAGGAGGTCATCCCTTTCCTCAGGGAGGGGTGAATCTCTGACATGCTGATGACTTACTTCCTTAGCTTTCTGTATAAATGGATGCTCTTCCTAATTTTACATTTCTTAGATTATTTATTTAGGAATTGGTAGGGAATGAGTATTTATAAATCCCAAACCAAACATCTCTACCTGAAAGTCTCAGAACATTTTTTCAAATGAGAGCACGATTATCTCAGGTATAGAGATGGTAGCAGTGTTTTTCCTTCCTTTGCTCTTAAGCAAAAGCATGGTCCTTTCAAATTGCACATTCTACACTTGAAAAACTAGGACTTTCATTCTCTTTTTGCATTGCAGATTAAATGGATCATAAATTAGACATTGCCTTTACAATTAAAGATAATCTATTTGTTAATTTGTTTGCTTTAAATTAAGAAGTTCAAGCAAAAGTTAATACTCACTATCCAATGAAATATTCCTCAACCCTTATTGCATTTTATTTTATGAATAGGTCATTTAGAAATATTGTATCACTTATCATATGTATGATAATTCAGAGTAAATTAGCATCCATCTCTGAAAAAAAATTCTCGGTGCTATACATTCAAATGTCTAAAGAAGGATCAGTTTATTCCTCTTAACTTTCAAAGAATAATGCATCATTCAATATATATATTTCATTTAATGAGCATATCTAGGCTTCTTTTGCTTGAGTCAAAATTTCTGGAACCAAAGGTCATGAAATTAACTAAGTTGTTTATAAACAGAGCCCCTTATGAAAAACTTTGAGAAATGTTAAAAAAAAATCTTATACAAATATGTTTTCTCTTTTTCTCCCTTTTACTATTTTAGTAAAATTATATATTTCCATAGAACTAAAAAAAATCTCCTTTTAAAGAATTTCAGCCCATATTTAATTTCCTCTGGATATGCCATTATCTTCTTTTTTATCCTCTTTTTAATCCATCTGAATAAAGATCAAAGGTTTAGACACTTTGAGAGTTGTTTGTTCAATGGCCACGTGGGCATGGAAAAACAAAACCAAAACAAACAAACAAAAAAACCCGATTGCATTAGGGTAACAAAATCAACTTAAAGTCTTCAGTCTTCACAATGGGAGAACTGTAAAGCCACATAATTTTTGGCTAACATTAAAAATTAGGTCTTCGCTGTGCCTCCTTGCACAGTGTTTAACTAAACATGGAAGACTGTACAGCCTCACACGTGTAGGTCAGACATAATATAAAATACACCAAATGCATTTAATGATGGACAAACCCCAATGATGTAACTATAATTTTTCTGCTCCATTAAAATATCTCCCTGCATTTTTCATAAACACAGTGACGCGATTCCTGTTGTTCCAGCCAAATCCCCACACCCGCAGCGGCATCCTCCCTCTCCTATCACGGGAAGAGTGGTGGCGCTCCGAGGTGTGTTGTCCTGTGATGTGCAGGGAGCCAGCTTCTGGGGCGGCCACCAGGAACTGCTGCATGTCTGCAGCGGTAGCTGCTCACATCTGTGTAACGGAGGCTTGCAGAGTCTGGAATTTCTGAGTTAGGGGCTGTCTCTGCCAAGGACTTGCTGGCAAAATTTTTGTCTGCAAAACAGACACAATAATGAGGACCTCGTATGGACTTTAAGAAGTGCCCTACAGCCTGGAAACTTCAGTTGGCAGAAGTGAAGGAAGAAATTCACTCTTGTCTTAGGAAAAAACATGTTTCTATGGTAGTTCTGAACGTTGTCCCTGGTGTAAGACAACACATTTATTTTAAATGCAAATAAGGCCAGTGATAGAATTTGACACTAGAGCGCTGAAGCCAAATCCAGAGGTACCCTCCTTGTGATTCTTGAGTGGTTCTTGGCCACAACACTGCCGTCCCGTCCACGCAAGTCGAAATCGTGCCTGAGTGCAGCTGGTGGGAAACGCGGACGCTGAAGACGATCTCTGTTAGGGCTGATTTGTGAACCTGTGCCGAGTGCATGTGTTGAAGCCCTAACTCCCAGGACCTCGGAATGTGACTGTATGTGGAGACAGTGCCTTGAAAGAGGTAATTAAGTTAAAGTGAGGTCATCAGGGTGGGCCCTGATCCAATGTGACTGGTGTCCTTATGAAAGGGGAGGTAGGACGCACACACAGAAGGAAGACCACGTGAGGACACAGGAAGAAGATGACCATCTACCAGCCATGGAAAGAGGCCTCAGGAGAAACCAACCCTTCCCATACCTTGATCTCCAGCTTTTGGAACTGTGAGGAATGAAGTTCTGGTGTTTGGGCCACCCAGTCTCCGGTGCTACATTACGGCAGCCCTAGCAAAGTAAAACACTATCCAAATCTTCCCTCATTTGGTGCTACCGAGCCTTGGAATGCCTTTCCATTTTGGAAGGAGCCATGGGTCCCCGGAGTGAACGATGCTGACAGGTGGCTTCTGCCTGTGGATACACAGTTCTTTGAAGGAGGCACCTTTTTTCTACTATGACAGTGAGCTTCCTTTTCTTATTTTCCTCTCTGTACTTTTAAAAACACAACAAAAGACAACGAGACTAAAGCACAAGAGAGAAAGTGAAGGTGATGAGAGAGCTGCAGCCCGTCCTGGCTGTCTGAGAAGGGGGACACCCTCCACCCCTCCCTGCTCAGAACCCTCTGCCTGTGACTGTTCAGGTTTGGGGCCTGGGGTTCCCAGCAGACACATTTTTCATAGAAATTATGGCAAAGTCATTTCCGATACCTACAAAGTGGGCATTTTTTTGTGAGTTAGACAGTTTTTGGCATTTGTATTAATAGAACAAAGGAAGTGAACCTTCCTTGGATTCATGTTTCAATTCATAGTCAGTCATTTCAATCTTTTCCTATTCATCTAGGAAACATCTGGTCAGCTGACGCTTATTCCAATACCAGGAAGCTTTTCCACTTTGCACTGCTAAGTGACAATATTTTTTTTTTTTTTTTTGAGACAGAGTCTTGTCTGTTGCCCGGGCTAGAGTGCCATGGCATCAGCCTAGCTCACAGCAACCTCATACTCCTGGGCTCAAGTGATCCTCCTGCCTCAGCCTCCTGAGAAGCCGGGACTACAGGCGTGCACCACCATGCTCAGCTAATTTCTTCTATTTTTAGTTATCTGCCTGATTTCTTTTCTGTTTTTAGTAGAGACAGGGGTCTTGCTCATGCTTAGGTTAGTCTTGAACTCCTGAGCTCAAGTGATCCTCCCACCTCGGCCTCCCAGAATGCTAGGGTTACAGGCGTGAGCCACTATGCCCTGCCCAAGTGACAATATTTGATCATTGTATCTCCATTACATTTATTCATCAGGATGTATCTCTGCATTTGGGATCACTAGATGTAAAAGGTACTCAAGCTTTCAGATCTTTATAGCAGTTACAGTAAATATTGTCTGCAGATTATGAAACAACCACTTGATCCCCCTATTGGTGATATAAGTGCCCCCACTCTTGTGGACTGGGGGTGAATTAGCATGGTGGATGGGTGCTTTCTCCCTGGGCTGCTCAGGAGCACTGCTACCCAGACGTACAGTGGGGTTCCACACAGGAGCAAGACTTACAACAGTAGCTGCATTGGCCAAGCCCCACCACTGCACCCAGAACTGATCCCCCAGTGCCCCCTGAGCTCCTGAACTTCCTCCTGACTCACTTCTTACATTATATTTTTGATACTACTTTTAAGAAGGGAAACCCATTAGTATGTGCCTTGAGAATTTACTAAGCTCACAGCAAAACATGTTTTGTTTTCACAGCTGTGCTCACATGCTTAAATGATGCCATTTCAAGGGAGATAGCATGATGTAATGTTGGTGACTGTACAATTGTCATCCTGCTAAAGAGAAAAGTATTGTGATCTCAGTGGAAAAGAAAAGTGAGGCTTTCATCTGTAAGCTTAGATCCCATTTGGGGCAATCATCTCCAACTCTGAGCAGCGCTCGGAGTGGAAATTACTACAAACTGCTGAACGCAGATGACATCACCTTGCCACTCACAAATGTTATGGGTTTGACAGCCCAGAGGATGGCATGACCTAGAAGGCATCCAACTCCAACTAAGTTGACAAGTTTCATATGTTTGAGAGGAAATATTTTCATAAAAGTTTTTCTCTTGTCCATTTTCTCTCTTGGTTTGGCAAGTGCCACCACAATGAAATTACGGCCATGACAATGAGCCATTAGCTTTCCCCAGAGCCATGAGCAACAGCTCCCTCTGCATGGAAGTATGTGAGTTGTAGAGCCTTTCCCATCAGAGCTTTCACGACGCGGGCTCTGGAGGCTGAGATTTAAATCAGTGCCTATACTATTGTGCCGTTAGTCCTCACGCGGTTTCCCTGCTTTACTGCTAATCGCCGGGCCTTTCCAATTAGGCTGCCAGAGCTCATACGCACCACCTGTATATTGAAGTTGTCGTGGGTCATAAAGACAGCGTTTCCTGCCTGCTAATTCTGCAACTGCTCTCTGTGTTTGATGGCATGCTGGACACGGTGTCTGTGCTCAAATTCTCTTCCGCTGAGGGACGCACACCTTCTTTACATCACCTGTAGCTGCTTCAACCTGCAGCTCTGGAGTCACATTCTGGTTATGCTATTATATCCACATTATGGAATTACATTTACCAGTAATCATAAACATGGTGATAAACGGAAAAGACGCAATTATGGAAGCACAATGGCACCAAAACCATAAGGCACCCTGCACACAAATGAGGCTTCGGGAGAAAGAAAAAAAAATGCTGTGTGCTCTCATTTACTTACAGTGCTTGGTCTCACCCCTCAGTTCCTTTCTTCACTACCCGCAGCTCTTCTGATAGCTTTACAACCAATGTCTTTCAGTGTCAACCACCAAAAGAGTGGGCTTTGCCATTACCCTTTTAGGGACCACTGACGTTTCTGAACCTCTGGTCTGGGCGATCGGTCCCTCTGTCACAGCGCCACCTCTGTCCAGGAGGACTCCCGACTCCTGCCCGCTGTGATTGGAAACAACTGGGCCGCCATTCCCCCACTCGGTACTCCGTCAGCCTGTCTCGTTACCTGGGGAACGTTTTGTTTTGGGAATGCGGATTCCACAGGGCCCTTAGTGCTCACAGAAACGATGTCAACACAATGTTTTACTTAGAAAGAAAAAGGAATGAAAATATCAGGCCTTTAAACAGCTTTCTCTCTCCCAGAGCCATTAGCTTTCCCCAGAGCCATGAGCAACAGCTCCCTCTGCATGGAATTATGTGAGTTTGCAAGCAGTCTGCATGCCTCATCTTCCTGGCCCGGGCCTGGGCTCTGACCTGTCTTTGCTGTCTGATTATCGCCCTGTGACAGCATTGAGTGCAATGTGGTCTGTATTAAATTCAAGTGGCGCAGTCCCTGCTATAGCATGAATTCCTTGGGAGCAGCACTCATCACTTGCTATTCTTTATAATCCCCTACATAATACCTGTCGGTCCATTTCCTGTTGCTTATAACAGAATACCTAAAACTGGGCAGTTTATAAAGAAAAGGAATTTATTTCCTACAGTTATAGAGGCTAAGAAGTCTCAAGTCAAGGGGCCACATCTGATGAGGGCCTTCTTGCGGGTGGGGACTCTTTGCGGAGTCCTGAGGTGACCCAGGGTGTCACATGGTGATGGGGCTAAGCTGCTGGCTCAGGTCTCTCTTCCTCTTCTTATAAAGCACCAGTCCCACTCCCATGATAACCCATCAATCCGTGAATGGATTCATCTATTTATCAAGGCAGAGCCCTCATGACCCAATCATTTCTTAAAGGGCCCCCGTCTCAGTACTGCCACATTAGGGATCAAGCTTCAACGTGAGTTTGAGAGGGGACAAACATTTAAATCATGGCAGAACCTATTCAGTAAATGTATGTTGTATTGAATTACTCTGTAGAAAGAGCCACTAGAGTATTTGTTTTATTCATGAACTTAATATGCATATCCAGGTACGTCCTTCCTTATATGAAACCTCTGGGGTCAAGATATGTCAGAATGTTTCAGATTTTCAAAAGTTAATATAGTTCCTGTATAATGTATTACGTAGCATGTCAGCAGGTACATTTACAAAAAGTGTAAGTAAAGGAATAAAGACAAGCCTCACATTAGTTCAGGTTGTGTTTTACCATTAAATAAGTTTGTTGAAAACTTATGAAAAAACTCTCTGTTTTCAAAGATTTTTGGATTTCAGAATAATGAAGGATCGTGGAACTACAAAGAGAAAAACAAATGAGTTTACTTTTTTTACATTAATTTTCTATAACTGATATAATATTTCTTTTTAAAAAATACCAGTTTTATTTCTATACTCTTTTATTTTAAAAAAATTTACAAGTAATCAATTAATACGTGTTCAATATTTAAAATTTCCACAATGGAGACACAGCAAAAGTCCTAGATGGCCCCTTCTCACCCTGGTTTTCCTTTTGCAGAAGCTCCACCGGTGCACACGGGAGCACAGACCACACCTTGTCTGTATAGTCTCCTCGCAAGGCACCCTCACCTCCCTCTTCCCCCCACCCTCCCTTACCACATCCTTGGAGGCATATAAGGAAAATTCTATGATCCCCCAGGTTTAGAGAAGAGAAAAATCAGAGTTGAACATCAAGAGCCTTGCTTTGTGTGATAGAGCCAACAAGTGCAAAAGAAGGGACTAGAACCCAAATGTTCTCTCAACATCCTTTATGTTTTCTGCCATCACAACCCAAACTCCACTGTCATGTGGATTCCTAATACCATGTCTAGAGCCAGGGGTCACTGGTGCACAAACGAGCATTCATCTAAAACGAGGTCACTTCGGATCAAGGTAGGCCAAGTCTCCCAGAGGTGCTGGGGATGCTCCCTGCTCTTCCCATCCCCCCACTCCCTTGGTTCAGCCTAGGAGCTTCAAAGATTCCTGGGAATTCTGATGCACTTCACCAACAAATATTAGCCAGATTCTGGTAACATCCTGTCCTATCCCCATGATAGCTCCTTGCCTGGCCACTTCATTAGCTTGTACTCTCACAAATGTGGGCAATTCGCTCATTTCTTTCCTTCTCTCCTTTTTTTTTAGAGATGGGGTCTTGCTCTGTTGCCCAGGCTGCAGTGCAGTGGTGTCATCATAGCTCACTGCAGCCTTGAACTCTTGGGCTCGAGCAATCCTCCTGCCTCAGCCTCCTGAATAGCTGAAATTATAGGTGTGCGCCACCACACCCAGCTAATTTTGGTTCTCTAAAATCACCTTTCCCATGATCATATTTGTATCATAACTTTCAACAAAGAGTGAATATAACTTCGCATATTGTCTATTTGTTTGTCTTTAAACTGAATTCTAAGAGGAAGATATAGATAAGCTATGGAGGCTTCCATGGCTTATAGTCCATGCCTTCCCGTTCTAGAAACACATCTGTTCTGCAATATGGAAAGAAGTTCTCTGAACATATTCTGAAGCATAAAAATCTTAAACATAACATCCCTGAGGCAGATGGAGGAAGATCTCAGGAACAAAGGGTTATCACGAGGGATAAGAGCTTATTTTACT
The DNA here is from genome assembly GCF_000956105.1 of Propithecus coquereli. Lineage (NCBI taxonomy): Eukaryota > Metazoa > Chordata > Mammalia > Primates > Indriidae > Propithecus > Propithecus coquereli. Next base: position 559,687 of record NW_012138414.1, read on the forward strand.
AATCCGGCATCAAATGCAGTTTGTTAAAAAGAGATTAGTGCTTATTAACTGAATCTGGTATCAGTGGCTGCCCTAAATAGAACACATTATTTGGCAAGAGCTCTTGGGGAACTTGTCCTACCCGTACAAAAACAATGGAAGAGTAGTATTAGCCATAGTGTTCTTAGGAAACTGTTTCTCATTTTAATCACCTATATTTTAGGGCAAATGAAATGGTGTGGAGTATTTGAATTAGATATTTGCCATAATCAAGAGTAATCCCTTACAATCATTTTGCTTTTGCAGAATGTATAATCACTTTCCTATTCAATAGGGGTGACTTAAAAAAATCTTTTGTTCCTCATTGAAATATTTTAGCTTTTTCTTGAGGGAGAAGAGAACAGAAAGGACAGGTAGCTGCTTTGTTGGCAAGTTTAGAAGAACTATTTATAGTTCTTCTAAAACTATTTATATGTCCGTGAGTTTTAGAAAAAGTTGTTATAATTCTGCTATTGGACCATCTCTTATTGAAATGAAAAAGGCAGACTAAGTTGTTATTAAAAAAAAAAAAACTCCCCAAACATCATTAATTCTTTGCTTAAATCACATCTTTAAAGAACTGAAATTAGCCAGGTCCAATCATTCTTGGCACTAGTCAGTGCTGACAAGGATGGAAATGGCAGATGGAAGGAAGGAGGGAGGTAAGAAGAGGTGACGGAGCTGAAGGAAAGGCGAGACACCGAAATATCAGTGAAACATGTAAGAGGGCATCACTGAGCATTTGAAAACCTATATATATTAAGCCTTTCCACGTATCTTGAAAACTGTTAGTAAAAATGTCTTTAAAACTGGAAGCACCATAGAAACTAAAGCAGCTGCAGGTTTCATTTCAAAGTTTAATGCTTAATTACCATAGAGAAGGCCACAGTGAAGACTTTTTCCAGTTACTATCATCCCTTAACAGAAAATAAAAATTTTTTTGGCAGTTACTATCATCCCTTAACAGAAAATAAAAATTTTTTTGGTAAGGA
>NW_012138414.1:562363-563714 GCF_000956105.1 Propithecus coquereli
GGGGGGACTCAGATAATTAGAATTAGAGTTTTGTTTTGTTTTGTTTTGTTTTAACCTGTGTGCCTGGTATTTTTGGGAGAAAATATGTGTTTAAAGTTTCCAATTACACTTCATCATTTTCTCAAAGAGAGAAAACAAGGTCATGAACATGGTACCAAATGATCCCGGAGAAAAAGTTTCAGAATAAAATCCAAACCATGACGGAACTGGAAACCACAAGTTGGGGCGGGATGTGAGGTCAAATTTGCCTTGACCATTATTCTTCCTTTTGTCTCCCTAGATGGAATTTCTACGGTTCTCCAATATTTACTCAAGACTGGCATTTTCTTTGGTCTCCCAAGAGGAGGAGAATTTCCTTTTGCCTTAATGGTGTGTTAGAGTTGACTTCTTCAATGTCTCCGCTATTTGATGTGAACATTGCATATGATCTTGGTATTCATTTTCTCCATTGTTGGAGGACACTGGCAAGGACACATAGAGGATCTAAGTGATCTCTTTGATGCCCATGTGGAAAGCATCCAGAAATTTCTGGGGACTTTTCCAGGGGTGGTGGTGGATACTGTCTGTGTCAAGATGCCCACAGCCCACAAGGGCAGGAGATCCCAAGATGCGATCTCCACGCTCACCTGTCCTCACACTGCTGGGCTAGACTGATTTCTCCTTCTGATCTTTCTTGATAATTCCTCAGCCACATGTCTTGGAACTTAGCTCTTATGGTGAAGGAGGGGCCCTATGGAGAAAAAAGTTGCAGTCTGGGTTTCTACCTATAAAAACCTTCATTAAGCATTTAAACTTATAAACACTTATTGGAATTATTTCTTTTCTCCCAGTGTTTTAAGTATGTATTGTGAACCCAATAAAGTGTCCATGATCTTGAAATTCAGACAAGTTCCCAGCAACTCAAAGTCTGCAGCTGCAGAAGGGACAGCCCAAGAGGACTAACATAATTCCTTCTGCATCCTAAATTTACTGCCTTGTTTACATTATGAAAAAATATCAGATAATCATTAGGTCCATTCTGTTCTGGAAATATAAACATTGAATGCAAATAGAATATTCTCTTGGCAATCTCTATTGAAAGGCTTAAAACTGTCCAAGCCCTGGTATTTAGAAATATTTCTAAGAATTTATCCTAAGGAAATAATCTTGGAGGTAACAAAATGTTTTCTTGTTAGTTGGGTTTTGTTTTGTTTTGCTTGTTATTACAAACAACACATGTTCATCGCTATCATTTGTTATAACAGCAAAAAAAGTTTAAAAAATAATTCGATTAAATAAATGTACTTATTTAATCAAATAGATTAAATACTATGCAGCTACTTAAAAAGATATCGTAGTAGAATATTTTTTT
>NW_012138414.1:564804-566335 GCF_000956105.1 Propithecus coquereli
TGGATAAACTTGGAGGACTAAACTAAGTGAAATAAGCCAGACATACAAAGACAAACATTGTATGATTTCACTTTTAGGTGGAATCTAAAAAAAGTTGAACTTAGAGAAACAGAGTAGGAGGGTGGTTACTAGGGGCTGAGGGGTGAGGGAAATGAGAAGATGCTGGTCAAAGAGGACAGACTTTCAGTTATAAGATGAATAAGTTCTAGAGATCTAATGTATGGCATGATAACTATAGTTAATAATACTGTATTGTATACTTGAAATTTGCTAAGAGAATAGATCTTAAGTGTTCTCATCACACACACACAAAAAGAAAAACTATGTCAGGTGACGGATATGTCAATTAGTTTCTTCGTGGAAGTCATTACGTAAGACATACTTATATCAGAAATACCATGTCATACACCTTAATTTTTTATTTTTTAATCATATATCAATAAAGCTGGGAAGAAAGAGGACAGTGTTGGCCAGGCGTGGTGGCTCAGGCCTGTAATCCCAACTCTCTGGGAAGCCAAGGTGCCAGGATTGCTTGAGGTCAGGAGTTCAAGACCAGTCTCAGCAAGAGCGATACCCTGTCTCTACTAAAAATATAAAGAAATTAGCTGGACAACTAAAAACAGAGAAAATTAGCTGGGCATGGTGGTGCATGCCTGTAGTGCCAGCTACTCTGAAGGCTGAGGCAGGAGGATTGCTTGAGCTCAGGAGTTTGAGCTTGCAGTAAGCTGAGATGATGCCACTACACTCCACCCACGGCGACAGAGTGAGAGTCTGTCTCAAAAAAAAAAAAAAAAGAGGACAATATTTCGACAGTGACTTCTATGGGCTGTTTACCATTATCTCCTTCTATGGAACTGAGAATATAATTATGTTACAGACGTTAAAATGGTTTGGGTTTGGGTGAATTGCCCAAGGGTAATGCCTGTGGCCATGGGTTAGACTGTTTTCCTCCCAACCGAGCAAACTGACCTGAGAGCAATGAGACATGGCATCCTTGGGCACTGACCTCTGACCCAAACGGGTGAGTGTGCCAATGCCTCTCCGCCAGGCTCATGACCAGTGTGTGCCAAGTCGATGGAAGAACAGGGCCACCTTTTGCTCTTCTTTTTAAGTGATAAAGGGTTTGGGGGCCAAATGTTCTGTGAACGAAACGTTTCTTATAACCAGCCTACACCATTCACTGCCACATGATTCTGGGTCTCAGCCTTCTCCCTGTGTACAGACCACCAGCTGCCGTCCGGAGTATACACCTGAGTGGAATCCACCCAGGCACAATCCTGGAGAAGTTCAAAGGCTCCTCTCAGAGCAGGACATTATTAACTGTTTAATTCCCCAGGCTAATTTTACAGACTAACCACAGAAAGGAAACTGTTGATGTTGACGGTGGCCATGTTGCTTTCCCATTGAAAACCCAAGCGTCTAAAGTAATCCCAACCACAAAGTAAAGAAGAAAGGGTTAGTTTAAAATAAATTCAAATGATTCAGAAGTTTAACTCTTGCTTCTAGGAGTTAATCACTCAATGACATATTT
>NW_012138414.1:569160-570707 GCF_000956105.1 Propithecus coquereli
ATGCTGGGACTCTAGAAACCTGTGCACATGCTTAGGAAAGCCTGAGAAGGCCCTAATTGCTCACCTCTGACTAACCTTGCAGCTGTGCACAAGCAGGAAGTGAAGGCTAAGACATAATTATCAACTGTCTGGCTGAGTGTTGAAGGTGTGCCACAACCTGTACGTAGGGATTTTTGGCAAAGATTGAGAGACTTATTGGTTCCAAGTATTTAAGTAAATTTCTGTTCAATCCTTAGCTCACCACTAAACTAACTGAGCAGGAACTTCAGTGGCCACATACAACAAAGAATATAGACTTTATGGAATAAGTGCAGAAAAGTCACTAAACAAATAACAAAAACAACAAACATCAAAAACAAAAAAGTGCTAGGGAGCAGGGGGAATTTGATTTCCAGAATTATCACATTATGTTATTTAAAATGTCCCATTTTCAATACCTGCACCCTCATGTTTATTGCAGCACTATTCATAATAACAAAGATATAATCGGTTTAAGTGTCTGTTAATAGACAAATGGATAAAGACAATGGGGTATATATGGAATACTATTGAGCCATAAAAAACAATGAAATCATGTCATTTTTAGCAACATGGATGGAAATGGAGGTCTTTACGTTAAGTGAAATAAGCCAGGCACAGAAAGAAAAATCACGTTCTTACCCATATGTGGGAGCTAAAAAGTTGATTTCATGAAGGTAGGGAGTAGAATGCTAGATTCCAGAGGCTTGGAAGGGTATGGGGGTGGGAGGAGGGATGAAGATGGGTTAATGGGTACAAACATATAGTTAAATGAAAGAATAAGTACCAATGTTTGATAGCAGAGTAGGGTGACTATAGTTAACAGCAATGCATTGTATATTTCAAAATAGCTAGAAGAGAGGACTTGAAATGTGCTCAGTCCACAGAAATGATAAATGCTTGAGGTAATGGATGTCCTAAATACCCTAACTTGATCATCACACATTCTGTGCAGGTAACAAGATATCACATGAGCCCCATAATTATGTACAAATATTATATATCAATTAAAAAATAAAATATCCCATTTTCAACAAAAAATTATGAGATGTGCAAAGAAACAAGAAATCATGACTCATAAACAGGGAAACAAGCAATAAATAGAAACTATCTCCAAGGAAACCCAGATGTTAGACATATTAGTCAAAGACTTTAAATCAGCTTTTAAAAATATGTTCAAAGAAGAAAACCATGTCTAAGAACTAAACGAGGGAATGATGTCTCACCAACTACAAAATATCAATAAAGACATAGAAATTATTCTTTTTTAAAAAAGAACCAAATAGAAATTCTGAAGTTGAAAAGTACATTAATTAAAATTTAAAAATCTTTAGTTCAACAGCAGATTTGAGCAGGTAGAAAAAAGAATTAGTGAACTTGAAGATAGATCCATTGGGATTATCCAGCCTGAGGAATAGAAGAAAAAAGAATGAAGGGAAATGAACAGAGCCTCAGAGACCCTTCAGAGACCAACGAGTGTATTCACATTTGTGTAATGGGAGTCCCAGAAGGAAAAGACAAAGATAAAG
>NW_012138414.1:570757-572645 GCF_000956105.1 Propithecus coquereli
ATTAGCTTCATTTTAATAGCCACAATACATATTTGAAACATTTTAGGGGAGAAAGACCACAAAGTTCTAATCTTCTTTAAGAACCAGGATGAGTCCCTTTTAGTTGTTTATAGGCTGTGAACTTAGCTTTCGATTCATTCAACAACAAGCACCTACTATGCACCAACAAACCTAAGCAGTAGCGAAATGGCAGAGAAGAAGACAGATAAGTCCCTTGTTTCCAGGGGGTTACAGTCTAGGGAGGGAGACAGCTAATATACAATAAAGAAATATTATAAGTACAAGATCTTTCTGTAAGATTAGACAGTGCTAAATGCTATCGATAAAATAAACCAGGGTGTCATAATTTATTTAGTATAATTGTTGCCTTGGCATCTATTTTTGGGCCTAACATAAGTTATTTGCAATGCAGTCATACCCTGTCCCCTTTGGCCTAGTTAAAATTTTCCCTCCCTGTGTGGTTGTTTATAATATGGTCCCCTTGTTCCTCATCTCACAGATCCAAAACCCAACAGAGACTCTCTCTCTCTCTCTCTCTCTCCCTACCCCACCTCCTGGTTGAGCCCTTGCTGCTTCAACCAGACTCCCCTCGGTCTCCTGCTGGCACCGTTAACCTCACCAAGAATCTGTAAGCAATAAATTTCTTCTGTTTCATGCATTTTGGTTTCATCTCCTCATTGTGTCTCACCCGACTGACACAGCCACACCTAACGCCCTCACCTGCCCCGTCCTGGCTCGCCTAGAGAGTGGCTATCTGGGTGTGCGGCCACTCTCAAGAGAGAGACCAACAGAAAGAACAACAACAATGGAAATCACGATGCAGGGTAATGTGATAATGGAGAGGGCAGGAAATGGGGAGGGCATTTCCTCTCTGAGGGGTGCTGATGAGCTGAGAGGTGAATGACCAAAAGAACCCAGCCTGGTGGATTGCAGCAGTGGAAAGAAGGACAGGGTGGCTGAGGAGTGAGGGGAGCAAGAGCAATGGGTGCCGAGGGGGGAGGGGCAGCGGGGGCAAAGTCATGCAGGACCCAGCGGCAGATGAGGGATTGGGGCTTTAACTGTACAGAGAGGCCTCTGGAGGATTTCCAGGAGGTTTTGATATAATCTGACTAGAGATGTAGAAGGACTGATGTGGGTTGGGATGGTGGAGTGAAAATGTCTGGAAAGCCTCTCCTCCAAAAGAGCAGTGAGAATACTGGCAAAAGGTGTCCAGATGAACACTTTGAGAACGCTGAAAATTAACTGAACGCTTGCGATAATCTGGGGAACATTTACTCAAGAAAAATTTCAGTTAAAATAGTAAACTTTGAGATGTTCTAACTTGCTGTGTACCCATCCTTCTCTACGCTCCTCTGTGGTCGTCTTGAAAACCAACAGTCCCACAGTGAAAACCAGCAGCCTGGCAGCCACTGGAGGAGAACCTGTCTGGCAGTTTCCTGGAAAACTCACTCAGAGAACTTTTCCTTATTTGATCTTACTCAGAGCTCACCAAGTGTGAACAGCCTTTTCCCTGAGGGCATTTGTCAAAAATAATCAGCAGCTATTGTAATGATAATAGATGCGGCAAACAACAGGTTCACAAAAAAACTTAAAAAGGAGAAGCTGGGAAGTGAGATGTCTATAGGGGGTCTTAAAAATTGAAGAAAGAAAGAAAGAAAGAAAGAAAAGAAAAGAAAAAAGAAAAACAAAGAAAAGAAAGCAAGGAGGGAAGGAAGAAAAGAAGAAAAGAGAAAGAGAGAGAAAGAAAAGGAAGGAAGGAGGGAAAATGGATGCTGGGACTCTAGAAACCTGTGCACATGCTTAGGAAAGCCTGAGAAGGCCCTAATTGCTCACCTCTGACTAACCTTGCAGCTGTGCACAAGCAGGAAGTGAAGGCTAAGACATAATT
>NW_012138414.1:581923-583072 GCF_000956105.1 Propithecus coquereli
ACTCACCATCAAATTGGTATTAACTGATCAATACTTAAGTGCACATATAGTAATAACATTCATCGGGTGTTGGGCAGATGGGAGGGGGGAGGGGGGATGGGTATATACACACCTAATGGCTGCGGTGTGCACTGTCTCGGGGATGGACATGCTTGAAGTTCTGACTTGGTTGGGGCAAGGGCAACATATGTAACCTAAACATTTGTACCCCCGTATTATGCCGAAATAAAAAAAAATTTAAAAAAAGAGTATCGGTTGTCTATTTCTATGTCAGAAACCACTCCCAAAACTTAGTGACTTAGCAATGACTTCTTATTTCTCACCGTGCTGTGTGGTTGTGATGGGCTGGCTTGCCTGGTTTTCTCACTCACACGGCTGCATTCAGCTGGCTGGTTGGCTGGTCTTTCATCTCAGGCTTCTTCTTAGCATGGTGGTCTCAGGGAAGTTTTCCAAGAAGGCAAAAGCAGAAACCACAAGACGTCTTGAGGCTGAGGCTCTGGAATTTACACAATGTCACTTCCACCATAGTGCCACCATCAGTCCAGATTCTATTTTTTTTTTCATTTTTTATTTTTATTTTCGTAGAGACAGAGTCTCACTATGTTGCTCAGGCTGGTCTTGAACTTCTGGCCTCAAGTGATGCTCCCACCTCAGCCTCCTGAGTAGCTGGGATTATAGCCGTGAGCCATGGTGACCAGCTTCCAGATTCTTGATGGAAGAGCTGCAAAGAATTTGTGGCCATATTTAATCTACCACAGCTCATTCTCTGACTATAAGTACCCTATATTCCTTTCTGTGTAGTAAAGGATTTAACTTTGCCCCCAAAAAGGTCTGGCCCTTGTCCTCTGCTTCTGGGAAATTCTCTCTAAGGTCTTTGTTTGCCTGGGGCTTTTGAGTTTGCCAGATAGTATTAATAACAATGTGATTTCAAGTGAGGGGCTGGCCACACCAGAAAGCTAAGCAAGGTGAAACAGGGTGGGGGCTTGGGTCACCTCCTGAGGGGATAGAGCCTGGAGAATGAAATCAACTACATGGAGGTCTATCATGGCTATGAGACAGTAAAAACTCTGAACATTGAGGCTTGAGTGAATTTTGCCAGCTGTCAACATTCCATGCGTGTTGTCACACGTCAGTGCTGGGAAGGTCACA
>NW_012138414.1:583122-584243 GCF_000956105.1 Propithecus coquereli
ACTTTGGATTAGATCACAGTTTCTTAGATATAACATCAAAAAGACAAGTAGGAAGACAAAAAATAGATAAATTTGTATTTATCCAATTAAGAGACTTCAAAAGAAAGTGGAAAGGTGACAGATAGAAAGGGAGAAAATATTTGGAAGTCACATATCTCATAAGGGACTAGTTTGCAGAATATATAAATAACACAACTTAACAAAAAGGCAAATAACCCAATTATAAAACTGGCCAAGTATCTGATTATGCAGTTCTCTAAAGAAGATATACAGATGGTTAATAAGCACATGAAAAGATGTTCAACATCATTACCTATTAGGGAAATGTAAATCAAAACCACAATGACATACTACTTCACATCCACTAGGATGGCTATAATAAAAAAGACAGTTAATATCGAGTGATCGAAAGGATGCAGAGAAATTGGAATCCTCATATGTTGCTGGTGAGAATGTAAAACGGTGCAGCAATGTGCAGCAATTTTGTAAAACCATCTGGTAGTTCTTCAGAAAGCTAAATAAAGAGTTAACATATGATCTCGCAATTTCACTCCTAGGCATATGCTCGAGAGAAGTGAAGACATAAATCCACACATAACCTTGTAAATAAATGTTCGCAGAAGCATTATTCATAATACCCAAGTAGTGGAAACAACTCAAATGTCCATCAAGTAATGAACAGATTAAAAATATAATATTTGCATACAATGGAATATTATTCAGTCATAAAGAGAAATGAAGTATTGATACATCCAAAAACATAACAACATGGATGAACCTTGAAAATATTATGTTAAGGGAAAGAAGCAAGTCACTAAAGACCACATATTTAACGACTTCACTTATATGAAAAGTCCAAAAAAGGCAAATCCATAATGACTGAAAATAAACTAATGGGTATGGAGTTTCTTTTGACACTGAATAAAACTTTTTGGAATTAGATAGTTGTGATGGTTGTACAGCATTGTGAATGTACTGGATGCCAGTGAAATAACATTTTAAAATGGTTAAAATGGTAAATTTTGTGTTACATATACCTTACCACAATAAAAAAATAAACAAAATAATGGGAAATGATTGTTTTTTAAGCAGACTGAAACCAAAAAAAGCAGGAACAACAA
>NW_012138414.1:588578-589870 GCF_000956105.1 Propithecus coquereli
TTTAAGAAATTATTTGAAATAACAAATGGTTAAAAGCAAAAAATAAACACGATAATTACAAAAATTTAGGAAAAAATACGAGAAAATACAAATATTAAGACTCACCAAATTTTGGCAACACCTTTCAATTAGTCTGAAATCTGCTTCAGCTTTGTCTTTAAGTATTTGAAAGGCCAAATAGCTGATCTCTGTCTCATCTTTGGCTTTCCATAAATTAAGTGTGATGAGTGACCAGGTGACCAAAATTTCTGATTAACGTAACAGTTTACAATAAAGCATACCAGTCCAATTTATTGTTAATGTCCAAATACTCGATAAGATTTAAATGAAACTTTTTATATGCTTTATAGGTTGAAATTCTATCAGTCAGTTAAAATATAAATGTGTATTTGCTAGTAAAATGCAGTAATTAATGCTCTTTGTGAAACCATTTATATACACGGACAATAGAAATTCAAATAGTTAACTAAGTAGAGAACAAAGTTAACAGTTGATACAATTGTATAAGAGAATGCATTTGGTAGGTAACTTTGGAAAAACATTAATTCTTCTTTAGCCAACCCATTTTATAAAATTTTCAATAATAACACAAAGCAGAATAATGGAGCCTAGATCATGACCCTATTCTTTGTAGAAGTGTTTGTTGTAGTAGTATTTAATTAATAGGAAACAAAATATATGATGGAATATTGAATAATTTCCCCCAAAGAAGAGTAAGTAAGAATGTCCACTTTTACCATCTCTTTCCAATACTGTATAGGAGGATCTAGAGAGTAGAATAAGGCAAAAAATAGAAATAAAGAGAATACAGATTGAAAAGGACGAAGTAACACTATCTGTATTTGCAAATTGTGTGATCATCTTGTTGAAAAAAATTCTAACAAGTCAGAAAAAAAGTTTACTAGAATTAGTAAGTAAATTTAGCAAGACCACAGGATACAAGGTCAATATGCAAAAATCAATTATTTTTCTACACACTAGCAACAAATAGTTAGTGAATTTTCAAACATGCTACTTAAAATAGCACCAAATCTGGGCACAGTGTCTCATGCCTGTAATCCCAGCTACCCAGGAGGCTGAGGCCAGAGGATTGCTTGAGCCTAAGAGTTCGAGGCTGGCCTGGGCAACATAGCAAGACCGCATCTCTAAAAATTCTTTTAAAATTACCTGGGTGTGGTGGCACACGCCAGTGGCCTCAGCTACTCAAGAGGATTGCTTGAGCCCAGGAGTTCAAGGTTGCAATGAGCTATGATGGTACCATTGCACTTCAGCCTAGGAGACAGAGAGAGACC
>NW_012138414.1:590605-592204 GCF_000956105.1 Propithecus coquereli
AGATTTCCTAACAATAAGATTAAAATCAATTACCATGAAAGAAAAATTTGATAGATTGGACTTACTCAAAATTAAAAACTTTTGTTCTTCAAAACAAACTGTTCTTTTGGGACTGATGGAAATGTTCATTATCTTGATTGTGATGATGGTTTCAATGGGGTACATGTGTCAAAACTCATCAAATTTTACACTCTAAACATAAAGTTTATTATGGTCAATTACACTTCAACAAAGTTGCAATGAAGAAGAATCAGAAACAAGGCTACCATGGTAACTAAATACAACTTTTAAAACAATGAACTAATTATTGAGAAAATAGAATGAGAAGCCATAAACCAGGAGAAAATGTTTGTAATAAGTGAATCCAACAAAGCACGTATATCTAGAATATATAAAGAACTCTTACTATTCAATGATGAGATAAACAATGCATAACAACATGGCTTGAAACTAGAAGAACAGGCAATTTACCCGTGAATTTACAAATGATCAAAAATAACATGAAAAGATGCTTACTATCTTTAGGCATCAGAGAACTGCAACTTAAAACCACAAAGAGATAGCACTACTCCTATCTTAGAAAAGCTAAAAATAAAAAGACGACCAGTAATCTGACTTACATGTAGAATCTAAAAAAGTCAACTCATAGAAACAGAAAGTAGAAGGTGGTTGTAGGGGTGCAGGGATGGGGAAATGGGATGATGTTGGTCGAAGAGTACAAACTTGCTGTTATGAGTAAGTTCTGGAGACCTAATGTACATCGTGGTGACTATATTCACGACAATGTGATAACACAGGTACTTAGTTAATAACAATGTATTGTATACTTGAAATTTGCTAAAAGAGTAGATCTTAGGTATTTTCAACACACACGCTTGTGCGCACACACCCACGTACACGGTAACTACCTGCGGTGACTGTTATGTTCATTAGCTTTTGGTAATCATTTCACAATGACTGTGAAACATTCATACGTGTATGAATGTATATATGTATACATATAGTATACGTATATTAAAAATCACATACAATTTGAATTTATATAATTTTTTGTCAATTATACCCCAATAAAGCTGAAAAAAACTAGGCTAGAGGTATAAAATGCAGATATGTATGAGGATGTAAACATGACCGTAAAGACAAGCAGCTGATGCAGGAAGAAGACACATGTACACGTCTATGCACATATACATGTCCCACTGAAAACAGGACACCACGTTCCTCTGTGTCGTCGAAGCAGTGCTTGGTTAAAAACACATCCCATACACCAACAAAAGGCAATTTAGAAAAAAAAATGAATATTCTGTTTGTATCTGCGATGAGAAGGCAATATACACTGTCTGCCCCAACAATTTCTCTGCTATCTACTTTTTCATACTCACAGCTACTCCTATTTCTCTGTCTAAAACATTCTCAGAATTAATTCTATCCAAGCTCTAGCCTTAATGTCACTTTTACCTCTCAAATCAACTGCTTTTCCTACCAGCATCAAAAAAGTCCAAATAACTGACCAAGCAATGGAAGAACCTTTCTGAGTGTCCAAGGAGGGGAAGAAATGAGATGGGCCAAGTCAGAACTTTCTGCAGAGGGAAGGTACAC
>NW_012138414.1:593234-597932 GCF_000956105.1 Propithecus coquereli
TTTAGATGAACACTCAAAATAAGTAAAATTGGAAGTTTAGATATTGAATATTTTAGTTATTAGTAAATTGACAAGTAATTTATATTAGACACCTGCTATGATCTGAATGTTTGTGTCCCCCAAAAATTTGTATGTTGAAACCTAACCCCCAATGTGATAGCATTAAGAGGGGATTAGGTCATGAGGGGGATTAGTTCCCTTGTAAATGGGATTAGTGCCCTTACAAAAGAGGGACCTCGTTGGTCCCTTCAGTCGTGTGAGGGCACAGAGAGAAGGTACCGTCTCTAAATCAGGAAGCCGCCCCTCGCGAGACACCAAATCTACTAGTGCCTTGACCTCGGACTTCCAGCTTCCAGAACAGTGAAAAATAAATTCCCGTTGTTTATAAACTACCCAGTTTATGATATTTTGTTATGGCAGTCCAAACTGCCTAAAAGAGTGTCATAACAAAAGCCAGTATCAGGATATCAGCGTGGTGGAGAAGGTGGGTTCTAATCCTCGCTCCAGCACGCCAGCTGCAGAGACCTGGGCAAGCTGTGTAAGCTTCAGCTTCCTCTCTGCTTTGTAAGTTTGTGACGGCTAAATTAAACGAGAAAATCCATATAATGCTTTCAGAACAGTGGCTATGTTCAAATAAAGCCTCAGTATAGACATGTAATGCTAACGCTGTCATCACAGGACATTTGGATGCAGCGAGTCTGTGAAGGCAAACTCTCCGAGGGCACCCGGTCCTGTGCCTGCCTTCCTGGGTTTGCAAGTACAGAGAGAAATACACATGAAATTACCAACCACATCAAAACTGTATTCAAATTCTCACACACATCGTCAATGTCTTAAAGGATACATAAAAGGAGTAGAGCCATAAAAGTAAACTTCTAAGGTGGGGTAGCCCCTGGTGGCTGTCATCCCGGCATCCTCATCAGAGGAAAAGGGGCTCAAAGGGATTGCGGTGGAAGGGAAGAGGGAGATCAGGAGCAAGAGAGTGAAAGCAGAGCTTTAGGGCACGACGATATGAGAGACAGAGACAGAACAGGAAGAATTCAGAAGGAGAAAAGGCAGGTTGGTGAGGGAACTTGAAAAAACTTCATATGAAAATTATTCACTTAAATCAATGTGTTTCACCTGGGGGTGTGACAAAAGGAAGGTTCTGTACACACCCTGTTCTGTATGCCCCCCACGAGACATACAGCTATTTCCAGTGCATAGAGCAATTTCAGCCCAATAAAAGAAGGAATCGTCTAATAGTCAGAGCTGTCCAGTATTGGAACCGAGAGCTTTAGGAGCTAATGAACCCCAGAGCCTTAAGATGCTGTTGATAGAGAGGTCTTGGGAATTGCTGGCTTGTTTATTTCTCCTTCTACCACTGACACTCCTTATTCTCCTGAGTGTAATACGCTTTCTATGGGCAACTTTTCATTACCATCAGTAGGCTATTCCTGATGAGCATTTCATGAAATGTTCACAAAACAGGCTGCGGTATAGCTGGAGCTGTGCTCTCGCTTTAGAGGCAATTCCCGGGTTGCCTTTCTAACTTCATATGCGAATTCATTCTGGGTATAGCCCTGAGTGTAACAGGAGCTAGAGGGAGAAACACCCAGTTTATCCTTAGGAAACACCAGTGAGAAAGCTCTGCTAATTTCTGGGTTTTTCCACTTCCATTTCTCAGCGTACACAGTGAGATGAGAGGAAGGGAGAGAGACTCTGGCCCGGCCACGGGAAGGGATGGCCCGGCGTGGTGCGGGGAACAGCGAGCTGGACGTGAGGGCAGAGAAAAGAACAGGAACCCAGAATGAATTTTCAGATCTTCTAGACACTTACTTATGTAAAAGTATTTTACAATCTATTAAATTAATTTGGATTAAACATATTATTCTGACGTATCAAAGTGGAGGACTGGAAGTTGATGTACTTTTGTTTCAGGTGAGTTACAATTAAGAACTACAACAAAAGTCTATCTTTAAGTTACACTTGAGACTTTAAAAATAGTTTCCTTATAAAATATTCTGCGAAAGGTGACTTTGCTGCTGAATATACTCACATTTGGTCTCAGTCCAAAGTGATTTCTTTTCCCTGCATGACTTAGTAATAAGCCATTCAGTCATCTAGGGGCTGCCTGTGAACAAGCAGCACGCGCCTGCACAGAGCTCTTCACCCCCAGCCTTCCTCCCCTTTCTCTGTCACTGCAGAGCTCCTTGGGGCGAATCCCCAGGGTTGTGTTCCCCACCAAGATGCTTGAAGGCAGAATGCCTGGCAGAGGGCCTCAGGCTGGCTGTGACCTTCTGCGCCATAAAAAGAGAGACTCACTCACCACCTACAGAAACAGAGGGCAGGCTTATTTATGGAGAGAGGAGGAGATGGGGGAGGGGAAGGGGAAGGGGAAGGGGAGGAGGAGGAGAGAGAGAAGGAGGGTGGCAGAGAGGGATTGAGCTGTGGGCTGTAAAGGAGCAGGATCAGAGAGGTCCAATCCTGAGCTCTCACTTTAGGAGGAAATCTATGTGGCCCCCTGGAGGCTCTTTTGGCGACACCAAGGGGAGCATTGTGGGAGGACACAGTAACTTGCTCATGTGGCTTTATCACACTGGACTTCCAGGAAAGGACGTCAGGGCTCTCAGAGCACAGGGCTTCCCTGATGTAAACTAATAGCAAACTCAAGATGAACAAACTTTGGCCAAATTTCCCTAATTTCGGAACTTAACATTCAGATCAAATGCTGCCTCCTCAGAAAGGCCTTGTCTCTCCAATCTAAGCTATACTCACACCCCCTCCCATTACACTCTACCACTTTAGCCTATTTTAATCTTGTTTTCGTAGCATTTATCACAATCTGAAGTTATCTGGCATATCCGTTTACTTACCTGTTGCCTCGGCCATGAGACTGGGATTTCCCAGGGGTTAGGGACTGTGCTTTGTTAAACACTGCTCTATCCCAGCGCCTGGCCTGGTGGAGGAGCTCAATAGATACTGGGTGGATAAATGAAGGATCAAATGAATGAATGGATGCACTAAAGAAATAGGTCAGAAAATTTTGATTCGAGGGCTGTAGAGAATAGCTGAACAAAATAAAGAAAAGGAAAACGGGGATCAGCTGGTTTGCAACTGCAGTCACCTACTGTCTGCCAAGCGTCCCTGCCACTCCCATTCTACCCAGCCACTCCCCAGGTTTCAATCCAAAAAGCTGCTTTGCAAGGTATTTAGTGGCAGTTTGTTGAGGACCCAGGGAGCAGGTTACCCCAAAACATTACTGGTGATTCAGAAGGACTGAACATGACTAAAGTTACATTTGCAATTCAACTATAATCTAGCCCAGAAATCTTGACCCAAGGAAACATACTGGAATCTGTGGGGGAAGGACAAGGGAAGAGGTGTGTGGCGCTTAACATGACCCATGTTCTAACTGCTTTGCTTTTGGTTTTTTAACACCTGTTATTAGGGAGCTAGGTTTAAAAATCCCGTAAAGTGATCTAAATAATGCGGCCGGACAAGATTTAAATGAAATATTAATAAAAGGAGAGAGAGTCAAGGATGAGTCTAAAATTTGGAGCTCTGATGTCCAGGAGAACAGTGGTTTCTGATAACTATTACAGGGATTTCAGGAAGCTGATTTGGCGGATGAAGCTAATCATAACTCTGAACCTGCCGATGTTCAGATGACAGTGAGACATCTTGCAGATGCTGCGGCAGCCTGTGGGTAAGCCAGTAGTCGGGTAAGAGTTAAGGAAACAAACGAGAACCTTATACCAAACTAGATTATGCATTGTGGTATAACAGAGACCATATATCTGGTTTTCGTCCCTAGTTCCTAGCACAGAACCTCAAAAACCCTTGGAACTTCCTGAGTGACAGGAGTTTTTATACTAATGAGGTGACCCATGGTGGGCCCCTAGATAGCTTCCGCATGGGGGCTGGTCACCAGAAGGACCAACCATGTGATTAGAGTGTTGGAATTTGGGCTCAGTCCAGCCTTTAGAGAGAGGAGGGCTGGTAGAGATTTGAGTTCAATCATTTGGCCTGTGATTTAATCAATCATGCCTACATAATGAAACCCCAGTAAAATCTCTGGAGACTGAGGCTCAGTAGAGCTTCCTGGTTGGTGAACACCACACTGATGTGCTGGGAGGGTGATGTGCCCCCATTCCATGAGGTGAAAGCATCGCTCTGCATCTGGGCCCTCCAGACCTTGCCATACGAGTCTCTTCCATTTAGCTGGTCCTGAGTTGCGTCCTTTATAGTAAAACTGTAGTCATAAGCATAGCCCTCTCCTGAGTTCTACCAGTCATTCTAACAAATTGTCGAACCCACGGGGGTCATGGGAGCCCTCAAATTTATAGCCAGTTAGTCAAAAGTATGGGGAGTCCCTAAGACTTGTGGCCAGTGTCTGAAGCGAGGAAAGTCTCATGGAAGCCTGAGCCTTAAACTGACACCAACTTGAGGTTGTGAGGGAGTGTCAGAGCTGTGTCGCAGGACACCCATTTGGGGTGGAGAAGGAGCATTTATACATGGCTTGGAGTATGCACACGTGTATTACATGATAGCTGCCAGGGTATATAGGGATTTTCAGAAGCCTTGCTCCAAACAGAAACATTATTGAATTTTATATTTTATTTTAATTCTTACCATTCTGAATTATTAACTGACAGTAATTAAGAAATTCTAAATACTTTCATGGGTAGTGATTTTGCTTAAATTTAATCCAAGAAA
>NW_012138414.1:597982-600544 GCF_000956105.1 Propithecus coquereli
CTCAGAATTAATTCTATCCAAGCTCTAGCCTTAATGTCACTTTTACCTCTCAAATCAACTGCTTTTCCTACCAGCATCAAAAAAGTCCAAATAACTGACCAAGCAATGGAAGAACCTTTCTGAGTGTCCAAGGAGGGGAAGAAATGAGATGGGCCAAGTCAGAACTTTCTGCAGAGGGAAGGTACACGGGAAGGGCTGGGCAGAGTCCTTAACGCTTTATGATCTGTATATATTTAAGATGATTTGTTGGAAACCGAGACTCCTTCCAGGCGAGGCATGCATTTGTAAATGTTTAAGTGCATTTATTTTTAAGTTCACTGCAGCTATAGAAAATTGTTCCATTACCTGGAAGCCCCTGCCAAGTTTCCAGCTTCTAATTTCCTATGATGCAGAATTATATTTTGTGATTAAGTGATTTGATTCCATTTCTTCTGTATTAATGTTTATGTACCTTTCGTTGCATACTTTATACTCTTTTTTCTTTTTTTTTAAAAAGACTACCACTACCAAGTGTTGACAAAGATGGGGGCAACTGAAACTCTCGAACACTGTTTTTGGGAATATAAAATGATACAACCGCTTTGGAAAACAGTTTTGCAGTCTCTTACAAAGTTAAGCCTACCCTTAACATATCACCTACAAGTCTGCTTCTACGTTTTTACAAAAGAGAAATGAAAACATATCCACAAAAGACTTGGCCATGAATATTCATAGCAGCTTTATTCATAATAGCCAAAAAGTGGAAACAACTCAAATGTCTATCAATGAGTGAAGGGATAAACAAATTGTGATGTGTTCATGCGATAATAAAATGCTTCTCAACAACAAAAAGAAATGAACTACTGATACAAAGAGCAGCATAGATGAATCTCAAAAAACGTTAAGTCTGTGAGAGAAGCCAGATACAAAAGATTCCACTTACGGATGTATGATTCTACTTAGAGCAACTTTCTGGATTGATGGAAACATTCTGTACCTCAGCTGGGTGGCGTTACACGGATTTATGCATTTGTCAACACTCATCAAACTGTTCGGTGTACACATTTCATTGTATATAAATTATACCTCAATAAAGTTTATTTTAAGAAAAACACAAAAAGCAGCCATTCGGTTGCAGTTCATTGAGTAGGACAGACATTCCCACAGTTTTGATGTGCTCATGATAACTATGATGTGAACCTCGTCGAGGGCACAGGCATGAAGAAAATAAGCACGTGTCTTAATATAGGCAAATCCTTAGATTTTTATCTGGTGACTTGACTTAGAAACATTTTGTCTGTTTGCTTAAAACTATTTAGATGAACACTCAAAATAAGTAAAATTGGAAGTTTAGATATTGAATATTTTAGTTATTAGTAAATTGACAAGTAATTTATATTAGACACCTGCTATGATCTGAATGTTTGTGTCCCCCAAAAATTTGTATGTTGAAACCTAACCCCCAATGTGATAGCATTAAGAGGGGATTAGGTCATGAGGGGGATTAGTTCCCTTGTAAATGGGATTAGTGCCCTTACAAAAGAGGGACCTCGTTGGTCCCTTCAGTCGTGTGAGGGCACAGAGAGAAGGTACCGTCTCTAAATCAGGAAGCCGCCCCTCGCGAGACACCAAATCTACTAGTGCCTTGACCTCGGACTTCCAGCTTCCAGAACAGTGAAAAATAAATTCCCGTTGTTTATAAACTACCCAGTTTATGATATTTTGTTATGGCAGTCCAAACTGCCTAAAAGAGTGTCATAACAAAAGCCAGTATCAGGATATCAGCGTGGTGGAGAAGGTGGGTTCTAATCCTCGCTCCAGCACGCCAGCTGCAGAGACCTGGGCAAGCTGTGTAAGCTTCAGCTTCCTCTCTGCTTTGTAAGTTTGTGACGGCTAAATTAAACGAGAAAATCCATATAATGCTTTCAGAACAGTGGCTATGTTCAAATAAAGCCTCAGTATAGACATGTAATGCTAACGCTGTCATCACAGGACATTTGGATGCAGCGAGTCTGTGAAGGCAAACTCTCCGAGGGCACCCGGTCCTGTGCCTGCCTTCCTGGGTTTGCAAGTACAGAGAGAAATACACATGAAATTACCAACCACATCAAAACTGTATTCAAATTCTCACACACATCGTCAATGTCTTAAAGGATACATAAAAGGAGTAGAGCCATAAAAGTAAACTTCTAAGGTGGGGTAGCCCCTGGTGGCTGTCATCCCGGCATCCTCATCAGAGGAAAAGGGGCTCAAAGGGATTGCGGTGGAAGGGAAGAGGGAGATCAGGAGCAAGAGAGTGAAAGCAGAGCTTTAGGGCACGACGATATGAGAGACAGAGACAGAACAGGAAGAATTCAGAAGGAGAAAAGGCAGGTTGGTGAGGGAACTTGAAAAAACTTCATATGAAAATTATTCACTTAAATCAATGTGTTTCACCTGGGGGTGTGACAAAAGGAAGGTTCTGTACGCACCCTGTTCTGTATGCCCCCCACGAGACATACAGCTATTTCCAGTGCATAGAGCAATTTCAGCCCAATAAAAGAAGGAATCGTCTAATAGTCAGAGCTGTCCAGTATTGGAACC
>NW_012138414.1:605839-615558 GCF_000956105.1 Propithecus coquereli
TAAAGTGATCTAAATAATGCGGCCGGACAAGATTTAAATGAAATATTAATAAAAGGAGAGAGAGTCAAGGATGAGTCTAAAATTTGGAGCTCTGATGTCCAGGAGAACAGTGGTTTCTGATAACTATTACAGGGATTTCAGGAAGCTGATTTGGCGGATGAAGCTAATCATAACTCTGAACCTGCCGATGTTCAGATGACAGTGAGACATCTTGCAGATGCTGCGGCAGCCTGTGGGTAAGCCAGTAGTCGGGTAAGAGTTAAGGAAACAAACGAGAACCTTATACCAAACTAGATTATGCATTGTGGTATAACAGAGACCATATATCTGGTTTTCGTCCCTAGTTCCTAGCACAGAACCTCAAAAACCCTTGGAACTTCCTGAGTGACAGGAGTTTTTATACTAATGAGGTGACCCATGGTGGGCCCCTAGATAGCTTCCGCATGGGGGCTGGTCACCAGAAGGACCAACCATGTGATTAGAGTGTTGGAATTTGGGCTCAGTCCAGCCTTTAGAGAGAGGAGGGCTGGTAGAGATTTGAGTTCAATCATTTGGCCTGTGATTTAATCAATCATGCCTACATAATGAAACCCCAGTAAAATCTCTGGAGACTGAGGCTCAGTAGAGCTTCCTGGTTGGTGAACACCACACTGATGTGCTGGGAGGGTGATGTGCCCCCATTCCATGAGGTGAAAGCATCGCTCTGCATCTGGGCCCTCCAGACCTTGCCATACGAGTCTCTTCCATTTAGCTGGTCCTGAGTTGCGTCCTTTATAGTAAAACTGTAGTCATAAGCATAGCCCTCTCCTGAGTTCTACCAGTCATTCTAACAAATTGTCGAACCCACGGGGGTCATGGGAGCCCTCAAATTTATAGCCAGCTAGTCAAAAGTATGGGGAGTCCCTAAGACTTGTGGCCAGTGTCTGAAGCGAGGAAAGTCTCATGGAAGCCTGAGCCTTAAACTGACACCAACTTGAGGTTGTGAGGGAGTGTCAGAGCTGTGTCGCAGGACACCCATTTGGGGTGGAGAAGGAGCATTTATACATGGCTTGGAGTATGCACACGTGTATTACATGATAGCTGCCAGGGTATATAGGGATTTTCAGAAGCCTTGCTCCAAACAGAAACATTATTGAATTTTATATTTTATTTTAATTCTTACCATTCTGAATTATTAACTGACAGTAATTAAGAAATTCTAAATACTTTCATGGGTAGTGATTTTGCTTAAATTTAATCCAAGAAATGTAGAATAGGATGATTACCCTTACATGTAACATTAAGTGTCTGTGACACAGCCACTTAATCAAAGAGAATAAAAATCTTTAAACTTAAATATGTGAAATTATGGGCACTGAGGAAATCTAAGAAATTATATTTCTGCTTAATTCTTCTCCTCTTCTTTAATTCTACGATGTCACTGATTTTTAAGACGATGAGTTAATTACAGACTTTTGGGGGGTACTGGGGAGGGAAAGTAATACTATCACATTAAACACAGATGCTCCCCCTTACAATGGGGTTACATCTTGATAAACCCATAAGAAATTGAAAATATTGTGAAGTGAAAAGTGTATTTAGTACACCTAACCTACGGAATATCATAGCTTAGCCTAACCCACCTTAAACATGCTCAGAATATTTATGTTAGCCTACAGCTGGGTGAAGTCAGCTGGCAGCCCAATACACTGCAGAGCGCTGGCAGTTAACCCTTGCGATGGCATGGCTGGCTGGGAGCTGCCCAGCATGGAGAGAGAATATTGGACTACATGTCGCCAGCCCAAGAAAAGATCAAAATTCAAAATCCCAAGTATAGTTTCTACTGAATGCATATTGCTTTCACACCATTGTAAAGTTGAAAACTTGTTAAATCAAACCATGGTAAGTCAGGGACCATCTGCATAGATATTCATTGTAAGATATTATCCCATTTCAGAAAAGGTAACATGAGAAGAAAATAAAACATACCTTATATTTGAGAAAAAAATAGTATAATATAGTAGTAATTAAGATTATCTTTGCTTTTTAACTTTCAGATGATTTGCCTTAAACGTGTTGAATGTAATCACTTTTTCCCTAAACAATTTTCTGTTCCCAAAATATGACTGTCTCAAAGCATAACTGTACTCATAATAAAATATCCAAATTGGGAGTAAAGCGGCTGAGATAGGCCTATTTCATTCTATAATAAACATTCTGAAAATTAAAAAATATTTAAATTTCTACATTAACTGAATTTTGGGAAAAAAATTTTTATAAACCACATCTTCATACATTATATACTGACAAACCAGCTTTTTCCCCATATATACACATAAATGGCAGGCCTTCTATGGAGCAAGCAGGCTTTCTTCTCCCCCTGGCTGTCTCGCTATGTGGAGAAAATGACTGAGAACAAGACACTGTCATCAGGGTGATGTGGTATTGGCTTAACAGACATGAAAATAGGGAACGAAAAGGGAACACTGTCAAAGGTTCTAAAGACCCAGAGAGCCTTCCGTGGTGGCGGCGGAGCTCAGGCACACTGAGCCCTCCCAGAGCAGCAGGGACGGACAGTGGGTTCCCTTGCCAGCAGCCACCTGCCACCCTGGGGCTTCTAGATGACTATGTCATTTCCCACCTGTCCTCCAGATGGCTGGCCCAAAGGAGGCAGTATCTATAAAATGCATGATTATATTTTTAGGGCTCTGTGAATGAAGTTCCCTCATAACGAGTAAGTGAATTTTATGTCTTTCTGATCTTGAAATTTCCAGTGAACTGCCCAGTGCAAGAAACTGGCCACTAATGAGTTACGGCTAATCACAATCTTGATTAGACTGAGAGACTAATGACAAAAATGCTGCAACCAAAGCATGTGATCCTTACCTGAGCCTAAGCAACCTAGCTAAGCCTCACCTTCACTTGCCAAAAGCTTGCTGCAAATATGTTGTGCGATAGCTAGTAGACGTGGCTTTGATTGAGGTAAGACACTCTCAAGAGGTCCCTCTCTTCAGGGGATTTAAGTGACTAACATATAAAAACAAATCTATCTATGTGTTAAGAAGGAGTGCTGTAAAATCTGAGGCTTAAGAACATTCTGCCTTTCTTTAGATGACCTAGCACAATACCATGATAGATGTCTGATAAATACTTCCAGGGATGATGCTGATTATTTTATAGTAACTGTCTGAAGGTGAGTAGGTATCAGGTGAGGAGAAAGAACATATACAGTCATCCCTCGAAGGGAATTGGTTCCAGGACCTCCCACGGATGCTCAAGTCTCTGATATAAAATGGTGGAGCATTTGCATATAACTTATGCATGCCCTTCCGTGTAATTCAAATCATCTCTGTATTACTTATAATATTAATATCTAATACAATGTAAATGCTATGCAAGTAGTTGTTATAGTGTATTGATTTTTATTTGTATTATTTTCATCGTATTGTTTTTTTTTTTCTGAATATTTTCGACTCTTAGTAGTTTGAATTTTTGGATGAGGAACTGGCCAATTGTATCACATTCATACACAGTGTAATCAAGTTACATAGCATCGGCATGGAAGCATTTGTGTCACTATGTAAATACTAATTATGTATCAAAATTCCAATACCCCAGCAGGCTATGACATTTGCTTTGAGTCACTGATGAAGAACTAGCTCTGTGACTTTGAGTAATAATGAAGCAGAAGTCAGATTCCTTACTGTCCCTGTCCTTGAATTAATAATGGTCAATAGCACTGACATCATTGCACAGGACTTATACAGCACGTTAGTGTTTAAGTGATTTATAGTACAGTATTGAACTTGTTACTCAAACAGTCATTCCTTTATCACTGTTTTAGTTATTATTTTAAAAATTTCTATGAGACTGTGAAGGACATTTTCATCACGAGTTTACAACAGAATCTATCAAAGCCGATGCCTACTTGTGCATCTGGTGACTCTAGTAAAAAAAAAACAAAACCTGCAAAGCGTTGTATACCATCTCTCCATCTAAAGGCAGATTTGGTGAGTAGACTAGTTAACACTAGTTTCAGATGCTCTCCTAGGTTGCTCCGAACAAGCAGGTCAATCCCTAGGCTGCTTCTCTAGGTTATCAAACCCATCCTTCAAACGTCAAGGCTGTGTCAACCATTGAGATGAGGATTTATATGACAACCAACCAAATCTTCACTTTGTCACATAATCATGTGGTTTTTTCCAAGAGCAATGAAAAATGAATAAATTCTCCCTTCAAGATGAGTTGCTTGCATTAATTTTTTTTTAAGTTAAGTATTCTTTACACGACCCAGGAATAAACGAAAACCTCTGGCTAATTTAAGAACACGGGATTGTGTTGACAGTGCGGTCGGGGCAACCAGGAAACCATGTGCTAATTGGCTGCTTCATCCCTTTTTCCTTTTCTGTGCCTGCCAGGTGGGGCTCTGAGTTCCGGAGCGCGTCTGGCCTCCGCGGCATCCTGCCTGTTATCTCTGTCTGGCAAACAACCACTCCATGCTTCCAGAACTTCAGAGCCTTCCAGGGCACAGATGATAAGTTATGCTCAGCCCACTGTGCCAAAGGTTTTTTTGGCCAAGGGACTGAGGAAGACCATTGTTGTCGCTGGCTGTTATCTCTCGCGCCAATTCCACTTGGCAGAGGTGCAAGTCCATCTCTGGTGTGGAAACAGGCGCTGGGCTCTGGATGAGTCAACACGTTCATAAACAAGAGTCACGGAGGAAATGGCGGCCAGTCTTGAAAACAAAAAAAAAAAGAGAAGCATTTTGAAGTGTATTGGATGCCGAGATGTTTGTCCTCCATAGCGCAATCCTACTTTATCTCACCTCACAGCCTTCCTATCAAAGACACGGGGAAGTTAATAGTTTATCAAATGTGAATCAGCCGTAATGTTTATGCATTACTTACATAGCATGGAAAGTATTTTTTGGTGCTGGAGGTACTGTTTTCTTTCGTTGCAAATTTATATCTTTGTTTTCTTTCATTGCAAATTAATATCTTTGTCACTCATCTCTCTTTTTGTCAGACTATATTTTAGGAAGTCTTCAGACTACCAAGACATTTATTGTCTCCTGAACTTATCGCCACGCCATCAGGGAAACCACCCTGACCGTGGCCTCGGCAGTGTTTGCAGGGAGCTAAAAATGGCCAGCTCTCCCCTAACGTCGACAGAGCAGGATGGAAACCTCGCTCTGGGGAAGTTCTGCCTCTGAAGCAGAAGCACAGGGCAGAGGGAGAGCATGTTGTGCCACACGTGTGTTCCCTGCAAACACAGCATGGGGCTGTCCACTAAACACTGGCCTTGGGAACCAAGCAGCAGCGATGGCCCTACCTCTCAGCACCGCGCGTCACTGCGATGCTCACACCACGCGGACTAACACAGGCTTTGGAGATTTAGCTGGAACCCAGAGGACCCACATGACATGAGAGCTCCGCTATTGAAATCACAGGTGTCACTATTAGGATGCTTGACAAATGCTGGGGAGGAAGCCGACTCTCATCCCAAGGCCACCTTTCCTTCTAGAGATCTAGAATGCACAAGAGTGCTGCTCCCTAAGATTGCCCTGATGGGGATCACAGGAGAGATGGGCCTTCCTAGGGTGACTTATGGACATTTTGTAATAATCCTGTGGTGACAGAGTCATAAGAGGGTAACCACATCTCTGTTTCCTCCAGAAAACCCTGGCTTTGCCCTGGCATATGTATCCGTGATGCCCTGTTTCACACTGTAAGGTGCCTTCATTTGGATGACCAATGCCTCCCCCACCCTGCCAGTCCACGTCCTAACGGAGCGAGAGATAAGCTTTACTGCAGCCATCGATGCGCTCTTAGGGCCACTTACCACCTGTGCTTTATTTAATTTGGTTTCAACAAGCACTTGTTAAGCACCCGTGGGGTGGGGCACTGGCCACAGTGTTCAGCGAAGGGGACAACGTGAATGATCGTCCTCACCATGGGCCTCAACCTAGTCAGAGACAGATGACTACGTGGCGCTGTGTTAAGTGCGACAGCAGAGATGCACGAAGAGGGCCTCGGTGCCTCCTCTCAAGGTCAGTTTAGTGAAGGAACTGCCTGCTCCCTCGGAGAATTATCCAGCACACGTCCCAGCTTGCAAGTGGGAACGGTAATGCTGGCGTGGCTGTGCGAGCAGACAGAAACCCATAAAACCACGGGGTAGATGGGCTTCTCGCTGTGCTTCCAAAAGCGTGATCAGATTCTGGAGAGCACAGTGTAAATGGGGACACGGAAGCGCTCAATTTTTCCCCTTTAAGATATTCACAATTTTTAAATTTAAATATTTACTTCTATTAGTGCTTGGCTACTACTAAACATCTAAAATAAATCCATTCTAAAGAAGCTAAGATCCAGTCATCTTAGTCCATTTAAGCTGCTACAGAATACTATAAATTGAGTGTTTTATAAACAATAGAAATTTATTTCTCACAGTTCTGGAGGCTGGGAAGTCCAAGATCACGGCGCCAGCAGATTCGGTGTTTGGTGAGGGCCACTTTCTGGTCCATAGATGGTGCCTTCTTGCTGTGTCCACGCATGGTAGAGGCGGGGAGGGAGCTCACAAGGGCTCCCCATCATGACCTAATCGCCTCCCAAAGGCCCCACCTCCTAATAGCATCACCTCAGGGGTTAGGATTTCAACACGTGACCAAGAGGCTAATGACAAACAAAAATGCTGCAGTCAAAGCGTGTGGTCCTTATGCAAGCCTAAGCAATGTGGCTAAACCTCACCTCATCTTGCCAAACACTTGCTGAAAATATGTTGTATGCTAGCCAGTAAACACGGCTTTGATCAAGGTAAGACTCACACGCAGATGATGTCCTTCTCTTCAGGGGATTTAAATGACCAACAGATAAAAAGAAACCTATCTGCATATTA
The DNA here is from genome assembly GCF_000956105.1 of Propithecus coquereli. Taxonomy (NCBI): domain Eukaryota; kingdom Metazoa; phylum Chordata; class Mammalia; order Primates; family Indriidae; genus Propithecus; species Propithecus coquereli. The sequence continues at coordinate 612,710 of NW_012138414.1, forward strand.
AGAAACAGGGTACACAGACATTCAGATCATAGCACCAGGTATGGAGTTTAGGATTTTAAAAAAACTGCTCCCAGTTCTATTTTTACTTCTGCCTACTGGTGGCAGATCATTCTCCAAGCAGTCTAGCACTAATGCAAAATTTATAAAGTATTGGGGTTGCTCATTATCTTTTTAGTGGCTGAGTAGATGCGCCTGCACTTTTAAACTTTGTTCATGTTTTGTGCACTTTCTACCTAGAACATTTCTCTCTCTCTCTCCCATTTGTTGGAAGGTGTCAACCTAAAGAACAAACAGAGAGGGAGACTCTCTAAAAGAAAATGATGTTTATTCGGGAATAGGGTGTTGCAGTGGGAAATACGCATGCCATAGTAAACTATGTGCACATTCAGGGAGGTAAAGGAAGACAAAGGTTTTTAAAGAAAAAATGAGGAGGATTATAGAATTGTTTTGAGATAATTATCTTTGGCTACAAGGATCAACACCAAGGGTGATGCCAGTCTGAGGCTGGACAGGCAGCTGCTGGGCAGATGTCCTCACAGAGGTATTTTTGTGTGTGTGTAAGTTTGCAGTGGCCTTTGTGCAAAGTTGTGGTTTTTGCAGAGTCTTTTGTGATCGTTCTTGGTATCAGGCATTCATGCATAAGAACCCCCCTTCGGGCCTTCCTCAGCCTCATTTGTCAAGGTTTTTAAAACAAGTGACTCCCTTTCGATTCTGACAACTCCCACAAAGGCCAATCACACTTTAAGACCCAGTTCACATGTAAACTCCTTAAGAGAAACCGATCCTGATCCAATGAGGCAGGACTGGTCCTAACCTTACTCTGAATCTTAATCCTGGATGACACTTAGTAGTATGTCACAGAAATTTGTCTGTAAGCATTGTCCACAATTAGACTCTGAATTCCTGGAAGCCAAGCACTGTCTCTGATTCATCTTTCCTATTCTAGTATTTAGCACAGAACTCAGTAAATGTGAAATACTAGTGTGAATAAGCATAATCATAGTTTTTTAATCTTTTAAAAAAATGTACAACTTCATGAATTATCCAGAGAGGACAGACCTGTATAACCATCACCCAGGTCAAGAATTAGAAAATCGCCAGCACACAGAAGCCCACCCTGAGACCTTTCCCCGTCACTGCACTCTCCCATCTCCCAGACGTAACCACTGTTTCGATTTCTGTCACCACCAGATATTACTTTTACTGTTTTGAACATTAAATAAATGAAACCATATAGCATATTTTGTATTTAACTTCTTTCGCTTAATATTCCGTTTGTGAAAATCATCTGTATTATTGTGGGTAGCTGGGTTAGTTCATTTTGGGATGCTGTATAGTGTTCCAGGCCACATTTATCTATGCTACTGCTGATGGATATTTGGGTTATTTCTAATTTGGAGCTCTTACAAATTATGCTCTTATAAATAGTCTTGTATGTATCTTATGGTGTACATGGGCACACATTTCTGCTGGGAGTGGACTTGCTAGGTCTTTGTGTAGACCTATGCTCATCTTTAGTAAAAGATAATGCCAAGCTTTTTCCAAAATGTGTGCCAGTTTATACTCCTACCTGAGCTATATGTTTCCATTGTTTTGAATGTTGAACAACGCTTGATATTATCAATCTTTTTAATTATAGCAATTTTGGCACATGTGTGTGTAATAGTATTGCATTCTGGTTTTAACTTGATTTCCCCATGATTAATAAGATCAAGCACGTTTGCATATGTTTATTGTCCATTTGTATACTCTCTGTCATGAGTTTCCTGTTCAAATTTGTGTTGCCCATAATTTCCACTGGGCTTTCTGACTTTTTATTTGATTTTCAAATGTTTAACTGATCTTGAATCCCTAATATAAACCAAACTTGGATCTATTATTCTGTTTATATAGACTACATCCAGTTTGTTAATGTTTTGTTCAGTTTTTGCTTCTATGTTCATTGTCTGTAATTTTTCTTTCTAGTAATATCATTGTCAGAATCTGGTGCCAATCTTATGCTTGTCCCGTAATACCAGTTGGGATGTGTTTCTTCTTTTATTAATCTCTGGAAGTATTTGTATAAGACTACTGTGGTAGGGATCCTCAAAGACCCTACTGTCCTGTTGTTCATGGCCTTGTACAATATCCGCCTATTTAGTGTGGTCCAGAGAATACAGGAGGGGTGATGGGATGTCACCTCCAAGATTAGGTTACAAAAAGACTGTGGCTTCAGTCTTAGGTGCTCACTCTCACTGGCTCACACTGAGGAAGCCTGCTGTCATGTTGTGAACTGCCCTATGGAGAGGCCCACATGGTAAGGAACTGAGTAAGGTCTCTGGCCAACAGCAAAGGAGGCAGTAAGGCCCTCAGTCAACAGCCTGTGAAGAACTGAAGCCTGTCAACAACCACATGAGCGAGCTTGGAAGTGCACACTCCACAATCAGACCTTCAGATGAAACTGCAGCCCCAGCCAAGAGCTTGCCCATCCTGTGGAAAGACCATGAACCAGAGGCACCTGGGTAAGCCACACCTAGATTCCTGACCCACAAAAACTGCAAGATAATAAACATTGCTTAAAGCTACTAAGTTTTGGAATACTATGTTTTACAGCAATAGATAGTCAATACAATCCCTTAAATATTTGAAAGAATTCACTGGTAAAAACATTTAATTCTGGAGTTTTCTTTATGGATGACCTTTAATTAGAGATTCAATATAATTGTTATGGTACTATTTAGATTTTCTATTTTCTTCTGGGGTCAGTTTTAAGTTGTATTTTTCTAGGAATTTGTCCATTTCTCTACATTCTCACATTTACTGGCATACAGTTGTACATAAAATCCCATTATCATCTTCAGATCTGTAGG
>NW_012138414.1:615978-617580 GCF_000956105.1 Propithecus coquereli
TCTCTCCCTTGGCCTAGCACTTAGGTAGAGGCGTACTTAAGTTATTTCTAGTAATATTTTTGTTATTCATGTCTAGCTTGGTTCTACTATAGGAAGAACACAGTCTGTATAATCTTGACAGTTTGAAATTAGTTGAGACTTGCTTTATGGCTCAGCATGTGATCACTTTTTATAACTGTTCCTGTGTACATAAGACTTGTGTGTCATGCACATTACATAGTAATTGGTACATTCCTCTATACATGCTAATTTGATCAAGCTTGTTGTCTTGTTCAAATCTTCTATATTTTTACTGATTTTTAAAGTACCTTTTCTGTCAATTACTGAGAAAGCCATGTTATTTGCTGCAAATTTAGAATTTTTATACTTTATTGGTGAAGTAAACATTTTATCATTATGAACTATCGCTGTCTTTGGACTACCTTTTGCCTCAGTATCCTTTCTCCCATATTAATCTTAATGGTGTGATTATTTTACACCAGTTTTCTTTTGGTGTTTGCACAATCTATCTTTTCCATTCATTTACTTTTAATCTTTTGTATTCTCATAATAAAAACGTGTCTCTTCCAAAGCATAAAGTTGTTTTTAAAATAAATCCAGCTATCAATATTTATATTTTAATGGAAGCATTTAGTTGCTATACATTTAATGTATGTCTTGATATATTTGGGTTTAAGTCCACATCCTCCTATTAGCTTCATGCATGTCGTGCCTGTTCTAGGTCCTTTCCCCCAGCCCCTTCTTTTGAATTGACTGAATGTCTTAAAATAATTTTCTGTCTTTAATTTGGCAGTTTCCAGTCTTTTACTATTTTTTAGTAGTAGAGATTACACCATACGTTGTTGAATTATCAAAATTTCATTTATAATCCTGATTACTGAGATTCTTTAAAAATGTATGTTTTTAAACCCCAAAATACAGCATTATCATCTTATGGAAAACATTCATTTGGATTTACTCATTTATCTATCCCATTTCTTTGCTCTCTATTTCCTCCTCCATCTCCAAACGACTGGAATCATTTTCTCTTGCCTGAGAATGCTCGTTCTTGTTTCCTTTGTTTCAGGACTGCTTGTAAGGAACTCTCTCAGTTGTTATCTGAAAATGTCTTTATTTCCTTATAATTTTTGACCTTTTTTTGCTAGGGATAGAATTTTGAATTAAAAACCTTATCCATTGTGTTCTTTATTGTTATTATAATTTTTAGGTGTAGAATTTCCATTTTGTTCGTTATATAGTTTCTGCTTAAATTTCCAATCTTGTCTTTTGTTTCCAGTCTTGTCTGTGTGAGATAACGCCATTATCAGGATCCCCTGTGAATTCATTTCTGTTGTCCATTGTTTGTCTTAGTGTCAATCACATTGTCTCAACTCGTCATATGCACGACCATCATTGCCTGAGTTCTAGACAATGTACCTGAAAAACTGAGAAGTAATTTAAGGCCTAGGGGAATCTTACCTTCCTCTAAGAAGGAATGTAAATTTGTTCTCAGTAGACACCCAGGGATTTTAGCAATCTCAGTGATCTTCATACAACCAGGGATTGAGGTGCTTCACAGCTGAACAGCAGTGTCTGTGAGGGATGGTCTACTTCTATCCACAC
>NW_012138414.1:617840-619711 GCF_000956105.1 Propithecus coquereli
TAAATACTTATCCATTCATGGTAGTATGCTGAGAGCACAGCAGCACATATAATAGATTTGAAATATAGTGTACAATTATTTCTGTCTCATTGTAGAATATATTTACAGCATTATTTGATAGTTGGAAAGCATACTATTATCGTGGGTTTTGATAGAATGGTAGGGAATATATCCTATTCCTTAATTCCATCAATTTTAGAGTATGGAGGGATCATTTGAATTCACCTACCTCTCTCCCCACTGCACAGAGGCAGTAACTGCGCCCCAGGGATGTTGAGTAACTTGTCCAAGATCATACAACCAGCTATGGCACAAGTAGATTTTACATCTGTTTTCACACTTACAGCTCTGAGTTCTTTCTTCCATGACACACTGGTTTTGTTGTTTGAAAAAACTTCTATACATGAATTGAGATTTCAAGTATGTTTTTGACATTAAGAAGGAAGTGAGGCTAGAGCACCTGAGATGACAGGGCACTCAAGTCATTAGGTGCAACTTGGAAAAAAAAAAAAAAGGTTGGGCAGGAGTAAGTTGATCAGGTAAAGAAACTGATAGATCATTTTGAAAAGAACGATGAGGAAAGCAGAGAGGGACTAGGCAAAGTTGAGGTTATCCTGTCAAAGCCTCTTAGAGCAGAAAGTGAGGCTCTTGGTTTGTAATTTAACACACCTGACGATAATCATGGTAAAACTAGGCAGGTGCCAGGGAAGGGAGGCAGCTGTCTCTGCCACATGGCTGTCAGTGTAAGGTAAATGTAGAGCAAGATGAAAGGCATGGCTGGGAAGAGATGACATTCACTGTCATAAATAAATGCACATAGAAGTAAACATTTTGTGGAAAATAGAATTTTTTTTCCTGAACCCAGATACTTTATAAACCCAGGATACCATGTATTCTGCAGAGTACTCAAACTAATCATGGGTGAGTTTTCTGTGTTTTTATTTTAGTTATTCCGTAAGTCTAAAACATTATTTCTTACATTGTGTGTTTCCATAACATACCGGCTAATAAAGATTCCTACTAGGGTGCTAGGAGCTGTAATGAGAGACTTCTTCAATGTTGTTACTAGCATCACTTCTGAGCCACATTTATCCATCCATTCACGTACTAATTCCCTCATTTGAGAAGCACTTATTAAAATTTATGCTGGAACTAAGGAAATAGATAAAAGACATAATCCCTGTTGCCAGGAAGTTGCTTGGCTTACTGATGGAATTTCCTAGTCCCCCATGTTATTCTTGGCTGTGCAAAAATTAGATTTTAACATTTTTATTATTGTATAAAAATTATGGGTTATACTAGAGAAAAAACTCTCACTACTGCTGCAGATTGAGGTTGCCATTGGGGTATTAGGTATGAACAGTGGTAACACAGGCCCCATGACAGGATCTGAGTAACAACTGTAGTCTTTACATAGTGACAAGCCTGTGTCACTTTTCCTAAAATAGTGTGAAAACAGCAAAATGATATCTTATTGTTGCTTGTAAAGATCTTAATGACAACAAAGAGAGCCAATGTTCTGTCCAGGAAGGAAGAAAATGGTTATGTCATTTCTGAATGTTTGCTAGGACGCTAAAGTCAAAAAAGGCTGAGTATGTAAGGAAGGCTAACGTTCAGATGGCATTGTTGTTTGCAATTAAAATGAAACACATTGAACATTCAGTTCCTCAGCCACACTAGTGACATTCCAAGTGCTCAACAGTCAGGTGTGGCTAGTAGCCACCATATTGGAAAGCACAAACGTGGGACATTTCCACTACTGCAGAAAGTCCTACTGGACAATGCTGGAAGAGAAATGGGTCCCCTAAAAAAGCTTGAAAGTTAAGATTGTACATAGTGACAGTGGGCTTGAATAGCAAAAAAGAGGAAAT
>NW_012138414.1:619766-637380 GCF_000956105.1 Propithecus coquereli
TTAAAAATTCTGTTGGAACTTTTTAACATGTCATTTAGCTAAACAAAAATGATGCAAACAGATATTATCCTGGCACTTGGGGTGTTAGGGGGGTTGACTGTTTTGAATCTTGTTTGCGGGGCATGCAGGTGCTATGCCCTTATGTGTAGCCACCAGATGATCACTAACTGTGTTGTCTCAGTGTCGTCCAGCTGGTGGGACAGAAAAGGGCCTACAAAGCAAAACACTGGAAAACGGAAGGGCATTCACCCTGCACACACATACATGCACAGAAACATGCCCTGTCTGTGTGCTACTGGCTTCCGTAATATGGGAAAGATCCTTTAGAAAAAGAAGGTCCTCTTATTCATGTGATTGGACACTTAAAAAGCATTGCCCTCAGCCAGGCGTGGTGGCACGCACCTGTAGTCCCAGCTACTCAGGAGGCTGAGGCAGGAGGATTGCTTGAGCCCAGGAGTTTGAGGTTGCAGTGAGCTATGATGAGGCCACTGCACTCTAGCCTGGGTGACAGAGTAAGACCCTGACTCAAAGAAATAAAAAGTGTTGCCCTTGACCTAGTCCCATGGGAGGAATAGGATGGAGCCACTCGGCAGTGCGTTTCAGTTAGTGCAGCCTACCTTGCTCCTGTCGTCACAGCACGCTGTTCTACACTCCGTCTACTTGCTCACATCCAAGTCAATTTGACACGTCCCACTCTTGATCTTAAAACATAAGACAGAAGTACATGGGTGCAGTATCTCTTGGGTCGTGTGAATGAACGAGACCTATAACAATGTAAAACCCGTCACTGGGGCCTAAATGAGATTGGTAAATGCTGGTTTCTTTTATGTCTTCTGTCTACCCCCTGGTGGAGGGATTCATTACTATTTAGAGCCAAAGAAGGAAAGAGACAGAGAAAAAAGCATGAATTATTTCCTGAATACCTATTCAGTCCCTCAGTAATCCAGGGTTTGTTGTTTACATGACGGTGCCAGCTCACAGGAGAAGAGCTGAAGTCCATTATTTCCCTTTGAACACGGACCGGCAGGAGCAGCCCAGCAGCAGGAGGGCCGTCCTGCCAAAATGCTGAACTTGGAACTGAAGGGGCCATTGCTCTGGGTGCAAAAAAAGAATTATGGGCTTTGCTGCTCTGGCAGGTCTGGAATGGACATGGATAATACCTAATGACTCAGAGGAAGTACCGTCAGCTCTTCAAAGCAGACCTGGCTAATTGTGTAATGTTATTCTGAGCCATGGGAGAAGCCAAAAAAGAAGGGAAGCTGAGGAGAAATTCCTTCCTTTGCAACAATCAGCTTCCATCCTGCACCATCAGATTTGATTGTCCTTATCATTTCTTGCATAACTACAAATGTTTTGACTGGTCATAGTGACCAGACTTCCAAAAAAAACAAAAAATCAATATTTGACTCTATGACTGCCTGTGGTGGTAAATTCCTTAGACTAGATACATGCAAGTACGAAAAGCTATTTCCTTTGATTTATTCATTTACCAGTTCTTAACTCCATCAGGTGCCCCTTTGTTCTCAACATTACAGAATGAGGCAAAAAGAAACAAAAAAAAGAAAAAAAGGAAAAAAAAATTCTGTTTGTTTTGCTTCAGCCCCTTTCAGTTAGACAATTTAATATAAATATCCTCTAACCTCTTTTTCTCATATTGCACAGTAACTTTAAAAATTAACTTTTTAAACTAGCTATTTATTTAAAATATTGTTCATTCTACCTATCTAGTTATATTTTTGCACCCGTTAACCATCCCCATTCGTCCCCACCCCCCACTATCCTTTCCAGTCTCTAGTAACTATTATTCTACTCTGTCTACACAAGATCAATTATTTTTAATATCTAGCTCTCACATATGAGTGAGAACATACTAGTTCTTTTTTTAATTGAATAAGTAATACAAGGACCTGATTAAAAAATATTTAGGCACTACAATAAATAGAAAAAGGAAAAGTAAGTATCCCTCCCATTGCAGACCTGTAAACCTTTGGTTCTCTGGCCTCCACCTGGGGCAGTCATCGGTGCCAGTGTACACTCCAGAGATATTCAAACCCGTATCCAAATGTGTGTATTTCCTCCTTTTACACTGTATCTTGCTTCTTCACATAACAATATATCTTGGAGATCATTTCGTATTATCATGTTTATCATATTTATCACCTCAACCTTTTTCATGGTTGAAGAATATTCCAGTTTGAACATACCACAATTGATTTAGCCAGCTCTATATTGATGGATATTTATGTTGTTGCTAGTATTTTGCTCATATGAAAAGCTCTAACCATGATCTTTGCACACATCTTAACATACAAATTCAAGTATGTGCATTTCAAATGTTGATAGATATTTCCAGATTTCTTTCCAAACGGGTTACATCAATTTAAATTCTCACCAGCAGTATGTAGGAGTCCTTGCTCCCAACTTCCTTCTTAATACAGTATCTTCTAATAATATTTTACAATCTTCTATCATATGCCAGTTCTGCCTGAAAAACCACACAAGGTACAGTGACCTCTAAATAAACATTGGGTCCTGACACTGAGCCTTCTACTTTATCTCTTGTAACACCAATCTCATCTGTATCAGCTCTAAAACCTAATAGGCAAAATAAGCAAGATGAAAAGAATCAAACAAAACAGATTACAAAACAAACCAACTAGAGCCACCTACAGGTCCCCGGGCTTCAGTACCACCAAATTTGTGAACTGCCAGTTTGTAATCAGGATGTGTTTTGGAGGGTTGGAGGTGGGTAGAGGAATCTACAGTTTCCATCAGATTGCCAGAATAGTCTGTGACTGTTGCCAAAAAAAAAAAAAAGGTAAGAACCAGTGATCTACATGAAAGAGAGAGAATTAAAAATTGGATAAAAATTCAAATGATTTTATGGCTTAATGCATATAAATTGAAAAATACTGTATACTTAAACTATTAATATGTAAAATAATGAAATCATTCTAGAGCAGTGATTCTCAAATTTTGGACTAGACAATTTTCTAACACAAAATCTGTGATCCAAATTGGTTGTGCCAAAGTTCTATCACACCAAGTAGAGACATTAAGAAAAAAATAGCTACCATGTCCTGTCATTATTTCATAAGATTATTTTAACACCAAAAAGTAGGAAAGCTATAATCCGAGAGTAAAAGGCAGTTCTTTAAGGTGGATAAATTTAATTCTATCTAAAACTCACTACACTGTCCCTCATTTTCTCATTTTACCATCCAGCCCAAGTATGTGAGTGACATAGACAGGAAAACTCTGTCATGTTGGATCACGGTCCATGGACTGCCACTGGAAAGCTACTGCTATCAGAAATCTTCTCCTAAATTTATAAAAGCCAGGGGTCCTTATCACCATCTTGTTTTTGATATGTGCAGTTTAGAAATTTAGAGGAAAGAGCATCAGATTTTGAGTCTTGGATTTGCAGCTAATTAACTCTAGTTAAGTTACCGAACCCTTCTATGAACTTCGGTTTTTACCTTCAGATAAAAATAACACCACTTTCCCCACCTTTCATGGGACTGACAGGTTCAAAGAAAATACATATGTGAGCAAGTTTTTTTGTAAACTATAGTGTATAATACAATGATTAAGTATAACACTCATCAAACATACGTAAAGTGCCAGATACTGCTCTAAATGCTTCACAAATATTATCCCATCTAGTCCTTTTGGCAACCAAATGAGGAAACTGAAGCTTAGAGAGGGTAACGAATGTGCTGAGTTTATACAGCGAGTGCAGTGTAAGGTCAGGACTGGACCACCTGACTGTCAGGTTCCAATTCCATATCTTAATCATCATGACTTTCCTAACTAATGATAAAATTATTACTACTATTATTGCAATTCTTGAATGCTTCAACTTTAGCTACTGGCCGAACATACAATAATAATTAACAATTTGTCAGACTCGAGCTCTTCTGATAAGTTAGCAAGACCTACAGGTGACAGCTTCTAGTTTAATACTCAAAGGATTTGCTTGGAAACCATTTAGATAATAGATGCCAGTTGGTGTCTCATGTTCAGCTAATAGATACCACTTTGCTTTTTATGTTCAGATATTAAGCTTCGTAGATAATTATATGACCTAGCAGGTAGAGCACTCTAGTCTATATTGCTAAGAAAAAAAACTGGGTATTTTTGCATTCAAATTAGAAAGATATCACTGGGTAAAGATGTAAAAAGTGGGGATGGGGGGAAATGGAATATAAAATCAGAAATGTCAAGCCTTTTGACAAGTGTAGCCAATTTGCTATACCTTTAGTAAATTACATGCATGCACCAGAACAGTATGTGAGACTTGCTGAGGCTGGAAACTTCTTATACCTTAAGAGACTCTGTGGTATGCTATATTTTTCTCATCCATTTTATTTTATGACTTATACTACATTTTTCTCATTCATTTTATTTTGTGACTTATTTAGAATATCTTTTCTTTTAATCAAGGCAGAATCATTTCTAGTTCAAGTTGATTTCAGCTCTAGTGTGTTTACAGTCTGTAGCAGAGAAACTATGGCGGTGCGGTATTAGTAATGGGGCAGGGTCTCTTAGCAGGGGGGCAGCATTCGGGGACAAGCAGCTGTGCATGGTGGCATGGCCAGCGCCAGCATCCTCCAACGTGTGTCCTTTCTCTTGACTTTTTGTTCTCCCCACCCCCCAGCAGGACCACATCACCTAACACTTTACTTGGCAGCTTCCCAAGTAAACTTCCAGCACCCCCAGCCTCACATCACGTACCACCTAGAGCAACGCTTTCATCACGCCACTCTCCGCCTGTGAACTAGCTGCCTTTCATGGTCTCTGGGGCATCTGGTCTGAAGTCCTCGCTTCAAGGTCCTACATAATTCGCTTCCATCTGCTTTATCCAATCACCTCTTCATTACTTTGCCAACTCAAGTCTACTTCAGGCATGAAGGAGACTTCGCCTTTCTTTAGCAGACAAAATGCTTGTTCTTATTCTTCTCTCTTGAATTCTCTACCTGCTCCCTCTGCAGGGTGACATAATATAAAGGAGTGTGGACTTTGGAGTCAGGCAAGATGTAGCTGTGACTCTCAGTCAAATGCTTTCTATCTGTTTCTCTATATGTTGTTAAACATTTATTTATTGAGTGGTTACAGTATGTCAGAAACTGTGCTAAGTTCTTAACTCATTAAATAGTTTATTCATCACACTATACCTGGGAGGTAATAGCATTATTATGTTCCCCATTTTATAGATGAAAAAAATTGAAACACAAAGACATGAAACACAGCCAGTCAGTAGAGGATTCAAGTCCAAAACTGCCTGGAATTCAGAGCCAATCGTCTGAACCGTTACTTAAGAGCAACTCACTAGTTGTATAAACTTGAGCAAGCTACTTAACCTCTCCAATCCTTCATATTCTCACATATAAACAGGGATATAAATGTCTACTCAGCAGGATTAATGAGATTATATATATAAAGCTACTATCAAAGAGTCTGGCATTCAAAAGAGGCTCCATAAATGTTTCTGTCACTTTTCTGCCCAATTACATTCCACTCATCTTTTATATCCTGCCTCTTCCATGAAACCTCTTTGGAAGATGGATTGACCTATTTCAGCCAATAGTGATTTCCTCCTGTAAAATCCAAGAGTTCTAAAATGTAGTTTTAAATTGTTTTCCAACTATTTCATTTAAGTTAGCCCTGGCCTTCTCAACTAAAGTTTTTTACAGGGCAGTAATCACAGATTATACTTCATTTATATCCCCTGCACTTAGCCAAGTCCATAGTAAGAACTAGATAAATGGTGACTAGCTTAGCAATGCAGCCCCCTGGATGCAGTCTAAGACAGATCTTGCTTTAGGAAAATTTCACTGTATATTTTAAAATGCTTACAAAAAGGTACATGGTAAATACAGATTTATAATCTACCATTTACTCAGCATAGGTAACAATGAATTAAAAATTCAAACAAACTCTAATTTAACTTTCCTATCTGTGTAAGCCAATGATGTACCTGGTTGTTGAAGGCTAACAGACTCTTGATATTTGCTTAAAAAGCTTTACTGTATCTTACCAAACTGCTATATTACTGGGAAATAACATCTATACTAGAAAACACTAATGGTAACCACCCTTAAATATATACAGCAGACCATTAGGACTTCCTGGACGAGTTGATTATTCATGGCTGGTGATTTCCCTCTGAAGCAGTTATAGAGGCTAGTGAGGTTACTGAAATCTAAAGAGCTGGCTAACTATTGTGTTAAGCCAATCCTGGGAATGAGCCAAGATAAGAAAGCCAAAACTGATTCCACTGATATAAACTAAAGCCAAACAACGAAGACAACTGATTTAAGACTCCAAACACGGTTCATTCTCAAGTTCTTAAACTAGGCCCAGACCACTGAAACCTGGCCCCAGCGCATTCCGCAGAATGAATGAAGTGCCGAGCCCTGTGCCCGGCCCTCTTCCACTCAGACCACTTTCATCAGACCCCAGACTGCACAGGTCCCACTTTCCACCCATCAGTGCATGGGAGCACACACCCCACTTTTGCTTTTAGTGTTTGTCACCGACTCTTCAGCAGTTCTTAATTTAACCTATTACCTTTTTAATGAAACAAATTGACCCATTTCCACCTACGTTTTCTCAGTTTGAGTCTTTTGGCTTGAAAAGAGTCAGTGGGAGTCAAAAGGAGACAACGTCAAGGCGCAAGGACTTCTTTAACGTGGACGTGTGGCCACGCACACCGGTCAGCAGGCAAGGGCCGGGCTAAATGGAAGGATTATCTTCAAGAAAGAAAAATCTCAATTTAGCTATTTCCATAATTTACAAGGAACTGGCCAATTTTTGATATAATCAGAAATAAGCAATTTAAATGCTAATTTCACACTACACTTCTAAAAGTTACATATTTCATTTGAGAAAATGAAACAAGTTGACTTTGATGCAGAATGAAAAGACACTGCCTCAATGCCTTCCAGATAGAGGATTTATGACTACCCAAACAAGCTGGACTGAGAATAGTCTTTCAGTGAAAACTTCCGGAGGCAGCCTACACCAGCAGTTCCCAATCTTTTGGCACCAGGGACCAGTTTCATGGAAGACTATTTTTCCACGATGGGGCGGAGCTCAGGCAGTGATGCAAGTGATGGGGAGCAGCTGTAAATACAGAGGAAGCTTCGCTTGATCACCCGCTGCTCACCTTCTGCCATGTGGCCCAATTCCTAACAGGCCACGGACTGGTATTGGTCTGCGACCCAAGGGTTGGGGACCTCAGGCCTACACAACCTCCCTAAGTAATGTTGCAGTATCTCGACTGTCTCTTCATTCCGTCATTGTTCCTCCCTGTGACACTTACACACAATATATTATATTTTTATTCAAGGGGGAGGATATGTCAACACAAAGTCAAATTCAAACATTCAGATAAAATTTAAAACAGGCCATTATGGAAGTTTCCAAATAGCTTTACAGTTGGCATTGTACAGGCTCAATGTCCAGGTGACTGTCCCCAGTTTTTTCACAGCATATCAAGACAAAAACCTGTGTGTGTATCCCTGATGAAACAGCTTACTGTACCAGTTTCCCTTCAGATGAGAATTCCAGAAAGCAATGTCTAAACATAAGCAATCTTGTTGTTATTTTTTGCTATGGATACCCTAAGGCTACATTAGTGATATTTACATTGTTAAAGATCACAAAGACGGCTCTTAATAGGAAGATCTACCAATCCACATCAGGAGCCACAGGGTTCAAAAACCCTGAAAATACTATAAAATATGTTTTGCTAAAATGGATATTTATTCTTTCCAGAAAGGTTACATTTCTTATCTGAAAAGTGTGAAACAGAACTCCCAAATTCTCTTTAGGAGTAAAAGGAAAGCAATGTCATAAAATAAGTATAGTTCGAAAACTGCACGTAATCTCTGGGTGGTCCCAAAAGTGGACAGAAAAGGAACAGAGAGCTATCATCTCACAAGAGGCTATAAGGCAGTACACCGTTCATAAACCAAAGACAAACAACTCACCAAGACCAGAACCCTTCTCAATAACGCCAAGTGGTTAACAATTTATTACCTCTGGTCACTGGATTCCAGTGAAGGAAACTGGAATGTCATACCTTCATTCACAACACTGTCTCATGGAATTATTTTTTCCGGATTCCTTGGGAAGTTAAAGTATTTGAGAAGAATATCAGGAACTGTTGTTTCAGCCTGTTTTGTGAGTAGATAATTGCCTTCCAACTCCATTATTTCAGGAAATGATGTGTGTGGCATTGTTTCTAGATGAGGGCAGCAATGTGTTTTAGCAAGACCCATACATGAATATTAAAACAAAACAAAACAAAAGCAAGCAGTCTAAATCACTTCGCTGAACTCAGACTTTTTGAATCTGGTCTCCAGATAAGAGGCTGGCCCCAGACAACCTACTCACATACCAATAACATTCTTTTGAAAGGGTGTAAGCAAAATTTGTTTTGAGAAATGAAAGCTTCACCAAAATTACTAAATGTGGTAATAAATAATTTCGGTAAATTAAGTGCGATTGAAATAGGTTCAGCAGAGACCTATTTGAAAGGCTAAACCTTTCTATAATTTGGGTCTGAATCAAAGACCAGCATGGGAACTAGAAGTAAAACACATTTCATCCTGAGAAATACCTTTGATTCCATGGAATATATTAGCTGATCTTCCTGAAATGTGACATCATTTGTGGTACCAGCTGTATGGGTGTGCCATCTAAGGATTTACAAAACTAGTATTTCTTTGGCTTTAATATGTATTTTAAGGCCATAGAAAGAAGTCTAATCCAACTAAGTGCTCCAGGGGGAACTGTTACAGACTTCACTTTAAGAAGCTTAAAGCTTCTTATGATCATGACCTATCAACCTTTTTATGGATGGACTACACAGAGTAAATTCCCAAATGGACAACTAGAATCAATGGTGATGATGATAATAGTGATAATAATAATATTTTTATAAAGCAAATATTAAATATAGCACTTACATGTGAGGTTCCATTTAAAATATATTACATATATAATTCATTTAATCCTCAAAACAAACTTATGAAGTAAATATTGGTCCTTTCACTATCCCTATTTTACAGATGAGGAAACTGAGGCACAGAGAGGTTAAATAACTTGCCCATGGTCACCCAGCTAATAAGTAGCAGAACTGGAATTTGAATTCATAATGAACACTCTTGTCCTCTCTGCTATGTCATTTCTTACGGTTCTTAGAAACTTTTGTCTGACTCAGTTATGACATTATACAATGATTCTATCTTTTCTTAACAGAGGGTATTACTTGGATGTTTGTCAATGAAATGAGAAGTACTGAAAATTTTCTAATTAGAGTCCAAATAATTTTAATAGAAACTATAGTTCTATCATGATTCAACATTAGTTTCCAATAGCTACTGTAAAGAGGTTTTATTTTTCTCTTGAACAGTATGCTATGGTGCTATATGAAATGCTACTTCAATAAAAGGGAAACTTTCTATGGAATATCTATGCCTAGCAATATCTATGCCTAGCACTGTTATGCAACAGTTTGAGCATATATTTTAAAATGCATTATCAAATGTACAGTTAGGCTATTGAGAAATGCTTCAGTTCTTTCATGTTACACTTAAAAAAAAAATCAGGTATGAAGACACCCAGGTGAAAAGAGTACTAGACCACATCTATCCATCCATCCATCCATTCATCCATTCATCCATCCATCCGTCCAATCAGTAAGTTCTATATGCCAGGCACTGAGAATACAGAATGAATAAGATAAACAAAGTACCTGACCTCATAGAGTTTAAATTCTAGTGGGGGAAACATTAAATAACAATGGGACAACACTATTTCAGACTTAGTGGTCAAGGAAGGCCTTTGTGAGGAGGTAATGTCTGAACAGAGAGCTAAAGGAAGTGAGAGAGGGAGTCCTGATAGGCTCTGGGGGGAGAGCATGCCAGGCAGAGGATCCCAAATGGAAATGAACTTTGGGATGTTTGAAGATCAGCAAGAAAGCCAGCATGCCTAGATGAAGCTAAGCAAGGTGCACAGGGTAGAGATGAGAAATCAGATAGACAGGATCTCATAGGCCGTGGCAAGGAGTTTGGATTTTATTATGAGGGAAAGGACGCCATTAGAGGGTTTTAAGCAGGTGAATGACATGATCTGGTTCATGCTTTCTAGAAGATACATGGCTGCTGTGTGGAAAATAGATGGTGGGGGTGGGGGAGCAAGAGCGAAAGGAAGGACTGGTTGAGAAGTACTAGTCTAGGTAAAAGATGATAGTGGCTTAGACAAAATTGTAGCAGTGGAGTTGGTTGAACTGGCAGTTAGATTTGGGATAGATTATGAAGGTAGAGCCAACCTGGCTAACTGATAGATTAGATGTGGAGGGTGAGGGAAGAATCAACCATGATGCTGAGGTATTGATCCGAGCAACTGAGCGAGCAGAGGCGCTACGTACTGAGATGGGGGAGAGTGGGGAAGGGCAGGTTGGGAGGACGGGGAACCAAGAGTTGTGTTTAGATAATGAAGTCTGAGGTGCCTATTACTAGTCTAAGTGGAGATGTTAGTCAGGTAGTCAAATATATGAGGGAAAAAGTCAGGGATGGAGATAAAAACTGGGGAGTTGATAAAAGTTCCAGGACTGGCTATAGGGAAGTACCTCTAGGGAAGAGAATATTTGGAGGTCTGACCTTAAGACATACCAATAACCAGAGGTTGAAGAGGTAGAAGGCAAGCCAGGAATAGCTGGCAGTCAGAAAGCCAAGTAAAGACAGTGCTTCTAGAAGGAGGGAGTAATCAATTGTGTCAACTGCTAAGGGAGAATAATACAAAAACTCAGGACCAGTCATTGGATTTGGTTTGGTGGGGGTTGTCAGTGATCTTGACAAGTGTGGTTTCCTGGGAGTGGTTTCAGAGTGGTACTGAAAGTTGGGCTGGAAAGGGTTCAAGGGAGAACAGAGTGAGGTAGGTGGAGATGGCAGCAAATATCGGCTGCTCCTTCTAGGCATCCTGCTATACACGTGAGCATATAAATGAAGCAGGAGCTGAAGGGCAAATGTGCAGCTTAGGGAGGGCCTCTTGGGATAGGTAGCAGTTAAAACACATTTGTAATATGTTAATGATTTTGCATAATCTCCAAATTTTTATCTCTTCATCTTCTGAAAAAGTGAAAATAGAAAATAAAATTAGTTTGATTATAACTAATGTTTAAAACATGCATTTTTCTTCTGTACACATTTAATCTGTGTTTTTTGTTTTGTTTTTAAGATGCGAGGTAGCATGCAAACGGTTGTCTAGGCTTGGCTCAGTCAGTTGGTTGGCCACAGCCACTATGAGTGTTATGACTTTTCAGTTGCTACAGCCTGGAATTTTGCTTTCTCTAACACTTAAAAAGGGAACTTTCCTTTTTCTTTATCAAAATCCAACCTGGATGCTCCTAGGTGGGAAATGGAGATACATCTTCGCACGGAGAGCAGTAACTAGACCTCATAGGTATGACACCCCCTTCTCCTTAAGAGATCGCTTCCTGTCACTACCACACAACATATTTGATGCTGAGGGACAGTGCCTTTCTTAATTCGCTCTACACAGCTGAGATAACGTTGGAACATTTAAACAAAGTTTCACTGGGATTTGGGGGTTACGAAATGGAAATACACACAAAAAAAACGTAACTAGAGAATCTGGTTTACAAAGCGTAACTCATGCGCCTTTGGTCCAGGCACTCCCACAAAGATGGCTTCCCGACCTACAGTCTACCCCATGTGGCAGAGGTTATCTGTGATTCTGCCCACTGTGGAGGGAGAGGGAGAAGAAAAGAATGGTCAGGGAGGGGCGAGGGCAGGCAGTCTCACACCCACCTGGGTCTTCTCTAAGACTTCACCACTTTCTCAGGTGATTAACATTAGTAATGTCTACTTATTTCAGGACTCAAGGATGGTCTTACTCTGTGGCCTTAAGATACCTACATGAGATTTTAAGATAATAAACCCAATGATGACACATATACGTATCAGATACAGAATAGAGGAGGGTGTTTGGCTATACTCTCACGACTGTAGATGCCATTGGGACCTGGGATCTCCAAGTGGGATCCTAACTCACTTCAAAGAAACCCAGGTCTTTGATAGCAGGACTAGTTGGGGCAAGAAAGAAAGGAAGAAATGAAAATAAATCCTGGGGGCTGCTCTCCACTCTCACTTGTCATTTCTCCGGCCCAGGGTAAGCCTGTAGGCAGCAACCTCACAGCCAACTTAATCACCTCATGGAATATCCCACGCTAAGAGAACCAAGGACAAAAAGTTATGGAAACTCACTGAACCTGCAAATGGAGATACCTTTATCCAGTGATGGGTTTAAAGAACCATCAGTGTCCCCTAAGTACACTTAAAAATGTGTGTGGGGGGGGCGGTGGTGAGGAGGGGTGCTTCTCATCTGCTTCTTATTGTCAATAAATCCTACCTAAAAACTGCAGAATCACTTCCGCACCACGTAAGAGGGAAACTGTGAGACTTTTTCTGAAACTGAGATGAGGAATGAACTGGCAGTACAACAACAAAAAGGGAAGCAGACTGGTGGGAGGCTGGGACTGGGGCTACAGAAGGATTTGTTTCTAAACAGTGGAAGCTTCCCTCTGGGACTGGGAATGAAGAGATTCTGCTTCCCCAGCTCCTACCTGGCAATATTACTTTCAGAGCTGCAGCCAAACAGGTACATCCCAGGTCCCACGTGTTAAGGCTCTGGATACATTTCTCAAAAAAAAAAAAAAAAAAAAAAAAATCATCAAATATAGTGGCAGATTATTAGCTTACAGCATTACATACTACTGGTACTGTAATATTTTGAGACTGATAGTCTTCGTGGGCCAGCTAAAAGCCTAATTACCAGGCACATCGCAGTTTCTATTGAGAGATTTATTTAAGTTCCAAACAGATGACCTAAGTGAAGTTTTAGAAAAAAATTTGTTAATTGGGAGTAATTGTGTTTTTTCCAAAGAGGTAAGATTTCAAGTTTCTACTTTTGCAGTTCATAGCTTCACTTTAAGAGCTTTTCAGAGAGAAAAAGCAAATATTACAAACTAGGTATTGACAGACTATTTAGAAACCTGATGGTGTAGATTAAAAATAAAGGAATATATTTACCTAGTATTTACGTATTTCTTCATATGCAATCATTATAAAACACAAATGTAATGTAAATAGCAAGGATATCTTCCTCAATCAAACTCATAGTCAGCCTTATAATATGGAACTTCCCTTTTTTAATACATGGTCAGTACATGTCCCAAGCATGGGATATTAAAAGAGCATAAAACATTCCTTGTCCTTGAACAATTTAGTCTTCTGGAAAAGGAAATGGGGAATCCTTAAATAGGGATAGCTGCTTAATAAAACCCAGTTGTATTTTTTCATTAATTATATAAAAGCAAAATATTTATCTAAAAGACAAAGAGAAGGCCCTTTAATAACTTTCTTGATTTCCTAATTTATAGTAACGGTGTTCTCAAAAGGAAAAAGTCAGTCACTTGGGCTAACGATTATGACTATACATAAAAGGGAAATAGAGCAGATTATGTAAACCCAAAGCCATGCAAGTAATTGTCATAATATAAACAGTCCATAGACATATCTATATATGGATGTTAAAAATGCCCATAATCTTCAATTCCAAACCAAGATCTTCATCTCTATCCCTGCCCTGTCTAGACTAGGAATTGCTGTTTTCAGCTACATTCTGAAAAAAATCCATGCACTGGCTAGTAATTTCCTCAATCTATCAGTCATACATCTGAGTCCACAGTTCCCTTCCTGAAACACGTTCATCATGCCACTTACTCTAATAGTCCCATTACCTACAGGATAAGCACAAATTACTAAAGTTGGAAATGATGTGAAAACCATCTAAGTGGATATGCTTAAAGTCTCTCAAATTTAATGACAGAAGCATGACTAAAATGTAGGTCTTCTGACTCTCAACCCAGTGTGGTTTTCAATTTTCTGTCTCATCCACCACTGCTTCAACATCAAAGAAGTCTACCGATTGTTGTTTGCATTGGCCACGAGTGTGTTTGATAAACAAGGGCAGAAACCAAGCTTTAGTCACCTTTTTAACACCAGTAGCTATCTAGGAGTACAAAGTGCTTGGAACATAGGTGCTCCACAAGTGCTTATTGAAATAAACTGAGCTGGAAATACTTTGCCATCATTTTTATGATCTAAAGCCTACTGAATTAAAATTTTATCTTTCTTACGAATGATTCTCTGATCACAACTCACAAAGATAGTTCCTACTTGGGATGCACTTATTTTATTCGTATACTGCCTGCTTACTATATCGTGGTCTTTGTCATGATATTATGGTCTTGGTTTTTTATCATTACATGTGTACAACTTGATTATAAATTCCTTTAGGACAGAGTGCTATTATTGACTATATTTCTTCTGGAATATAATCCTGACACAACACAATGCTCCAATGAATAAATGTTTATTAAATTCTACTTTGGCTTCCATGCTAGGAGGGGAAAAATACTCTGACAATTAGCTGTTTAATTTCTATTACAGTTTTCCACCAATTACTATATTTTTATGTCTGTAAACATGCATTTAAAAATTGTAACTCTAACTTAATTTGGAGGAAAGGACCAAGGGTTTTGCAAAATCCACATAAAAACATTATTGGGAATGTTCTGTTTCTTGATTTGGTTTTGGTTATACAAGCTGTAATTTTGTGACCTGTGTACTGTTCTATACTTCAATATAAAGTCCAAAAAATTGCCGGGAAATTTTTTTACCATACTTTCATTGCTAATAAAACTCCCACATCAATTACATAATGAAAGAATCCATATGCTTAAGACATGAAGAAAATTAGGAAAAATGCAATTCTCATAAGCACTGCTAACCATCCAGGAATACTGTACATGCTTCCCTACATTTTGGTATTTTTATTCAGCTATATACTTTATTATTTCTTACACATCTCTGTCCATAGATCGTATGCACTTATCCACAAAAAACTGTGTAGAGGAGAAAAAAAAAAAAATCTGTTATCACAGTGACATCTGCTGGTGTTTAGCTATAAATTCCAGATTCTAAATGAAGGATAGATTTTTCAGTGCCAAAATTTTCCTTAATAAAAATAAATTACTTTTTTCCATTTTAATTATTTGATGTATATAATTTTTAAAATAGATTTATGTGATATATAATTGATCATATAAGAGATTTTTATTTCGTGACAATGATCTTACTGTAATTTTATGAACTATTTTCTTTAAAAACACACACTTCTAAAACAGCTGAGCTGCTTAAGCATTTCAGATGACATGAAGTTTTTTAAAAAAGTGAATTAACTTGTGGCTTTCTTTTCAAATTCTCTACAAATTCTATTTTACAGGAAAGTAGTATATTAAATCCTGACATTTACAAAGTATTTCCTCTGAAGAACTGTAATGTTAGCAATATGGGCAATTTCAAAGTTAAGAATCAGATCTGTGCAGAGAAACTTTTAAGCACAATCTAGCTTAACAAAATCATACATTGATTTATCTTATAGACAGACTTCACACTCACAATGGTGATGGGTATTTTCCCCAGAGGCTAACTTTTCATGCCTGCCTGGTCTCAACCAAATTTTTCTTATTTTAAATTTAAGGGGGAAAAACGATTACTCCAAGGAATGATGGCATGTACATATCCTCATTCAATTTTTTAAAAAATATAGTACTGCTTATATTGGCGGCAGAGTGGATCCGCTGGCCATGGGGAACCAATGCATTGCTAAGGGCTTGTGCACACTCTCCCTCCTCTCTTGCTGTCAGTAAATGCTGCACCATTTGAGCCTGGTGTTGTCTGCTCTAGGTGACCCTGAATCATGCACTGGTCTCTTCTTGGGGTGGCACTTATCTGCCCTTTAGTCTTGGCCACACTTATATCCCTTAATTTTTTAACTGACAAACAATAATTGTATATGTTTATGGGGTACAATGTGATATACTGATACATGTACACATTGTGGAGTGATCAATGCGCAGCGATCAGGCTAATCAACATAACCATCACCTCACGTTATATTCTATCTTGTGGCACAGCCCGACCACTTAGTGAATGGTAAAACAACAGTAAATAGCTTTAATAATTTGGAATATTTAAGAGCAGAATTTTACATATTGACTTAGTAATGTTTGTAGTACATGAAATTTTTTACAAAGCTATGTAATTATAAAGAAAAATTTTTGGATCTTTACTATGGATTTTCACTTATGGAATTTTTAAAAAACCATAAAAGTGTTATTTAATCTACCTGATGTGTTGCTGCTAGGTCAACATTAGGTAGGCAAAACATTGTATTCCCTGTATTTTGTTGTTTTGCTCTTTCTTTAAAAGAACAAAATGGGCACTTCTTAATTCTAAGAATAAAATCAGATTAAATTACATATAAGGCACTTATAAGTACACTGTAAGCTATGTTATATGAATATGAGTATTGTGTTAACTTACCTTAAATTGATTTTACTTCACTATTTCTTCAAAGAAAATTTGAACCTTGGGGCTTATGAAACATAAATATGGAAATATCAGAAGTAATACTGCTTTACTGTTCTTGCCCAGACCATTCACAAGAAAGCACTGTTCTTAGCAGTTGAAATTCAAAAATGAGCAGAATGAGGAAGAGCAGGCAGTAAGTGATGTGACTGATTTCCCTTCTCCATTTATTGTATGACCTTGAATTATACCAATAAAATATTAATATTAATTTTACTGGAGTTGAAAATTAATGAAATAATTATAAAACCTTACAGCAGGAGTTGGAGACTATTGCTGTATGTGACTTGGACCCCGATGGTCTCTTCAATTCCCTCTCCTAGCATCTTTCCCTTGTGCACTTCACTCTAGCCACATGGGCCTTCCTGCTGTTCCCTGAATATATAAATCTTGCCCCTTCCTCAGGGCCTTTGCACAGGCTGTTCTCTCTACATGGAATGTACTTTTCTAGACTTTCTCATTTCTTGCTCCCTTACTTCTTCACGTGAAGGATAGCCACTTCCCTGAAGAGACTTTCTTGTTCACCTACCTAAAATAAACTTCCCTTTGCCTGGTGCTTGATATGGCCTTAATCCTGCTTTGTTTTTCTTCATAATATTTATTACCATCAGATATTTTATTATATATTTATTTTATATTATTTATTGCCTTCTTTATTGTTTAATGTTTTGTTTATCTGTTTATTTTCAGTATGTTTTTCTAGAAGATAATTGCCATTAAAGAAGGGACAGTGGTGTGCAGTACCTGGCTTGTTCCAGGTTGCAAGACCCAACTCTTAAGTTTCCAAGAATTTTGAGAGCTGGTTTCAAAACACAGACATCACAAAAAATAAATTATGTAAGTTTAAAATTAAATGTATTATATGGAAAACAAAAGTAATAATCTCCATCATTCCCCATCTAATTGTTTTATTATATTTCACTCTTATCCATGTTCTCGGGGTTATTTGTGTCCTTTGTATCTACACGGTAGAAAATCTACATAACAGTAACTGTATATCTTTTACCAACTCTGAATGCACTTAAGTTGGTAGCTTGAAATTGGCCTTGGTGGGTGTATTTAGACCATGGAAATCAGCAAATACA
>NW_012138414.1:637430-639554 GCF_000956105.1 Propithecus coquereli
CATGGCTGAATTCATGGCAAATTAATGAAAACAACTGAAGGCAGTTCAGGAGATGGTGAAATTCTACAGGGTAATTTAGCTCTGGTACTGGTAATTGTCCTAACGCATCCTCATCCCTGGAGCCTAGAAAGGCCCCAGTTTAAGGAGACATGCCCACCTGAAGGACAGGAATCAAAGTCAGGACAGTCTCAGTCTTCTCCAGCTGCCGTAACAAAATACCACAGGCTGGGTGGCTTAAACAACAGAAATTTATTTTCTTATAGATCTGGACGCAAGAAGTCTAAGATCATGATGCTGAAAAATGTGGCTCCTGGTAAGGCCCCTCTTCCTGTTTTGCAGGTGGCTGCCTTCTTGCTGTGTCCTCATATGCCTTTTCCTCTGTGTGCACAGAAAGAGAGAGCGAGCTCCGGTGTCTCTTTCTCTTCTTATAAGGACACCAGTCCTATCAGATTAGGACTCCACCCCATGACATCATTTAATGTTAATTAACTCCTTACAGCTCCTATCTCCAAATACAGTCATGTTGGGCTTAGGGCTTCAGCCTATGAATTTGGGGGGACACAATTTAGTCCGTAACAGGCACTAAGCTAGATGAGCACTAGGACTAGCAAATCCCCAGAGGGCACCGCCTTCAGCAGGCAAACTAGGAAAACACCTCAACTTATCCTTCTTCTTTATTCCAAGTAGAGCTATAAAGGCAGGAAAAAAGTCTCCTCTGGGAATGCCTCCTCACAGCCCAAGAACCACACGTTTGGTGCTGCAATTCACATTTCATGAGTGTGTGTATGCACGCACGCGCACACACACGCAAGCACTAGGGAGTGGGAGAGGGTGAGGCAGGGAACCCAAAATCAAAAACTGATTTTGAAGTGGTTCAGGGTTTGTAGTATCTCAAGAAACAAATTCATGGTAGGAAAAAAAAAAAATCTTCCCTGCAGGAATATACTTTAAATAAAAAATTTCCAAAAATAAAGTTCAGAGGAATATGAACTCACAATAAGAAAATCACTGATCACATTAGAAAACACATTAGAAAACACTGATCACATTAGAAAACAAGTCACCACAGTCTTGCTGTTTCAGCAAAAACAACAAACTGTAGATTTAGATCCACAAAAAAGAAAAATATTGAAATTACCACATATAAAATGTAAAATAATATGTTTAAAGAAAAGGAAAAGAGAGGATAATGGAACTATCCCAAATGACCAGGAAAGTTTGAGGAGACAGAACCAAACAGCACTTCCGGAAATGAAAAATATATAATAACTGTAATTAATAACTCGATAGTTGGGTTATATGGGTTAGAGACGAAGAGAAGACAGAATTAATGAAATACATAATAAAGCAGATTTAGACAGTATCCAGAGTTCAATACATAGAGACAAAGAGATGGAAAATATGGAACAAAGATTAAAAGATATGGGGAAGAGAGGGAGACGGTAAAATATCAGTCTAATTTGATTTCCTGAAGGAGAGAATAGAGAGAATGGGGAAGACACAATATTCAAAGAGATAAAAGCTGAAATTTTTCGAATTCATGAAAAGTACTAATTCTCAGGAAGCTCAAATGAATCCCAATAGGATAATGAAAAGAGTGCACAGCTAAACACATTGTAGTATAGCAAAATCTGGCTGCAAAACACCAAAGATAAAGATCTTAAACATGACTTGAGAGAGAAGATAGATTAACTACAAAGGAGTACTGATCAGACTGACTTCTATCGTCATTGTTTCAGAAGCAACAATGGAAGCAAAAATACAGTGGAATAATATTAAATACTGAGAGAAAATAACTGCCAACCTAGAATTGTATACCCAGCAAACTTTCAAGGATAAGAAAATGGTAAACTTCTAGGTAAATCTAAACAAACACTGACTGTACAAAATAACTACTTTCGGAGTTAAACCAAAATAGAACTGAAATTCTAGATAGTAATTTCCAAGTTAAGGAGAAGAATCAGACTTTGCTCAAAAGTCTCTAATGTTTAAGAAGAGAGTAATGATAGTAACTCTAGATTTTGTTAACTATGCAAGTTGAACTTCCTAATAAGCACTAAAAGATAAAAATTGACTCTTTAACTTTTAAACTAGCAGAAGTACATGGAAAAGCAAAACAAAACT
>NW_012138414.1:641471-645658 GCF_000956105.1 Propithecus coquereli
AGAAGCAAAAGTATTCACTACTAAAACTATCAAAAGGGAGGTAAGTAAACAGACTCTTTTAAAAGCTATATTGAACAGCCAACCAAGTTACAAAGAAAGAATTGAGTATCTTAATGTTTATTGCTCAAAAAGCCCATCAATTCATTTTGGTTTAGGAAGTCCCTTAGATACTTATATACACAAACTTGTAAGGTAAAGTATTTATTACTCATATGAGATGAACAAAAACCATCAGAAATCCCTGCTGCACAAGTTGGGTAGCCACAGTTAAGAGCTTATTCCCACACACACACACACAACCTTGATTTCTTGGTTACAACATCTGTTCGATGGTGTGTTGGCAATTAATTGCATTTCAAAAAGTGTCTATGGTACAAGGGAATTTTCATTTAAGGTTCCCTTTCCTTTTGATGTG
The DNA here is from genome assembly GCF_000956105.1 of Propithecus coquereli. Classification (NCBI taxonomy): domain Eukaryota; kingdom Metazoa; phylum Chordata; class Mammalia; order Primates; family Indriidae; genus Propithecus; species Propithecus coquereli. Next base: position 641,887 of record NW_012138414.1, read on the forward strand.
TGGGATATTTTTGGAAATATTTTTTTTTCCATCCTCCAAAAGAGAATTAAGAAAATTCCAACATGCCTTGGTGTCAGCAAGTGCTCTTTTTAGTCCAGGTACCAGTGGATGATTGATGAGCCTGTCAAGCCTACAGTAGCGGACAGAGAAAGTTGGCAGAAGTTCAATGTTACTGAAAGAAATCTCAAATACTTATTTCATCTCCGCTATTAACTTTAATCACATTTTCAACATGCAGCCAAGAATGAAGCTTTGACAATAAGCCATAAATTTACACAGGCAAGCATTGTCAATTTTCTGCAGTTGCAACACTGAGATAACACAAGAGAGTTGGATATTTTTTTTCCTGTGCCTTTCTTTACTAAAGAGCAATAAAAAATATTTGAAAGATTTATCCATACCTCAAGTTCTCCTACCATAAATCTCTTGAAATTATTGCATTTACTTTTGCTTGGTTTATGGCAAATAAAAAAATCAACTTAGTTCTTCAATTAGATTATTAAATGCAGATTTTTAAAGATCACAGTGATGACAGAATTGGTACATGTTTCATCATAATATACTGCTTATGAGAACAGACATTAACACTAAACAGGATTTACGTTTAACATGGATCATTTGCCATGTGGGCAAACACTTCTGGTTCATTCAGAGCCAGAATCTTACATGGTTCCAGAGGGACTCCCTGGCAAGATTTTGTTGATTACTAATTAAACAGCTGAAACATGTATAGACATTATTTATCTTATAAAGCTTACCCACAGCAAAACAGACACAAAAATGAGGTAAATACTATGGGCAAGATTATAGTTCTTGGAAAAACGAAAAGTCCAAATATGTTTTTGGTAAGGTTTTCTTTCTAAATATGTTTTAAAAGCGGAAAATATTAAGGGCTGGAAGGCCTCAAAACTTAACGCATTGTCTTGTCATCCAGTGCAGCACACGGCATGATGCTGCACTGCAAATCTGCAACCATCCCCAACAGGCAATTCAAAGACCGACATGGCCATCTTGGCCAATTGTTTTCACTTTCACCTCTCTTACATGTGATTTCTGCTCCAAGGACAACTGTTTTTTTGTCTACATTACTTATGGAATAACACTTTACACATTCTTCTAATAGCCAAGGAGGCTATGACAGGCAGCTTTTATACCAGCCTACAGTCACAGTAATAAACTAATATTAACCCTGTATAACAATGAATTAAATTATCTTTCTCTCTAAAATCTATACTCACAGTTCTCTGAGCTAAGCAATGGAAAAGATCAATTCTGATCAACAAGAAGCATATTTAACCCATTTCCTCTTACGCCTCCCCATTCAAATCATCTTATATAGGCACTTAAAACTGGAAAAATGTAGCACTCTTCTTCTATTAAACATTTAATCGGAACTCCAGCAGAAGTTTATTTCTTCTGATATGGGTGCCACTGAATATAATAAGATTGAAGCAGAGGCTAAATGGTTTGGTGGAAATATTTTTTAGGGAGGAGGCAAATGTTTTCTCACTAGTTTGTCATTGTTGTGGTTCAAGTTCTCAAAAGGCTGAAAATTTCGCCAGGTCCTTCTCCATCTCAGCGTACTGTTCTTTAAGCCTCTCCATGGCTTTTCTGTGCTCTTCATCCACTTCAGCCCTTTTGCTGGGTTGTTCCTTCATGAAATCCTCCCATTGGAGTAAATGCTGTTTCTCACTAGCTATTAAATGGTCATTATGAATCTGAGAAAAGAAAATTTGAAAGTCACATGACATTTTCCAGACAATTATTTCATAACTTTATCTCTTGAGATTTGGTTCCTGTAACAATCCGCTGGTAAGTCACAATGATAAAACTGCATTATAGTTTTAATGTCCAACAAGAATATGACATATTAGAAACATCTAAGGCTTCTTTTACTATAACTGAACAAGGATACTCACATTTCTGAAATGTCAAAAGTGTCTAGTATCTTTAAATGACAAAACCCAAACACAATCCAAGTAATTTTTATACCTCTATTTCTCCACAAATTCCCTTTAATTGAAGATTTTTAGATCAATTTTAAGGAATATATGCTAAAAGAATCATTATTATAAGAAATTAAAATGCCTGTGTTACAGGAAATATTTTTAGATACATTTAAAAAAATCATGGATTATTAGTCACCAGAAGAGAACTCAAGAAATCTCTGATTCAGTTCTAGTCCTTGAAGCAAACCAACACCTAAAATACCTGTGTCAAATATCTAAGTTCTTCTTGAGATGTTCCTTAATATTTCCATATAAGGATGAAGAGATTTTTTCTTATCAACATCACCATAATACAGATTAAACACTGTACCAATAAAAAAGCATCCATTTAATTTTCTCCCCAAAGTATAATTTCTATTATTAACTTTGAACATGTACAACAAAGAGTTAAATAAAAAGAGTATGAAAAATAACTTCATATCTCTACTTCAACTATTCTACATGCATGCCTTTAGCAGTTAAGTTTTGATACAGACTAAGTCCTAGTAAACAAACAAACAAAAACTGTGACAGATGCAAACCATAAAAACCACAAAGCACCTGAAATCATTAGTAATTATACTGTATTAATTCCAGAGCTCTAATGAGAAGGGGACACCCAATATAGTCAGTCAGGGGTAACTCAGATACTAGCCTCCAAAAAAACAGCTACTAGGAGAAAGATGGAAACCATGTTTTCAGGCCATCCATAATGTCCTTGCTGTGCTATTTTCTCTCTCATCTGGGTCATGATGACAAGCAGGATGAAGGAGTGAATAAACCAACATGCTCCGAGTACCTAAGAAATGCCTGTTTACGCTAGTTGTTTTGCATAGTTTATCTACTTCTAAAAACCCTTCTTTATAAGATTATGTTATTCTCATTTTACAAAGAAATTCAGGCTTAAGGCAACTTCTTTATTCTCCTTGGTCACTCACTCTAATAGCTGGGTTGTAGATTCAAACTTATGTCTTTCTGACAACTAAACCTAGGGCTTTTCTGTCAGAGTGCAAATCAGATCTTTCCAGAGGAAGTTTTACATATAGTTACAAGTCTCTTTTACAAGACAAAAACAAGCTCTTGCAGAAGCTTTTCTGCCAAGCCAATGGGAAATTCCTCAGCACCAAGACTTTTCAACTGAAAAGTTGCTGAAGTCAATCTGAAGTTTGAGTTATAGTCAAACATTCCCATAAAATCTGTCCCCCAGATCCTTGGGATCCGAATAGGTATTACAATGGTAGGGGGAGAAGGTTAGGGAGGAGTTTGCTCATCCAATAAATCTGGGAAATGGGTTAAACAAAATTCAACACATTACTTTTTAACTTTTCAGCATTATGAATTGTAATGCTCCAAAAGATGCATGAAGAGTTTATTAAACTCTTGATGGAACTTTTGTAAAAACTGTTAATAGTCTAAGAGAAAAAGCCATAGTCAGACGAAAAAGAGAAAAAAATGTAAATAAACTTGATCAAAATGGTATCTTGCTTTAGCTTTATTTTTAATAAACATGGAGAATACTAAACATGCATGCTCAGATGTTATTTAATTTATTCATTTTTTTTAAAGAAGATGAGAGGTAATACATGTCAATTTCTTAGCTCTGCCTGAGGTCCTTAATAAAAAGTAAAAATTCTTATACAAATCATAAGCAAGGTATCTTGAAGGCAGATCACTCTATATTTTTTCCTCCTGCTGTTTCAGTTTTTGTTCTTTAATTTTAATAATTTAATTTTAGCAACAGATTCCTGTAATAATTCAAACAATACAGACAACTCAAATAAAAG
>NW_012138414.1:645708-646721 GCF_000956105.1 Propithecus coquereli
TCCTCAAAGAAATAAATGTAGGCTTACCATTCAGTCTAGCAATCCCATTACTGGGTATCTACCCAAAGGAAAAGAAGTCATTTTATCAAAAAAACACCTGCACTCAAATATTTATTGCAGCACACATTCACAACTGCAAAGATGTGGAATCAACCCATGTGCCCATCAATTCATGAGGGGATTAAGAAAATGTGGTGCATATATACTATGGAGTACTACTCAGCCATAAAAAAGAATGTCTTTTGCAGCAACTTGGATGGAACTGGAGACATTATCCTAAGTGAAGTACCTCAGGAATGGAAAAAAAAATACCACATGTACTCACAAATAATTGGGAACTAATCAATGGGCATACATGGGCACGAAGAGATGACCTTTAGGTCACCGGAAATCAAGAAGGGGTACAGGGAGGAGGGGAGGAGTAAAAAGCTACCTATTGGGTACTGTTAACACTATTCAGGTGATGGGTACACTAAAAGCCTCAGCTCAAGCATTATAAAAGATATCTATGTATCAAAAACATTTTTATCCCCTTAACATTTTGAAATTTTTAAAAAAAGAAATACAAACATTACTAGAAACAGAGACTATGACTATTAGATTCAATTCTAAACTTGGAAGATAATTCTAAACTTGTATGTACTTCATAATAAAACTTCAAAATATATAAAACAAAAATTGACAGAATTACAGGGAGAAATTAGCAAATCCACTAGAACAGGAAATTTTAATACAGCTCAGAATCTGAGAGATGAAGTAGAAGAAAAAAAGAACAGTAAAAGAGAAAGAATTTGAATGACACGATTAATAACTCTGGTGTAATGGACACCCGATAACTAAAAAATACACATGCTTGTCAAGCACTCATGAAACATTTACAACAACTGATGATATTCTATTAATAAGTCATAAAGCAAATCTCAACATATCAGTGTTATATGTACCTATTCTCTGACCACAATTCAATTAAAGCAGGAATCAAATGCAGAATTTAAAAATCTACATGCTAGGAA
>NW_012138414.1:658631-659133 GCF_000956105.1 Propithecus coquereli
TTAAGGATTTTCATCCCAAGTAGTTAAAATAATGAAAGCACTCTGCTTAAAGAAGATAAAAACCTTAGCTTTGTTGTTAAATCTGGCTATATGGAACACCAGTGGTTCCTAAAAAAATTAAACATAGAATTACCGTATGATCCAGTAATTCTACTACTGGGTATATACCCAAAAGAATTAAAAGCAGGGACCTAAATAGACATTTGTACACCCATGTTCATAGCAGTGTTATTCACAATAGCCAAAAGGTGGAAGCAACCCAAGTGTCCACGAGGAATGGATACACAAAATGTGGTATACACATATGATGGAATATTATTCAGCCTTAAAAAGGGAGGAAATTCTGACATATGGTACAACGTGGATGAATGCTGAGGACATTATATTGAAGAAATAAGCCAGCAGCAAAAAGACAAATAGTGTATGACTCCACTTACGTGACATACTGTAGTATAGTACTCTATGTAGTACGCAGAGCAGTCAAATTCATAGAGACAGAAAG
>NW_012138414.1:660261-661356 GCF_000956105.1 Propithecus coquereli
AGAGGGAGGTGCTACTGGCAACTAGTGGATAGAGCCTAAGATGCTGCTACATCCTACAACGCACAGGATAGTCGCCACGACAAGAAATTATTGGGTCCAAAATGTGAATAGTGGCGAGGTTGAGAAACCCTGGTCTAAGGGAAATTTTTGAATAATCCATGTCTAAAAGGTCTTTTGGAACATCTGTCAGTAATATATGTGCCATTAATTTTACATATGCCTTATGCAGACATAGGAAAAACTATTATATTTACTTTGGCAAGCAATGTCAGTATAACAACTGTAAAAATTATTTTACGTAGAATATGTACTGATATGTTATTCTACATTTTCAAACTCTATCAAGAACAATGTATAAGCCACATGATCCCATTGCCCTCATGAAAAAAATCATAAAGGAAGAGAACTAAATCTGATAAATATTTGGAGACAAGATGAATCAAAAGCATTCATATTTACTTCATTATTATCTCTAGTCTGTTAAATAGGGCTTCAAAAGTTGACGTTTGTGCATAAGCCTAAATTTAAATTATTGACAGATATTATTAACCATCTCATCTTCCTTGATGGCATACTTTTAAGAGCCAGTAAATTTTACATGCCAATTGTATTTCATTTCACTACTCTTATAGGTAGCGCCCAAAATGCAACTTTATATTAGTGGTAGTTTTCAAGACATGTCAAATAACTGCGGAATGTGCATTTATTGTTCTTCTGAATGTACTTTTAGATATCAATTGTGGGAAATGTGATTTAGATGAATGACGTTTATCAATTTACTTCCTACAAAATTCCACAAATTGTCTTGACATAAAAGAATTAATGATAAATGGCAATAGTCTATTTTATTACATTACTACTCCCATCTTTCTTTGTTTTGAGAGCCATTCAAATATACAAAATGTAGCCAACAGTATAGCCAAAGGCAACAATTAACATTAGGTTGTAAAATGCAGTGAGAGGTCAGGTTTTTGCTTTGTATTAATATATATTTGCTAAATGAAAAATTAAACTTTATCTTTACAAACTATATATATGCAGTCTAAAACCTCTGCCATGTCAAAGTTTCAGAAAAAGCTAGATGTGGCAGTAAAA
>NW_012138414.1:663641-665500 GCF_000956105.1 Propithecus coquereli
AATTTAGTTAAGATATGATTCCAATAAGCAGAGCACTGCCCAGCAAGTGATTCACATACTCCTATGACTATTTATTAAATAACCCATCCACAGTCATGAAGGCTTCCTTTTCAAGAAGAAATACAGATAATCCACTCAATATTTCAGGTTCAAAGGACAGATTTATATTTCCAATCTGGTGGGTATTTATTGTTACATGTAAAAGTCCCTATTTTCTCATTTTCTCTCTCCTCCATGAGACAAATACCACTTTCAGGGAAATGATGGAAACGTTGAAAAGGAAAAAAGAGTTCCGCAATTTCAAGCATAAAAATATTGATGGAGTGACCATGTGACCACACCTCCTCAACACATCTTCAATGAATTAGCCATTTTTCAATCTTTACAAATCATTGCATAAAAGAAAATACACTTGGAGAATTTTCTGATTAAAAGCAATTGCTAATAATATTATATAATGATAATAAACACCCAGGAGTTATATACCCCATTATCTAAATGATCTATTTTTTACCTTTTTTCGTTCCTGTTCCCTCTGTTGTAGTCTATAGACTGAATCATTAGCTGCTTGCACTGAAATAAAACAGATAATGGGTTTTCAATCAGCAGCCCTTGTTCAAGGACAGACGTACCTGGGGTGTAGGGAATACTTGGATTGTTTTAGATCTCAAAAAACTGATATTATTTTGGTGGTGGTGGTGGGGTGGCCAAAAGGGACAAGTAAATTTTGCCACTATATTCAGGATATCACAATTAGAACAACCATAATTCTTATGCTTTGAGCTGCAAGACAAAGGGCATTTAAGTATTAACTCCAATGACAAGTTGTCAACAATCACCTCAGAGTTCTCTAAAAAGACATAAAATGCCTGATAAATTTATTATTATACTTTGATTATGCCTTTACGTTGTCTCTCTGAGTCATTAACTCCCCCCCGCCCCCAGCTTTCTCATTCATACTACTGCTGTCTTGCAGGTAATACTTGATGTCCAGATTGCTTCAACAACTACTATTCTTCTTGCCTTTGCTCTCTCGTCTTCTAATTCATTCTGGGTGCTGCTACAAAATTTAAATTTCTCTGGACCATTTCCATTAAGTCATTTCCCTTTCTTAAGAACCCAAACTGCTAGTAATAGTATTAATATTTACTACATGCCAAGACCTGTGCTAGTAACTTTACATGTTTTATTCCCCTCTTAATTCCACATTCCCGCTAAGAAATAATTACTATTCCATCCTACAGATGACAAAACTGAGGCACAGAGAAGTGAAGTTGTTACTCACAGAGGTCACACAACTAATAAGTACAGGAAAATGGATTTCAAATCAGATCTTTCTGACTCTAAAGACGAGGCTCTTACCTTCAACACTCTACTGCCTCTTTTATAATTTCATCGATAAAACCAGTTTTAATTCTTCAGTTGTTCAAACTTTGTCATCTATCCAGGTATGTTTTATTTCTGTTCATAAATGTTCTCACTTACTTCGTCCAAATAAAGACATTTAGTGTGTAGGTTAAGAGTTAGCCTTAGTCAAACGTAGGCTTGAGCACTCAGTTGTGTGACTGACCTTGGGCAGGACTACCACTCATTCATTCGTCAAGTAGTTACTGAGCATTTGCTACGTGTGAGGCACTGTTCTGGCTGCTGCTCCTAACCTCTCAGTACCTTAGTTTCGTATTTGTAAATGGAGCATAACAGGCTGGGCATGGTGGCTGCAATTTGGGAGGCCAAGATAGGAGGATTGCTTGAGCACAGGAGTTTGAGATCAGCTTGGACAATATAGAGAGACCTCGTCTCTACAAAAAATAAAAAAAAATTAACTGGGCATGGTGGAGCACGCCTATAGCTGCTTGGGA
>NW_012138414.1:665840-668160 GCF_000956105.1 Propithecus coquereli
AAAAGAAATAAAGGCTTAAGATTAAGTCTTAAGTCTTAAGAAATAAAGACTTAAGTTTATTCTGGTAAGAATGTAAAGAATTTTTACTTTTCTCTGAGAAACACATTTGCTTAAGACTTTAAGCTGGTTACTTTTATTAAATTATCTTGAGAAAAGAAAGTCAGGGTGGCTATTTACACATGTAAGTCTCATAGACTCCAAACCAATTCTTGTATATTCTAAAATACTAACTTTTAATATGTATTCCATAAAAATTAGTTTAGTAACACTCTAAAACATAATACCTATAAGAAATGTACTTCAGACTAAAATATTCTTATTTCTTGAGGTCATTTTTTTTTTTTTTAAACCATGTGACAATATCTTTTAATTTGTAAACTCATGAATGGGAAGGCTTCTCAAGTGCTTCGTCAACTCTAACAGACGACAGCAGGACTCTTATTCACACGGTCATTGCCTGCATCTTAAACTGCTAGAAGGGGAAAAATTATTGTCCCACATTGGGGTAGTGATAAACAATTTGCAAAGCCATTTCACATTAATTTTATAATGCAATTTACTCCATCGATCTATCAGGTAAAAGAATAGGTATTTATTTTGTAGATGAGGAGCTTGAAGCTTGGGCATTTGTCCAAAGGCATACAGCTAGTTAATCAAGGGAACCAACCACTAGAAACAGAAGAACTCAGGTATTTTGTTTTACCCAATCTGGTCATTTTCCTACTATACATATGGCTAATATACTACATGTGAAAATACTGCCAGTGACAAGAGAAATTATTCCAATTATCATTTAATTTTAGCATCTATTCTGCTCAAGAATGACAAGAATTACCATTTGTCAGAATTATAACTGCTCTGACAAGGTTTCAGAAAGACAGACCAATTAACGTGTGAGGGCATATTCACCTGTATTTGCTTAAACCACAGAGCAACATGTCAGAGGCAACGTGCAGCAATGGAATACTTCTTAACTTTTATTTTGAAAGCCAAGAGAACTGCATGTATTAAGGTACAGCCAGTGTTCTATCAGATAAAGTTATTCTGCTTCTCAAAAGCAAATGCTCCTGGCGCCCCCAACAATAAACTGTTTAATGTAGCATTCAACATCCTCCACAATCACCTCCAAAAATATCCATTTAGATGCTCTACACACCAGCTCCACGAGACTACTGACTTTTCACATCTTTTGCCTTTGCTCACACTATATTCCTTACCCTACAATATTTTTCTGCCTATCTTCTAGCAATTGAATTCTTACTTACCAATCAAGGTCAGGCTTGAATGCCAGCATCTTCCTAATAAATTACTCCTTTGCCAAGATCTCACAAAATTCTCTGTAACTTGATCACAGCTCTTATTTTATCCTACATTATATTTGTGTTAGTGGTTGGGGACTCCTAGACTTCCAGCTCCTTGAGTGCAGGAAGTGCCTTAAACTTAACTAATTAAAATCTATCATCTCCAGTGGTACCTAGCAAAGTAGAGGACTAAAAAAAGAAAAGTCTGTTGTCCAGCCCAGCCGGCCCACTTATGCCCACATACCTGCCTGCCCTTGCAGCACTCTCTGCACACTGTGCAAGCACCACGTCCCTACACAAACCTTCCTGATCCTGGCTCTGCCTCGCCGTTCTGTCCATGTGCTCAGCAACGCTCCTGCTTCCTGACCTGGCCGGCTGGATCCTGCTACTACCCTTGGGCAGACTTCCCACTTGTCTTAAATGTCAAGTCCTTTCAGAAAATCTTAAACCATCAAAATGCTGAATTTTCAAACTTTATAACAACATCTAGAGTTGAGCAGAGGGTGTAGATACTGAAACTTTGGGAAGGTTCATTCCGTTGTATTCTTATACTGTGACACATCTAAACTATTATTGTGGATTAACCACAATACATTCCAGAGAAATGGAGACAGTAACATTTGCCAATACATACATATGGAAAAAGGCATTATTTTCAGAGTGACTTAGTATTTTCAACATTTCTTCATAAATGTAAGATGCATGTATCATTGTTAGTTTAGAGCAATGAATAAGTTACAAAAAATACTTCATGAAAATTGTAAGTGAAAACACCAAATTGTCACAGGAACTTAAATTCTTATGCTGTTTTTCCACATCTGAATTTAGTTAAGATATGATTCCAATAAGCAGAGCACTGCCCAGCAAGTGATTCACATACTCCTATGACTATTTATTAAATAACCCATCCACAGTCATGAAGTCTTCCTTTTCAAGAAGAAATACAGATAATCCACTCAATATTTCAGGTTCAAAGGACAGATTTACATTTCTAATCTGGTGGGTATTTATTGTTACAT
>NW_012138414.1:671551-672634 GCF_000956105.1 Propithecus coquereli
TGAAAAAACTGTGAGCAGACAGTAAGAGAACTGAACTTCCATATCCATGATGCCCCTCCCTCCATCTATTCAGGATCAAATGTGTGGAAAATTGCCCCAACTCCTGGTCTCTACACTGGAAAAAGTGAGATTGAGGTAGACAACCAGCTTTTCCACTATCTTGGGTTCCTTGGCAGGAAATCTATCCCTGCTTCAACCTCTGGGAAGCACTGGGGATGCCTAAAGGGAAAAATATCCCTGAGGACAGCTAGGGACAAAGGCGATAAGTAGAACTACCATTCCCAGCCCGGAAACTCTGCTCTGTAACTCAGTGAAAGGAGATGCCATATCAGAGTGGCTGTTCAGCAGCAGCATGCTGTAGGAGGGTCATTGCACAGGTCCCCTGGGCACGTACTCCTAGACAGCCTTCCCTTACTACTGGAATACCCCCTTGGGACCTCCCCAATTCAGGATGGGTAGTACACTGATTGTTTCCTAGAACCAACGCAAATTTGGCCTTAAGGACCCATCTACTGTTGAAAAGGAGGCAGCACCCTAGTAAAAAAACAAAAGAAAATCAAGTAAATTACGAAGAATCTCTAAGCAAACATATCCAATAAAATCTAAAACAAGCCAGACAGATAAAACTGGAATAAATAATCCTTCAATGCAAAGACACAGACATACATTCACAAGAAACAACAGCAAATAGAGAACCATGACCTCGCCCCCTACAGACAAAGCAAAAATAGAGGGACTGACCCTAAGAAGGTAGTGATACGTGAACTCTCTAACCAAGAATTCAAAATAGCAGTTTTAAGGAAACTCAGTGATCTCCAGGATAACACAGAAAAGCAATTCAGAAATTCATCAGGGAAATTTAACAAAGAAATCGAAATAATAATAAAATTAAACAGAAATCTTAGAACTAATAAATACATTTGCTGAACTAAAAAAAAAAATCACTAAAAGTTCTCAACAGCAGAATGGATCCAGCAGAGGAAAGAATCAGTGAGCTCAAAGACAGGCTCTTTGAAAACAGACAGAGAAAAAAGGGAAGAATAAAAAGAAATGAAGACTGTCTGCATGATACAGAAAATTACC
>NW_012138414.1:672684-673866 GCF_000956105.1 Propithecus coquereli
AATCAGTGAGCTCAAAGACAGGCTCTTTGAAAACAACTCAGTGATCTCCAGGATAACACAGAAAAGCAATTCAGAAATTCATCAGGGAAATTTAACAAAGAAATTGAAATAATAATAAAATTAAACAGAAACCTTAGAACTAATAAACACATTTGCTGAACTAAAAAAAAAATCACTAAAAGTTCTCAACAGCAGAATGGATCCAGCAGAGGAAAGAATCAGTGAGCTCAAAGACAGGCTCTTTGAAAACACACAGAGAAAAAAGGGAAGAATAAAAAGAAATGAAGATTGTCTGCATGATACAGAAAATTACCTCAGAAGGCCAAATCTAAGAATTATTGATGTTCAAGATGAGCAAGAGCAAGCGGTAGAAAGCTTATTCAAAACAACCAACCAATCAACCAACCAAAAAACAAACCAGAAAACCAACACGAAACTTTCCAAAAGTTGAGAAAGATATAAATATATCCAGGGATAGGAGGGTCAGAGAACACCAAACAGATTTGATCCAAATAAGACTAGCCCAAGGCATATAATAATCAAACTCTCAAAAGAAGAGAGGATCCTAAAAGTAGCAAGAGAAAGGAAGTAAATAACACATAAAGGAACTCCAGTTTGTCTGGCAACAGACTTCCCAATAGAAACCATACAGGCCAGGAAGGAGTAAACAAGCAACAAAATGGCAGTAAGTTCTTACTTATCAATAATAATACTGAAGGCAAATGAACTCAATTCTCAAAATTAAAAGGCACAGAGTGGCTAAATGGATAAAGAAACAAGACCCAACCTACAAGAAACCTACCTCACCTATAAAGACACACACAGACTGAAAATGAAGGGGTGGAAAAAGATATTCCATGCAACTGGAAACCAAAAAAGATCAGGAGTAGCTAAATTAATATCAGATAAAATAGACTGCAAATCAAAAACTGTATAAAGAGACAAAGAAGGTCACTATATAATGATAACGGGGTCAATTCAGCAAGAGGCTGTAAGAACTATAAATATCTATGTAGCCAACATTGGAGCTCCCAAGTATATAAAGCGAACATTAATAGATCTAAAGGGAGAGATAGACTGCAGTGCAATAATAGTAGAGGGCTTCAACACCTCACTCTCAGTAATAGATCACCCAAACATAAAATCAACAAAGAAACATCGAAGTTAAACTACACACTAGAC
>NW_012138414.1:677826-682119 GCF_000956105.1 Propithecus coquereli
CTCCCCATTAAAATGTTTTTCTTAATGAAAAATGATAAAATACAAACATTTGTGAAAAGGTTATTGCTTTAAAAAAGCTAAAACTTCTAGGATGCTATTTAACAAAGAAGCTTCATTTCACATCCTCCAAATTCCTGGCCATCAAACTTTTTTCTTACAGATACATTCTTTCTAAAAAAAGGCAAAACATTTAAAAAATTTCTCACATACTAAAAGGATTGTTTTGTGTACTGCAGATGCACATATCTTGCTTTGGAGATTAATGCTCTTAACATCAACTGCAACACACATTAATCACTAGACAACCACTTTCTCTGTGACTGGGCTTCCCTTTCATATATTCAGGTTAAGAATTCTTCTCCACCTCCCACCGTAATACTCAAGAAAATACATTTTGACGTAGCACTCATTTGACATGAAAAGCAATAATAAAAAGATCACTGGCTTACATCTCTGGAGAACTTGGCTTAAGTTGTCCTGCATTGTTTCTCTACATTTGGGAAGAGTATGTTCATTTGTTTCATGGACCATATTCTTCAAATTTTCAAGAACTCGCATTTCTCGAAGACCACGTTTTTCCTATTAAAAGAAAGTAAATGACTAATACACGTTGCATCTTAAATCTTAGTAATTACTTTCTGGGATCTCCACCTAGGTTTTGGTTGTTACGTTATTACTTACTACAGAAATTTACACAGCCTTCTTCTAATTATTTGGCAATAAATGCTTTACAACCTGGAGACATTTTTTAAAATTATGAAACACTCCAAAAGTTGCAATATGAGTAATATTTTTATAGCAATGTTTAAAATGGGCAAGAGAAATACTAAAAGAACAAGAAAAATGGTCTAGATTGCCACATATTCCATTATAAAGAAATTAGATACCCTTGATCTGATTTTAAATGTCATTTTGACATTCTTACTATCATATAGCTTCTATTATTATGTGCTACTTTTCTTTTTGAGACAGGGTCTCACTATGTCACCTGGGCTAGAGTACAGTGGTGTCACCATAGCTCACTGCAACCTCAAACTCCTGGGACTATGGGCATGTGCCACCACGCCCGGCTAATTTTTCTATTTTTTTGTAGAGACGGGTCTAACTCTTGCTCAGGATGGTCTTGAACTCCTGACCTCAAGTAATCCTCTTGCCTTGGCCTCCTAAAGTGCTAGGATTATAGGCGTGAGCCACCATACCCCACCTATGTGCTACATTTTTTATCTGATTCTTTTTTTCCTCAAAATAAAAATGGTTGGTACAAGTAATGATATGTAGATACTTCCCTATGCAGAAAAGAATTAACATCAAAGGCCTGTGATGGCTATCCTCAGAGAGGCCTGCTTGCAAGGTTGGCCCTGGCTGGGGGCCAGAAACTTAACTAGTAAATAGTTCCCTACAGTGGTATAAAACTTTCTGTAAATTATAAAAGTAGCTCACTGTGCTAAATGGCTTGTACAAATAATGCGGTTAATGCTAAATATCTCTTTCCTTCTGGAAGTTTGGTACATGCTAGGCAAAGGATGCTTGCTTGGCCAGTCCCCAGTTAAAACCCTGGACTCCTAAGCTCAGGCAAGCTTCCCTGGTAGTTTACATTTTACATGTATTGAAACAACTGGTTGCTGGGGAAGTTAAGGGCATCCTGTGTGACTCCCCTGGGAGAGGACTCTTGGAAGCTTCTGGCTGGTTTCCTCCAGACTCTCCCCAGGCACCTTTTCCCTTGCTGATTTTGCTCTGTATCCTTTTACCGTAATAAAGCTTAGCCATGAGTATGACCATATGCTGAGTCCTGTGAGTTCTAGTGAATCACTAAACTTGCAAGTGGTCTTAGAAACCCCCACCGTATCTCTCTTCCAGAAAGTAGAGCTTACCCACCCTCCCTGCCCAGCTTGAAGGTGGGCAAGACTTAGTGACTTGCTTCTGAAAACTAGAACAGGCAAAGGGAAAAATATTGACATTATAGTGGAAAATCTAGCAAATGCTACTTCAATCAAGCCATGAAGGTTTATGTCATTGGTGGTGTCATGTCAATAACATGTACCCCCTGAAGTAATGTGACGAGAAGGTACTTCACCTCTGTGTATATTCTTCCCCAACACCCATAACTCCAGTCTAATCGTAAGAAAAACAAAAGATAAACCCAGATTGGGAGACATTCTATAGTAGAGGTCCCCAACCTTTTTGGCACCAGGGGCCAGTTTCATGGAAGACAATTTTTCCACGGATGGGTGGAGGGGGGCAGGGGAATGGCTGTAAATACAGAAGCTTTGCTTGCTGGCCGCTCACTTCCTGCTGTGTAGCCCAGTTGCTAAGTTTCATGAAAGACAATTTTTCTACCAACGGACCGGGTGGGGCACAGCTCAGGCAGTGACGCCCAGCTTGGTTCCTAACAGGCCCCGGCCTGGGAGTTGGGGACAGCAGTTCTATAGGATACCTGGCTAGTACTCGAGACTGTAAAGGCCATGAAAAATAAGGAAAGATTGAGAACCTGTCCAAGAATTTAAGAAAACTAGGGTAACATGATGATTAAATGCCATGTGGTACCCTGGATGAGACACTGGAACAGAAAGAGGACTGTAGTGGAAAAACTGGTGAAATCAAATAAAGTCTGGTGTTTTATTAACAGTAATGTACCAATGTCGGTTTCTTAGATTTTACAAATGTGACATGATAATCTAAGACATTAATAATGAGAGAAATTGGGTGAAGGTATATGGGAACTCTCTGTATTATCTTAGCAATTTTTCTGCAACTCTAAAATTAATACAAAACAGAAAGCTTACTTAAAAAAGGGTGGTAAACTTGATTGTAAGAAAATAATAAGTTAGTTACGTTACTGGGGTTTTTGTTATCTTTTGAGTCATTCTTATGTAGCAGTTGTGGCAAGTTTCTTACTATTTCAAATTTTTCCACTATAACAAATTAAAAATTTAAACAAAAGTTGAGAGAGAATAATATAATGAGCCCTCATGTACTCATCATCAAGCATCAACAATTCTCAACCGATGACTGATTTTGTTCCCTCTATAATGCTCCATACGTCCCCCCAGATTATTTTGAAGCAAACCCTAGATAGTATATCATTTCAACTGCAAATATTTCAACATATATTAATCTTTAAAAGACAAGAGACCTCATTAAAAAAACAATAAGACCACCTATTCTCTTACGCACTCACACACATTTGCAGTCAACAATAATTTTTTAGTGACGTGAAATATAAAGGTAATGTTCACATTCTCTCAAATGTCATACAAATGCCCTTTTTATCCCCCAGCATATTTGAACCAAAATCTAAATAAGATTTATACATTGCAATTGGTTAATATGTTTAAGTGCTTTTTGAAATAGATTTCCCATTTTTTTTCTTTGCAATTTGTTGAAAAAAAGTGAGTCATTTGTTCTGTAGAGTTTCCCAGTCTGTTTTTTGCTGACCAAATCCCTATGCTGTAATTTAACATACTCCTTTGTCTCTTCTTTTTCCTGTAAATTAGTCTTTAGAACTAAAGGCTTGATCAGATTAAGAGTTTTGTTTTGGTCTGCAAGAATTTTTTGGAGGTGGGTTGTATACTCTTAACAGGATGTTGGTGGTGTTCCGTCTTCATCAATTAGCAGGAATACTTTTATGAAGAGAAACTGCTCATTGTCAACTATTTGGTTTCTTTGAGGAACATTCACATACGAAAGCCAAAATAAAACACTTATTTCCCAGTTTCAAAAATGAGTTGGTTGCCTGGTATTCTCTAAAGGTGATTACAAAGTTTTTTCTTGTTCGTGTGTACACATCCCTAGGACTCCGAGATTCAAACATATTTAAAATTTTTCAATCCATTACAGCATTTCTTTTCATTGGTACCCAGATTGTCCTAGCTCTGTCCAGTGGGAGCCTATTCAAGCTGGTTCTGGAATGCTTCAGATAAAACTTCAGTAATTTTTAGCAGCTTCTTCACTTTCCAGCATGACCTCATGCTCCAGATTCATCCGTTACACTTCCTGCTCCAGACTTGGAATCAGCAGATATCTAACCACCACTAGGATTTAGAAATGGAATCCAGAGACTGAGCACAAGGGCTGCTCACTGCTATTGGGTTGGTCATTATTTCTAACCTTTCAGTGGACAAGGCTAGGAAATATATATTTTTTAAAAAGAAAAGATACATCTTGAGTTCACACTGACGGTCAAATTCAAACTCAGGACTATAGAACTTTTAATTACCATCCTCTGTCTTATCTGTTTTTTTCCAGTTCTTAAAACACCAACATAATCACTCATTTTTTAAATCACTGATTCAA
>NW_012138414.1:682228-683287 GCF_000956105.1 Propithecus coquereli
CCCGCCTCAGCCTCCCAGAGTGCTAGGATTACAGGCGTGAACGACCGCGCTCGGCCCAAAATGTCAAGTTTTTAAACATGAAATTTGTCAGGAAAGACACTGGGCCGAGGCTAATTTTTAAAACTATATCAGTTTTAAAGGCAGATAATTATCTCCATTATACCTGTGACATTCGGCATAATAGGTACCAGAAAATACTTATGTTGAAAACTACTGAAGAAGCTTTCACCATTTCTAGCAGGAAAACTGCTCCAAAAGCCAATGCTTTGTTTCTAAAGCTAAAAATAAGACCCAAAGTATTCCATGGATGTCAAAACCTTAATTATTAAGTTTGCATTTTGTGTATTTTAATTCTGACTTTCAAGAAAATACATTTACAATGTGGATTCCAAATTACCAGCAACATTTTCTATTTCACTAGGGAGACTATACTTTTAAGAGGCTACTCCTCACATCAGAAATAACTTTAGCCCAAGAATGAAACAAGTCAAAATAACTTTTCATAGCTTTTCACTGAGTTTTATACACTCAATGTGTGGAAAAGGGAATTGATAAGTATGTCTAAACACATACATAAACATTCTTATTGATAATAATTGGAGTTTTCCCTTTAGCATAACATCCAGAATATTTGTCAGGGTTAATGACGTGACTGTATGAACAAACAAGGGCATGTTTGTAGTAAAATGCAGAAGCCTAAAGTCAATTTTAGACTTTCTGCTATTCCAAAGAAACCAAATGTGATCTTGGGAGAGCTATCCTTTCCAATCTCCTTTTAGAATTAGAGTACATAAGATCGTTAACTTGGACTTGGACATAAAGGCTTATTTAACTCAATTATTAACCAAGGTCTCTGCTGCTTTCCTTCACTGGTCATTCCATTACAGGTCAGTTTTGGTTTTTTACACCCCGAAAGATATGTTTCCATTGTGAACTCTAGTTAATTCATCATTAACCTTCCTTGGACAAGCTGACTGTTGTCAATATAGATGAGAAGAGCCCTTGAGTTTCTTATATACTTCTAATTTTAAAATCAGTTACTAATAAAACTTTAATTTT
>NW_012138414.1:687662-690826 GCF_000956105.1 Propithecus coquereli
AAAAGAAAAGATACATCTTGAGTTCACACTGACGGTCAAATTCAAACTCAGGACTATAGAACTTTTAATTACCATCCTCTGTCTTATCTGTTTTTTTCCAGTTCTTAAAACACCAACATAATCACTCATTTTTTAAATCACTGATTCAACTGAATAACTATACCAATACTAGCATCAACAAAATGATTACTGAAAACAAGTTAAAGTGTTATTTTTAACTTTTTGTTTTGAAGATATATTTCACTAGGAATGTTCAATCAAATTACTATGTTTTAAATTCACTTGGAGCAATTTCTGAGTAGCAATGTCATCATCCAGAAACACAGGTTTGCTTCTTTAGATTTTACTTGATGCTTAGGAATTGCTCTTTAAAATTAAATTGTTTTAAATTATGTAAAATACTTACATGGCTCCAAAACTACATATGTAAAACAAAATATATTCAAAGAAGTCTAGGTTTTGTTCCTATCTTTTGTGCTTTTGCCTCCATTGCTTTCCCTTTAGGTAATTATTTTTAACAATTTACCCAACCATTGTTTTAAGCATAAGGATATACGTACACATGCATATATAAATGTATATGTGTATAACTACATACACATACATATGTGTAAGTGAATACAAGCACATCTCATTACATCACACTCCATGGATACTGTGTTTTTAACAAATTGAAGGTTTGTCGCAGCCCTTTGTCGAGCAAGTCTATCAGCACCATTTTTCCATGAACATGTGTACACTTTGTGTCTCTATGTCGCATTTTGATAATTCTCACAATATCTCAATCTTTTTCATTATTACATCCCTTACAGTGATCTCAGATCAGTGATCTTTGATGTCACAAATAGTAACATCAAATGAAAATATTGTTTTTGGGGTGCCACCAACCATGCCTATATAAGATAGCAAACTTAATCAATAATTGTGATGTATATTCTGACTGTTATACTGACCAGCCATTCCCCCATCTCTCTCCCTCTGCTTGGGCCTCCCCTATTCCCTGAGACATAATAGTACTAAAATTAGGCCAATTAGTAACCCTGCAATGGTGTCTAAGTGTTCAAGTGAAGGGAATAGTCGCGTATCTCTCACTTTAAATCAAAAGCTAGAAATGATTAAGCTTAGTGAGGAAGGTGTGTGAAAAGCTGAGACAGACAGAAAGCTAGGCCTCTTGTACCAAACATTTAACCAGATTGAGCATGCAAAGCAAAAGTTCTTGAAGGAATTTAAAAGTGCTAATCCAGTGAACACATAAATTATAAGAATGCAAAACAGCCTTCTTGCTGTTTTGGAAAAAGTTTGAGTGGTCTGGATAGAAGATCCAACCAGCTATAACCAGCCTTAAGCCAAAGCCCAACGCAGAGCAAGGACCTAACTCTCTTTCATTCTGTGAAGCCTGAGAGAGGCAAGAAAGCTGCAGAAGAAAAACTGGAACCTAGTAGAAGTTGGTTCATAAAGTTTAGGAAAGAAGCTGTCTCCATAACATCAAAGTGCAAGGTGAAGCAGCAAGTGCTAATGACGAAGCTGCAGCAAGTTATCCAGAGATCTTGCTAAGATCATTGATGAAGGTGGCTACACTAAACAGTGGATTTTCAATGTAGATGAAACAGCCTTTTACTGGAAGAAGATGCCATCTAGGACTTTCATAGCTAGAAAGGAGAAGTCAATGCCTGACTTCGAAGCTTCAAAGGGCACGCTGACTTCCTTCTTAGGGGCTAATGCATCTTGTAACTTGATGCTCAAGCCAATGCTCATTTACCATTCAAAAAATCCTAGAGTCCTTAACAATTATGCTAAATATACTCTGCTGTGCACTAGAGATGGAATAAAGCCTGCTGACAGCACATCTGTTTACAGCATGGTTTACGGAATACTTTAAGCCCAGTGCTAAGAGCTACTGCTCAGAAAAAAGATTCCTTTCAAAATATTACTGCTCATTGACAATGTGCCTGGCCACCCAAGAGCTCTGACAGAAATGTACAAGGAGATTCATGTTGTTTTCACGCCTGTTAACACAACATCCATTCTGCAGCCCATGGATCAAGGAATAATTTTGACTTTCAAGTCTTATTGTTTAAGAAATAAATTTTGTAAGGCTCTAGCTGCCACAGATAGTGATTTCTCTGATGGACCTGGGCAAAGTAGATTGAAAATCTCCTGGAAAGGATTCACCACTCTAGATGCCACTAAGAACATCCATGATTCATGGGAGAAGGTCAAAATATCAACATTAACAGGAGTTTGGAAGAGGTTGATTCCAACCCTCATGGATAACTCCGGGGGTTCAAGACTTCAGAGGAGGAAGCCAATGCAGACGAGGTGGAAATAGCAAGAGAACCAGAATTAGAAGTGGAGCCTGCAGATGTGACTGAATTGCTGCAATCTCATGATAAAACTTGAATGAATGAGGAGTTACTTCTTACAGAAGAACAAAGAAAGCGGTTCCTTGAGATGGAATTTGCTCCTGGTGAAGATGCAGTGAACACTGTTAAAATGACAACAAAGGTTTAGAATACTACATAAACTAAGTTGCTAAAGCAGTGGCAGGGTTTGAGAGGACTGACTCCAGTTTTGAAAGAAGTTCCACTATGGGTAAAATGCTATTAACCAGCATCCCATGCTACAGAGAAATCTTTCATGAAAGGAAGAGTCAGTCAACGTGACAAACTCCATTGCTGTCTTATTTTAAGAAATTGCCACAGCCACTTCAGCCTTCAGTAACCGCCACCCTGATCGGTCAGCAGCCATCAACACCCAGGCAAGACCCTCCACCAGCAAAAAGGTTACAACTCGCTGAAGGCTCAGGTGATTGTTAGTATTTTTTAGCAAAAAAAAAAAAGTATTTTTAATTAAGGCATGTATGTTCTGTTTTTAGATATAATGCTATTGTGCACTTAATAGACTACAGTATAGTATAAACATAACTTTGATATGCACTGGAAAACCAAAAAACTTGTGTGACTTATTTTATTGCGCTATTTGCTAGATTGCAATGGTCTGGAATCAAACCCACAATATCTCCAAATTATTGTGTAATGGATTCATCAAGAAAGGCTCATTTGAACAATATTCCTAACATCCTTGCATGACCCTAATAGTGTGTCTATACCCGGGGGTCAGTTTGGCTAGATATAAAATCCCTGGCTGTTACTCCGTTGTTACTC
>NW_012138414.1:691316-693293 GCF_000956105.1 Propithecus coquereli
ATTTTCTTATGCTCCCTAAGCTCAGTTTAAATTATTAGGTTATAGCTTTTATTTTTATTTTTGTGGTCATATCCTTCTTACTTTATTTCTTTAAGGGACATTATTATTCCTCTTATCCTCTAATAAATTTGTATGAGAATTGACTGTTGCTCAATTTTAAGTGAAATTAGTTTTCTACTACCTTTAGGAGGAAGGGGTGGTCAGGATAGCCTTTCCAACATTGAAGTTGTAGAACTCCCTGTTTGCTGTTTCACAAAATATTCAGTTTCCCGTATTTTTACCACAGTACACAGCATTATCCTGGAAGAGGGTTTCAGTTTGTAAGTTTCAAACTCCCAGTCTGCTTTAGCACCATCAGACTTTCCCATGGCCCCTGAGCACTCATTTGTAAATTGGAGCCTGTGAAGTTCCCTCCCAGCTTCCACTACTGTTCCCAGACGTGCCCATTGCTCTGGTTTAAATGCATCCTACAAAACTCATGTGTTGGAAACATAATGCCCAACGTAACAGTGTTGGGAGGTGGGGCCTAAAGAGAGGTGATTAGGCCACAGGGGCTCTTCCTCACGAATGAATTATTGCAGTTATCTCAGAGCAGACAAGTTCAGCTCCCTTTGCCCCCTACCCTTGCCTTCCATCTTCCACCACGGAATGATGCAGCAAGAAGGACCTCGCCAGATGCGACCCCTCAATCTTGGATGTCCCAGCCTCCGGAACTGTGAGCCAAATAAATTTCTGTTTATTATAAATTACTCAGTTTCAAGTACTGTGACACCCATCAAGCTTCCCAAAAATATCAAACAGGAATTTTGAAGTTTTCTAGCACTCACGGTCTTCGTAAGTCCCTCTGCCTCCCTATGCTTCCTCTGGCAGTTCTGATACCACAGAACCCTTCAGCTGTTGCTCATTTGGTATTGTGGGGATACCCTGTCACCTGGTTTTAATATAGATGTTGCCTGGTTTTGCTATCCTAATTGTTCTGTTTTTAGACAGATTCAAGGAAGGAAAAACAACAAACAAACAAGAACTATGCCACATCTGCTGCCATCTTCTCCAGATGGCATTGGAATTTGGAAGGATCGAGAGTAAGGGGAAAATATTTCATTCCTTATGGCAGACTAATTCATTAACTTGCAAAAGAATGGTCTCTCAATTCAAAGACAAAAACAACCAACAACAGAGAGAGAAGCTCTGCAGCTCCATTCAGAGGACCGGTTCTTACTCTGGGGTCCATAGATGGGGTTTGGGGTTCTAGGATCCCCTTGAAATTGTAGGCAAATTGAATACGTATGTCCTTTATACATTTTTCTGGGTGAAAAAATTCTGAAAAGAGTCCATGACCTACCAAAGTGAAGAACTACTTATTTAAAGGGATTTTTCATTGTAGCAGGCAAACTGATTGTAGTAAGTTTGTACACATTGTACAAACACATTGTAGTAAGTGAATTAATTGCCACATGTCTCTATAAAAGCCCACGAATTACAATTACTTTAAAAAACAAATAGACGCTGTGATAGTGTTACACAAGAAGCGATGTTATAAATAGTCTCTTCCTTTAAACTTACCATCTGCTATGTACTTGTTTTTACATTGATATATTATTTTTCCTTTTTGAGACAGGGTCTCGCCCTGTTGCCCAGGCTACAGTACAGTAGCATCATCATAGCTCGCTGCAACCTCAAACTTCTGGGCTCAAGCCTCTTGCTTCAGCTTCCCGAGTAGCTGGTACTACAGGCATGCGCCACCTTGCCCAGCTAACTTTTTATGTTTTGTAGAGACAGGTGTTGCTATTGCCCAGGCTGGTCTTGAACTCCTGGCCTCAAGCAATCCTCCCGCTTGGCCTCCCAAAGTGCTGGGATTACAAGTGTGAGCCACTGCGACTGGCCTTATGCTGGTATTTTTAACTGAGGGGTACTGTTAACACTTACTACAAAAGGAAGAATATAAACTAACATTTATTTTATGTATATTGTTTCTGG
>NW_012138414.1:695738-698322 GCF_000956105.1 Propithecus coquereli
ATATACATTAAATCTTTTAAATATATAAACAACTTTAGTTTTAAATGCTAGCCAGTTTTTCTGAAAGTGAACTACATTTAAATGGTACAGAAAAGATGAAACTTCCAAGAAGCTCTGCTTCCCTACTCCTTCCTGTATAGCCATGCCGGTCTGGGCAAAGATGACTTTTATTAAATATAGGACTTTACTGTCTGGGCTCTAAAGTCTCTAAAATGCTTTCAGCTTCTTCCTTCTAATTTGAGTGTAAATGTTAGAATCTAATATAAGAAAAGGCAGTTGGGCCTGATGTACAGGAAAGTTTCTGTGCTACATTAGACCCTTGGGAAGACCAGTCGGGGAGGTCATTGTACAAAAAAACTGAATCAAGTGCTTTTCTGGAAAAAACAACTCTAACTTAGCTGACAAAATATTCTTGAGTCCTTCAGAGACCATTCTTCAAGGCAATATGACAACGCCTTGCTTGACGAAGGGTGCATCTACGTCTGTCTTATTCACCAGGATATCATTAGTTCCCGACATTATTATGCCTCACACAAAATAAGTGCTCAACACATTTTGTTTGACTTTATATAACAGGCTTATATCTATCATATCCAATGTGAAATTTTATTCTTTAGTAAATATTTTCCTAAGATAATGCTTATGCTATTTGCTTAGCTAATCCCTATTTTCCCTAAAGATAATAAAAATTGAACCCCAACTCAAATTATTAGAAATTCCAAATTATTATATTTTTAGTTGATTGTACTTGCTACCATCTTTCTGTTAACAATAATAGCCACCAAAATTTGTCTAACACCTATATACCAGGGATTTAAAAAGTGATTTATCATTTAAGCATCATTAATACTTAAAAACTCTAGAATATATATTGTTCCCATTTTAAAGATAAAACTAAGCCTTATAAAACAAGTAATTATAGCTAATAAGATATTCTAAGGAAGGAAGGAAGGTAATAAATAACAGGAAAGATAGCAATTATAAGTGCTGTGGTAGACGGAATTCTAAATGGGCCCCTGTGCCCCCCCACCCCCCAGCACACACACCTTCTCCCAGTTAATTCAATCCAACCCTAGTCTAGGCGCTGCTGTGAAGGGATTCCGTGGATGTAATTAAGGTCTCAAACCAGGTGACTTTAAGAAAGGGACAGTAACCTTGTCAGGTAAGTCCTGAACTGAGACTGGGTTCCTCTCAGCAAGGGGGATTTGAAGTGTGAAAGGAATTCGAGGTGAGGGAGCCTCTTCATTCCTGGCTTTGAAGATGGAAGGAGCCAAGTGGCAAGGAATGTGGGTGGCATCTAGGAGCTGAGAGTGGCCCCCACTGCAAGGAACTGAGTCCTGCCAAAATCACATGAGTGAGGAAGAGCACCCCGGGCCCCAAATTAGAACAGTTTGGCCAATACCTTGATGTTAGCCTTGTGAGACCCCATGCTGAGATCCCAGCCCTGCTGTACCCAGACTTCTGACCTACAGGACTCTGAGCTGTTTCAAACTGTTCCATTTTCAGCTATTTAAGCTGTTTTTACTGTTAAATTTGTGGTAATTTGTTACATAGCATTGGAAAACAAATATAGTGCTATACGGAGAAGTAAATTAGTCTAACATGATAGGGTGCCTCAGTGATTGCTTTGGATTAAAGGGCCAGAGATGATATTTAACTTGCAATCTAAATGAAAAAGATCAAGATATGCAAAAAATGGGGAGAAGGAGCATTTTAGGAAGACGGGATTGCTGATGTAGAACAACCACATTGTGTTAAAGAAAAGAAGAAAGTATGGCTGAAGCACAGTAAACGAGTTGTGTACAATAAAGTCTGAAAGTAGGAGTCAGAGATCATAAAGGATTTTTAAGTATAGCTAAGGGGCTGGAGTGTACTGCAGGCGTGAAGAGAAGCAGTGGGGGATGGGGTTAAGCAAGGGCATGATCAGATGCACAGGTCAGTCGGCTACTGCATGGGAAAAACTATTTCACGGAGCTAAGACTGAAAGTAAAGAGACCAAGTAGGAGCCTACTGTGGGTGTCCAGGGCAGGGCGGATGTGGGCTGGATTAGGGTCAGGGTAGTGGCAAGAAGCATGGTAGAAAGATTTAAGATAAGTTTCGTACGTAGACTTGCTGATAGTCTGGTTGCTGGAGTGAAGCTAAAAAGAAGAATCAAATATAATTCCCACATTTAAGAATAATTAAACCCACACTCTACATACGGAACATTCAATACAATTTTTAAAACATATTTATGCAACACACTGTAAAGGCCTCAAAGCAAGTTTGTATAGAAATTTCCACTTTATTCTCCCTGTGGAATTGGTAATGATCTTTACACAGAATGATTAGGGACAGTCTCTGGGTAATTTTCTGTGTGTTCCACATAATTCTTACTCTACAACAGAAACAATAAATAATGATGATGATGGTGAAAATAGCTAACTAAATAGCTAATTCCTAGGTACCAGACAATATCCTAAGATACACATCTTTAATCTTCACAATGACCCCTATGAAGTATTATACAGTTTTTGAGTTATAGAGTCTGTTGAACCCAGAAATAGTTGTCTAATGCTATAGCTCTGTCCCTCTATCTTGAGTG
>NW_012138414.1:698372-700245 GCF_000956105.1 Propithecus coquereli
CTATAGTTACTGTAATATTTACACTAAAGATGTAATTTAATAGCATTGAAACTGCCTTCTATAAAATTAATAATAGGCCATACGGTGGGAACTGTGGTAAGGGTTTCAACTCTGCAAAAGTACACACATAGTTAAAATATACATATAACCAGCTAGTGTTCCCTGGCTTGCTTTCCTATAATTGCTTACTATTCAAAATATACATATAACCAGCTATTGTTCCCTGGCTTGCTTTCCTATAATTGCTTACTATTCAGTAGTCACATAATGACTATGAATCATGACTATATGAATCATAAAGATTCTTAGCTTTCTTCATTGCTCCCATAGATAACATCACCCTTGTGAAACCTAAGGCTGATCTTTGAGATACCTTCCAGACACTGCATTTCAGTAGACCAACTGACCCAACTAGACCAGTGGCCCACACCAGGGAACTGACTCAACCGGTCTTGGGACCCTCTACCTAGGAACTGACTCAGCAAGAAGACAATTTCTGCTTCCCAACCCTGCGAGTTTATACCTAGCCAATCAGCAGACCCAATTTTCTAGCCCTTTGCCTGCCAAACTATCTTTATAAACCCTGGCCCAAAAATTCTCAGGGAGACAGATTTGAGAAATTTCTCTCATCTCCTCACATGGCTCTGTGCAACATTAAAACTCTTCCTCCACTGTAACCCCTGCTGTCTCGGTATACTGGCTTCCTCTTGAGCAGCGTGTAATGAACCTGATTGGGCAGTAACAGTATTAGAGAGGAAATGAGAGATATAATTATTTAAATTTTCTTTTAATCACAAAACTGGACAGTCCCACAAGATTTAAAACCATACTGTATATATACACATTCATCACCTGCTATATGTGACAGATACTCTAATAATATGATGTTTTATCCTGATATTTAATAATCTGACCATTTAACTAAAAACACAAGATCAGGATGTGAGGTGAATATTCTAGTTTGTGCTGCCTTTTAAGGAATTTTCTCTTCTTCAGTTTAACCTACATCAGAATTCCTTAACACAATCCCTCCCAACTCCTGTAATTACTGTACTTACTGAACGCTTTTTTTTTGCCTCTAATTTTAAGCAACATTTCCTTCAATTTTTGTAACATCTATTTTTCTTTCTCAGCCCAAACAGCATCCCTTCTATGAAAATTTTCCTCAGGGCTCCGTTGGAGTTGTTTCCATTTCCTCCCCTGAGCCCTCAGGTACTTTGTGCTTATTTTAGCATGATAATTACACCATTATGACTCTTTGCTTAGGTGTCTTTCTTCTCCCTAGACTGTAAACTTTCTGGAGGTAGGGACTCTTTCTTACTTATTTTTACATATCTGGTGTGACAGATACTTCTGTATCCATTCTCTTCTTTCTTGCTATCAACACCCAAATTTTACCTGGAGTGGTAATGTGCCTGTAGCAGAGACTGCTAGCTGTTTCCCACCTGCCTTCCCCTTTGCTACATAAAATGCGGATGAAATGGCTGGAGTGCCAAAAGCTACCTTGTAAGCAGAAGGATAAGGGCAACACCCCAGAGAGACAGAAGGCAAAGCTGGAAGAAAAAGCTGTCATCGTGGAGCCACCGTTCCAACCCCAGGCTGTCTAAATCTGGATTTAGAGTCCAAACTCAAATTATTAGAAATTCCAAATTATTATAGTTTTAGTTGATTATACTTGCTACCATCTTTCTTTTAACAATAACAGCCACCAAAATTTGTCTAACACCTATAGAAAAATAAGCACTTGTTAAAGCCACTCATTTTCAGATTCGTCAGTAGTCACTAAACACATTCCTTACTGATATACATAGGTGTTAAATGATTATTCAATAAAGCAGTGAAAGCAGTTTGCTAAAAATTAAATAAGAACTTA
>NW_012138414.1:703515-718323 GCF_000956105.1 Propithecus coquereli
GGTCAGAGTCTCATTTGAAAACAGAACTCTAACTTACACAGAATCATGAAATTGTGTAACACCATTTACCATCTACCCAACAGTGGCTTGCAAAGTTACTGTTTAATGTACAATGAACCAATTATACATGTGAAAAACTATAGTAATATGAAATAAGATGGCCTGTTGGTGCATCAGTACTGCTGGAACGTATGCAAGGTGAAGAGTGGTGGGTGGTACAACCAGAAAGGTAGGGGCCAGGTCATAGAGGGTGTCAGACTTATCCTGTAGAAAGCAAATAGTATCAAGGGGTTTTAAAAAGTGATGTAATGTTAGATCACTTTGGCAGCAGGGGGAAACTGGATTTGAGTCAGTTGATAAAGCAGGCATACCTGTCAGAAGTAATGGAAATTTATGAGGTAACATCTAGAAGACTTGACCACTGAATGTGGGCCCTAGAGGGAAAGAATAGCCAAGGATCATTCTCGAGCTTTAACTTGAGTGCTTGAGTGAGTGCTGATGCCTCAATTGAGAAAAAAATACAGAAAACGGTTCTGGAATGCTCAGACCCATCAATCTCTAAAATCTCTTTTTTTCACTATATCTCATTTTATAGATTTAAAGAAACTGAAATTGACATTAAATACCCTAAAGTAGGCACCAGAACATGAACCCAAGTCTGCTGCTGTCTAGTCTTATACTCATCAAATTAAGAACAAGCACTTTTAAGCTAGGCATGCACACATGTAGTTCCAGCTATGCAGGAGGATCGCATGTGTACAGGAGTTCAAGATTAGCCTGGGCAACATAGCAAGACCCTATCTCTAGGAAAAAAAAAAAAAAGGAAGGAAAAGAACTAAGCATTTTTATCTCTTCATAATTTTTTCTTTGTATATTTTATGAACACATGAACTGAAATCAGATTTTAAAACTAGGGAATTTCCCTTCTGCATATTAACACACTAACAATTAGGGAAGCATTTTTATAAAATAAGTTTTAAATACTCACTTCAAACTCTTTTACAAAGTAACGAGTTTCACCTTGAATAACTGGTCTGTGATCCAAAAGCCTTGAATGAATTTCTCCAAGATCTATAAAGATAGAATGAAATTCAGGGTTAACCCATGCTAAATGGCATAATTTCTAGCTTGTTTTACTCCTCCCCTTCCCTACAAATACATGAAGGTTAAAATCCAGTTTAGACTATGGATTAAGAGGAAGTCTCATCCACTGCCAGTGGGTGTGTAAACTGCTACAACCACTTTTGAGAGCAATTTGGAAATAATTCAATAAAGTTGAAGATGTATACCTAGCAATTTCATGCCTAGGTATGTAAGCTAGAAAAACCCTTGCACAAATGAATACTGCATTTATAAATGTTTACTACAGCATAGATGTAATATCGAAAGAAAAAAATGTGAACACTTTAAACACACTTATACAGTGGTATAAATCAGCAAGTAAAAATGAATACACCAGTTACAATTATCAAGATAGATAAATCCCACAAATATGATGTTGAACAAAAAAGCAGGTTTTAGAAAGATTAAAGCCATTTACATGAACTTTAAAAATACACAAAATGATACTTCCTTTTGGGACACACACAGAAGAAATAAAACCATAAAGAAATGCAATAAGCATGATAAACATCAAATTCAGGATAGTGATTACCTTTAGAGAGGAGGGGGCACTGAATGCAATCAAAACAAGGTACACAGTGGGGCTTTTAATGATTTATGTATTAAAGTGGGTGTTGGGTGCCCATTTTAAGTCTTCACTTTTTCATAGGTCTAAAAAGCCATAATTAAGAAAAAAAGTTCTGATTTTTTAACTGTTTTGGTGAGTCAGCTGATTAACTCTTCTCAGTAACAACTCTGTAGCTTAAGATGTAAACCTCAAAATTCTTGGAGAAACTAAATTTCCAAGAAAGAATGTGTATTACTCATGTTCATTCACTGGTAATCTGTTCCCCAAATTTTTGATTTTTGTAGACATGCAATGGGGCAGATTCCAATTCTCTATTTTATTGAATTTTATTACGACATGTCTCGCAAAGTATGCTGAGTAGAAAAAAATATAAGCACTATATATAAGCACTTTATATGTCTGGTATATATAAAGAACTACAACTCCACAACAAAAAAAACTGGATTAACAAATGAACAAAGGACTTGAATAGACATTTCTCTAAAGAAGATACACAAATGGCCAATAAGCATACAGAAAGATGCTTAACATCACTAACCATTAGGGAAATGCAAATAAAATCACAATGAGACACCATCTCACACCCATCAGGATGGCTACTACCAAAGAAAGAAAATAACAAGTGTTGGTGAGGATGTGGAGAAGTTTGAACCCATGTACACTGTTAGTGGGAATGTAAACTGGTGCAGCCAATACGGAAAACAGTATGGCAATTCCTAAAAAAATCAAAAATAGAATTACCATAGGATCCAGCGATCGCAATTCTGGGTATACACCGAAAAGGACTGAGAGCAGGTACTTGAAAAGATACTTGTACACCCAAGTTCACAGCGGCATTATTCACAATAGCAAAAACATGAAAGCAACTAAGTGCCCATTGACAGACGAACGGATAAACAAAATGTGGTAAATACATACAATGGAATATTATTCAGTCTTAAAAAGGACGAAAATTCTGTCACATGCTACAACATGGATGCACACTGGGGATATTTTGCCAAGTGAAAAAAGCCAGTCACAAAAGGACAAACAATGCACGATTCCACTTATATGAAGTACCTAGACTAGTCAAATTCAGAGAGACAGAAGTAGAATGGTGGTTGCTAGGGGCTAGGGAAGAGGAAATGGGGAGTTAATGTTTAATGGACACAGAGTTTCAGTTTTGCAAGATGAAGCGTTCTATAGTTGGATGGTGGTGACGGTAGCACAACAATGTGAATGTACTTAAAGCCACTGAACTGTACCCTTCATAAGGAAATGTAAATTTTGTTACATTTATTTTACCACAATTTAAAAAATGAAAGTAGTACTTCACTATGATTGCACACATAAATAATTTTAATTTAGCATGAATACTCATGCAACACTCCCACACTCCTAATTATACTTAGGAGACAATCTGAAATACAAACTTCAAAACAGCCACAGCCAGCTGTGCTGGGGCTGCCTATAATCTTGACAGATAAGGTGAAAATGAAACATGCAGCAACCAAAGGATGCCACTCCCTGGGTAGTGCTTCATCATAAAAGGGCTTCCACACCGAGAATGGTGGAACTGACAGGTTAAGTTCAGGGTTAAGGGAGGATGGCGAATGAGAAAGCGCAGTATCTAACTGGCAAAGCTCTTCCTGCAGGAAACAGGGTTGTTATGAACTCTGGGAATCAAACATACTGTAGGTTCTGTGAGAATCCAGGTTGTAATCTCCCACCTCAACGCTCCCAGGGCAAACGGACACCTCTACAAGGCTAAGGCACTTTACAGTGTTCAGGGCGCTTTCCTAAGTGTTCTCTCGTTTACCCCTCGCACAATCCAGGAGCAGACAGGGTCAGAAAGTGGGTAAGGCGACTGACCCAAAGTCACACAACTCCTAAGCGACTGCCTTCCCGACTCCCAGCTCCCTTGCCCTTTGCATTACAAGTCGGTCGTGACGCTGTCCAAAGCGTCTCTGCGCCAGGGTCGAGGGCGTGGGGAGGGGACAGGAGGCGGGCCTGATGGCTCAGGACTGCGACAGAGGAAAGCGAGGGAGCAAGAGGAGTTGGGTTGGCTGGTTGTTACTGGGAAGTTTACGGCCCGGGCAAATAGGCGAGGACCCACACGACTCCCCAACCCCTCACAAACGCGCGCACGCGCCGGCCCGGAGCCGGATGCCGGCCTGGGGCGCGGCCCGAGTCAGAAGGCGCAGCCTGGAAGGTGGGGCTGCGCTGGGAGCCACCAGGGACCACAGCCCTGCCACTCCGTACCCTTGATAATGAGGTGCGCTGAGCCCGCGTTCCCCAGCGAGTCCCTCTTCTTGCTGCCGCCGCCCTGGGCGGTCTCAGAACCCACAGGGGTCTCTGTCCCTCCGCCACTCATCCCGAGCAGTTCCGCCCACCCGCGGCCGCGCTGAGCCTGCGCAAACCTGGGCGGCCCCGCTTTCAAGGCGCGCCCGGGTTTTTTGCGTCATCACAGGGCGTCGGAGAAGCTGAATCTACCCAGCAGGCAGTTCCGGAAAGACGCCTGTAGTGTAACCAGGGGTGTGAACTGGCCGAAGCTAATGACGCCATGTTGGATTAGGGCAGATGCTACCGGACTAGGAAGGGGTCTGAAAGTCAGAACTAAATCCCGTTATTTTTCCCTAATTCGTGCTTTAGAGAAGTTGGGGGGAAGGCTGGGGTGCAGTCGAGGAATAATATTAATAGTATAAATATAAATATATTACTACCTGCCACCACTATTTTATAAAGCATTTTGACATGCATTGTCACATTTGGTCATCATAGCAACTCGCCGGGACAGTTTTATCATCTCTTTCTAACGAATGAAGTAACAGGGTTAAATAACTTGCCCAAATTACTTATCAGACCTACTCGTGCCCATGGGAAGAAAAAATATCTGTTCTGGTGTTTGTATTTACAACAAACAAATTTCAACCATTTGTTATATGGACTAAGATAAAATATATGTAATTATGGAAGGGACGGGTTTGCTAGGCTGTTTTGAATTGGTGTAGTCATAAAGAGACAACCAAAGGGTTCTATGTATCTAACTGATGCCGTTTGATAAACTCCAAAATCTTCATTTTGTATTCTCCATAGGCCTTCCTGCTTTTCAAAAAACAATGTACAACTTTGTAGTAGCTCCTTCACCTCCTATGTTCACCCAATGATTCTTTTTAAGAAT
Organism: Propithecus coquereli; assembly: GCF_000956105.1. NCBI lineage: Eukaryota > Metazoa > Chordata > Mammalia > Primates > Indriidae > Propithecus > Propithecus coquereli. Next base: position 708,366 of record NW_012138414.1, read on the forward strand.
CATGTTTAATCTCTCCCTTTCTCCTTCCTCTATTCCATAACAGTCTTTACCCTCAAAAGTCTCACAGTCTAATGCTGAAGAAGGAATAGAAACCAACATTTACCGTAAAGGGCCTATAAATGACAGAGTGGAGAAAGGTGCAAGACACACGTGGGACTCCCAGGAGTGAGGGGGTCAGGAAAGGCTTCCCAGAGGAGGCAAATGTTTATCCTCAGACTGGAAATGTCCAGTGGGTGGGGTTGAAGAAGGAACTTGGAAATCATTTCCAAGCAGAGGAAATAAGCCCAAAGGCAAAGAGGCATAAAATGAATTAATTAACAAACTGTAAACTTGGTTAATTGCAAATAGTTGGGTCTGGCTTCTAAAGTTTCTGGTCTTACTTTCATTTCCCTAATTTTAGCATCAATCTCTAGAAAGCATCTTTTTAAAGCTCTTTGTTATTCCCCCTGCCCCCACCCCCAGGCATTTTCCTTACTCAAGCCTTTCTTCTGCCCCTGGAAGAAAAAATTTCCTCTAAGCCTGTCTTCTTAGTGTTCTTGAACTACTGAAAAACCTGGGAAGGTTCACTGTAGCAAAGTGAGGCTGAATGCTTCTCCTACATTAACGTGGCTGTTTTAAAAATGCAGATTCTGAGTCCTGCCTCAATATTTGCCTACTGATTGTGATATAAATGATAAAAGAAACTCTGGCTGCAGTAGTTAAGACTTTGGAAACAGAACTGAATTCTAATTCTGGCCCTGCCACTTACCTGCCATTACTTTTCTGTAAAACAGCAATAAAATATCCATCTTATAGAGTTGCAATGCAGATACTACGGTGCCTGGCACATAGAAAATACTCGAAAAAATTTTATTAAAATAACCTCCTCTATCTGCTTTTAAAGCACTGTATACTCTTTCTTTCTTTGTCTCCCCTCCCTCTGGTAAACTTCCAAAAAGCACTGTATATTCTGCTCCCATTCTTCTAATCTACTTTCATCACCCACCACTAAACTATCTTCTACTTGTTTAGTACTTTAAAATTTATAAAATGCTATCACACATCACATAGTATATGTCTCTTAATCTTCTCATTAATGTAGCTGAGGTAGATATTAAAATTCCCATTTTCAGATGAGGAAACTGAGGGTCAGAGAATACGGCAGAGTCTCCAAAGATGGCTGCAATTATCCCTCTCCTCCCTGTACACACACGCAACATGCTGGTCTTCCCGCCAAGTGGTAGAATAGTTCCCCTCCCCTTGAAACTGTGCTGGCCTCTGACTTGCTTTGACCAACAGATCCCGGTGGAAAAAATGCTGTGCCTGTTCTGGGCTTTAAGAGACCTGGCAGCTTCCGCTTTTGCTCTCTTGTCAGGAAACCCAGGCTATTCTCCTGGAGAGAGGCCATTGCACAGAGAAGCACTGAAAGATGAGACATCATGTGTAGAGAGAGGCTTCATGGGTGAGAACTGAGCCACCCTAGCAATCAGCACCCAGGCCCCCAGACATATGAGGGAGACCATCCTGGATCTTTCAGCCCAGCCATTGGCCAGCTGAATGTAGTCATGTGAATTGCATGTAGAGCCAACACCACCACATGGAGCCAGAAACTGCCAAATCAACACACAATATTGTGAGAAATAATACAAGTCTTTGGTGTTTTGATCCCTACTTGTGTGTGTTTAAATCATGCCCACCTCTCATAGAAAGTATTTCACATGGTTTATAATGATCCATATATTCCAACAAGGTGGAACCACAATTAGTGAATGGCAGTACTGTGGTCAGAGCCCTGCTCATTTGACTCAAATCTGGTGCATTCCATTACAGCTGTCCCTCGCTGATCTGCAACGGATACATTCCAAGACCCCCAGTGGATACCTGAAACCACAGATAGTACTGAACTCTGTTTGTACTATGTCTTTTCCTATGTATACATTCCTATGATAAAGTTTAATTTATAAATAAGGCATAGTAAGAGATTAACAGTAACTATAATAAAACAGAATAATTATAACAATTTACTGTAATAAAAGTTATGTGAATGTGTTCTTTCTTTCAAAATATCTTATTGTACTGTACTGCAGGTGATTGAAACCACAGAAAGCAAAACCCAGCTAAGGGGGGACTACTGGACAGCAAAGATAATTATCTGCAGAGGGTGGCTCTCCCTACTATGCCACAATGTGCTGGACACATTCCTGCGTCTTTCTTAAAAAGAAACACCATCTTTCCTAGAATTCTTTTCTTGCTCCGTCTACCTGTTCAATTCAGTAAATATTATGCTGTTTAACAAAGAATTTGACTGGCCTTTGTCTCCAGTTCCTAGGAGCTAGCCTCTAAATCCTAGGAATTTCCTATGTGATCCAGTGTCTTTGTCATTCATGGTGGGCCTCTGGGAATATGCCTGAGTTTATGCGAAGGAGGTGACTCACAGAGGGCCCCTAGGTATTTTCAGGTTGGGGGATGGCCATGCCAGAAAGACCAACCATGTGATTAGAGGGCTTAGGCTTTCAGCCACAGAATTGGCCCAAGCTGTGGGGAGAAGAGGGGGCTGGAGATTGAACTCAACCACATGGCCAGTGATTTAATTAGCCATGCCCACAAAATGGAACCCCAGTAAAAACTCTGGACACTGAGCTTCTTGGTTGGTAATCATACATCCAAGTGCCAGGAGAGTGACACAGTCCCAAGGACATGTAAACTCTGTATTTGGAATCCTTCTAGACCTCACCCTATGCATCTCTTCATTTGGCTGGGCCTGATGTATATATTTTATAATAAAACTGTGATCGTAAGTATAGGACCTTTCTGAGTTCTATGAATCATTCTAGTGAATTATCAAACCTGAGGGAATAAGTGGGAACCTATGAATTTTTAGATAGTCAGAAGAGCAGTTGGCCTGGAAACCCCAGAGCTTGTGGCTGGTGTCTGAAGATAAGTCTTGTGGAGGACCGTGCATTTAACTGCTGAAGTCTGTTCTAACTCCTAATGGTCAATGTCAGAACTGCAGTGCAACTTAACAAACACTTATATGGCATTTGCTGCATGCCAGGTAAGGTTGTAAGTGCTCTACAGATACAAATTCATTTAATCCTTATGGCAATCCTTTGAAGTAGGTATTTTTACTGTCCTCATTTTACAGATGAGGACGCTGAGGCACAAAGAGGTTAAATGACTGCCTGACTTGCATATGGCAGAACCAGCTGTTTCCATGCATGTCTGTTTACATGTAGGCGGTGGGTGAGGAGAGAGTAGGGAAGAGAGATTTGGAAAGAAGGAAGAGAGAAGGCACATTAACAGGTGACATGGGCTTTCCATTATTTTCATTAAAAAAAAATTTGCAGGCCGGGCGCAGTGGCTCACACCTGTAATCCTAACACTCTGGGAGGACAAGGTGGGAGGATCACTTGAGGTCAGGAGTTTGAGACCAGCCTAAGCAAAAGCAAGACTCATCTCTAACAAAAATAGAGAAAATTAGCCAGGCATGGTGGGTTATGCCTGTAATCCCAGCACTTTGGGAGGCTGAGGTGGGAAGATCGTTTGAGGTCAGGAGTTTGAGACAAGCCTGAACAAGAGTGAGACCCCATCTCTACTAAAAATAGAAAAAATTAGCTGGGCGTGGTGATTCATGTCTGTAGTCCCAGCTACTCAGGAGGCTGAGGTAGGAGAATCGCTCGAACCCAGGAGTTTAAGGTTGCATCGAGCTATGATGATGCCACTGCACTCTAGCCTGAGGGACAGAGTGAGACCCTGTCTTAAAAAAAAAATTGACAAATACATATTGAGCAGCGGCTGTGTCCAGCACAGTGCTAGGAGCTGAGATACAATGGTGAACAAGACTGATCCAGTCTTTTCCTTCCCTCATAGAGCATACAGTCCACCAGAGCAGACAACACTAAATAAGTACACAACTACTTTTCTGCAATCTGTTGCGTATAGCCTGTGAATATGTGTTCAAGTCGTTTGACTATATTGTTCTGTACACTATTGAGTTGTATTACTCTCTGGGATAGTCAGGCCCAGGGTATGCCTCTGTTTCCTTCTCCCCCTTTGCAGAAATCTCTAAACTGCACCTCAGACAGGTAGGAGAAAGTCCAAGAAGGAACAACAGCTGTGCTATCTATCCTGCCTGGCACATTCAGCTGCTATGAGTGTGTCCTTGGTCTTTGACCCATGGACTCTCAGAGTAGTGAGGTTAAAATGGGACTCTATATTATCTCCCTGAAGGTCTTGTACTATCTCCTATTGCCTCTGGATTAATGAGATTTTTTGTACATTTTTTAAATGAAATTTTTATTGAGATAATTGTTGATTCTCATGCAGTTATAAGAAATAATCCAGAGAGTTGCCTTGTACACTTTGCCTAGTTTTCCCCAACGGTAACATTTTGCAAATGTTAATATCACAACCAGGATATTGACATTGACACAATCCATCAATGTTATTCAGATTTTGCCTGATTTCCCTGTACTCATTGTGCGTGTGTTTAGTTTTATACAATTTCCTGAGGGTCAGGAAAAATGGGGCCATGGAGGAAAGGTAACTTACATGACGTGAACAGGCTACTTCATGGACTGCACCAGAGCAGCTTTGGAATTTGTAATCAGGTGGTTGGAAGTTTCTCATCTTGGTCAAAGCAAGCCTGTGGCCTTACTGTTTAGAGCTATGCCTTGTCAAATTAGTTGTATGGCTACTGTATTTCAAGCTTAACTTGGACAGACAGGCCTGCCAGGCGCAAATTTCTCAAGCAGATGATGTTAAGGAGGACAAAAATTATCCACCGAAAGACTGCGAGGACAGATGACACTCACTAGGAACAGCAAGCCAAATCTGCAGGATTCATAATACAATTGGCTAGCCCTAGGGACCTGGCCTCTTTGAAGTGGAAGATTCGAGACAGCACGAATGAGCCATCAAATTAACTCACTGGGCTGGAAAAGATGCAATGCTTTCATTGCCCCCACAAAGAAACATGAGTTTAAAAGATTAAAATATTCCCAAAGGAATCACAATAATGGAAGCAGAAATCCTTGAGACATGATAGTGAAAATGGCCAACATCTCAAATTCTCCTGACTTCCTGTCTACCTTCTTTTGGTCTCTCTCCCTTAAGTGAAAGATGAGTTTTGCTAGATTAGGTAGCAGTTGGAATTAGTTTTATTCGCCAGCAGTGTTGGGAATAAAGGCAGAGCCTGCAGGAATGTGGGCTCAAGCAACAAGTAATCATTATGGCAAAATCAAATTCCCCATCTCATCTCTGATATGCCTGTATGTAACCCTAGAGCTGAGCTTCAGTGTTATAAATCCAGCATACAAGACATGGAGCAGTGGGGTGTGGGGTCCCTTGTGTATCTAAACGCTCTGCCCAGCAAGAGAGATATATGACGGTAACTTTCTCCCCATCGCTTTTGCAATAAAATTCACCCAGTGCTCCAGGAAGAATTAGGAATGTAATTCAGCTCCAATAAATCAAGACTAAAATTAAGATGGCCAGATATGTTCAGGTGTATGGAGAATTTGAAATTTAGTGCCCTGGTAATGGGTAGTAGCAGATTATCTAATTATGGGGAGAAAGAAGAAATATTGCTCTCTGGGGTAAAAAGCTAAATGCTCTAATCCATTAAACTACCACATTTCTGCCAAAGCTAGATTAATATTAAAGTTCATGTAATGTCTGACTTTTTTTTTTAAAGGAATGAAGTCAAATGTTAAGAAAAAAATATAAATGAAAAAGCTATAGTTCACAATAATTCCAATTTGACTACTTGTCAAATAGTTGTGTATTTTATCTTTGGGTGTGATGTACATGTACCTGATTATAATAAAGTTCTATTCTTTCCTAGCAATATATCTGCTTAAATTTTTATCAACGTATCTTGAAACTATTCTGGACAGACTTTCAGTGAGGCTCTCATGAATTAGATATGCTTTTCAGGGGGCACTGAGGACATGAGGCACTGGCAGTGGGTGATCCTTCCCATTCGTTCCGGTCCTGCCTTCCTGCCTTCTTCCCTGTGGGAATCCTAATGTGCCCACTACTGACTGTGATCAACCGTGGCTTCAGGTATAATTGGGTGGAGTCAATGGAAGACCAAGGTTTAATAGGGAGTAAAAATGAGAATTCCCATATATCTATTAAAAATTTTAGTGAATAATCTTATTGCTGAACTGGATGGGGATGGGGTGTTTAACTGGGAAGTCAGGTCACGGATGGATGATTGTGTAATCCTTGAAGTTAGGTCACCCTTTTCTACCATATTGTGACAGCAGCCACTTGGAAAGAGATTTATAGCCACAGAACTTCACAAAATACTTCATTATATCTTGGATGCCTGGGTGTAACTGTGCCTACAGACACATGGTCTTTTGATATTGCCCCCAGTTCTATTATTTCCATTTGTTTTAAAACTAATATTTATTCTAACGAACAAAAAGTTCATGAATCCTTGACTGTAGAGTGATCCCTCCCTCTCTGGAATTTTCTGTCTGTTCTTGAAAGTAGCATGTGGAATAGGGACATGTATCTGATCAGGGCAGTTCAATGAAATCCAGTGATCAGCGTGGTGACAAAGTGTCTTCTAATCCTGAAATCACACAATTCCCATTCGTTCCAGCCATGGTCTAATCGAGGTGTTAGTTACCATGTGGCTTAGTCTCTGCCTCCTCCCTAGCTCCTAAATTAACACGCGATGTTAATGTTGTAGAGGGCCCAGTATGGAGCACAGAACCTAGTAGACGCTCAGTAAATGATATCCAATTATTTTTCTTTGCTTTCAAAGAATGCAGAGTGGCTGATAGCCTCCCAAAGAATGCTCTATGGGCCCTGTTTCAGGAATTTGTTCACAGACCATTGGATTATATACTCTATGAGGGTAGGGATGTAACTGTGTTATCTGCAGGGCCTAGCCGAGAATCTGGCACGTAATAGGCACTAAATAATATTTGGGAGAATCATTGAATGGTCAGTGCTGCAGCCTTCTGGGAATTATAGAAAGGGGCATTCCCTTTTCAGAAGGAACAGCATGCATGAAAGTGGCTGCACTCTCTTTCAGGCGGGTCTCATTGATCTTTTAGAAACAAAATAAGAAAAATAGCATGGTCCTTTTTTCCAACAGCTTGAAAGATGTGAGAATCAGAGACTTTTAAACTGGTAAGAAATATGAATTCATGTCTTACCAAAATCTCGAGATGCTCTGCCACCATTTGTCTTACCTCGAATGGGCTCACGTATTGAGCAGGTTGGCACTTCAGGGATGGCAGGTGGAAAAAGAATTTGGCTTTATAAAATTGTGGGTTATGCTTTTACAATCTTCTAGAGCCGTTTGTCCTTTACTGATCATTTTCTATGCTAGGCACAGTGCTGGGTAATTTTTTTATACATTCTCATTGCAAGTTAAATGAGATCGGTGATCTTTACCCCTATTTCATATGAGGAATTTCACGTGCAGTGACTTTCGCAAGGTCTTATACTTAATACATGGTGAAGCTGGTCTGTTTGACTCCACTCCTTTTTTTTTTCAATTGCTTTATTGAGCTATAAGTCGCATATTGCAACATTTACCATTTAAAGTGTACAAGTCAGAGGTTTTTAGTATATTTACAGAGTTATGCAACCATCTCATTTCTTCTTAAAATTAGGTACACATTTATTTTGTCTAATGCCTAGGGCAGCTTTTTTCTAAGGTTGGCAACAACTGATTTCACAAGTTGATTAACTAGAATTTTACTGGCATACCTGTCATGTGGTTTACAGGTTAAGACTGAGCTGGACACTTCTGCTTGAATCCCAGCACCTTGATTACTGGTTATGTGACCTTGGGCCAGTTCAGTGACCTCTCTGTGCTTCAGTTTTCTTATTTCCCAAAGGGGATAATAAAAGAGTGAATTCACTTAAAGCACTTAGAATGGTGCCTGAGACTTACTAAATGCTCAATAAATGTTAGCTGTTATTATTAAAAGTGCATTAACAGATCCTCATAATGATAACTGCGTATTACAGGATCCTAAAATTAGCTTCTGAATCATGAAAATTAAATTGTCAGTGAAATGTTAAATGGTCAGTGAAAAGTTATTTTATTATATTCTAATTCTTTGCAAATCAATGATCCATGGAATGTCAATAATTTGCTAACAACTGTTCTTTTACAATTGACCATTTGGCATTTGGAAGGTGTTTTCCCATTTAACACATTGACTGCCACACTAGAAAAAAAATTTTTTTTCCCTTGGGGCCACAGTGTTTTATTACAAAAATAGAATGAAAACTTCTAAAACAAAATGATCTTTTCTAATTTAATGAAAAATTTGTTATTTTCTATTGTTTTCTGTGCGTGAGTTATATGCAACTTGAAAAATACTTCACATAACTCCCAAGGTAGAGACACATGAGTTATATATGCTTCGTGAGGCCCTGGGCTTTATACTGGTGTGAGTTAAGTATAACCCACATGGCAGTTAATGTGTTAAGCACTACTCACTGTGACAGAGAGAGCTAGTTGCCCACCTAGTATCCCTTTATTCCTTCTTCCTCATTGACAGAACACAGCTTTATTCTGGGTGGCAATGTGCCCACTAAAGGACTGTATCTCTGGCCTCCTCCCAGCAGGGAGGCCAAAGAGATGTAAACAGATATAGGGGCACAGGGCTTCCAGGAAAGCCCCTTCAGGCGAACCGACTCAGCCGGGAGAGGAGCCTTTTGCTGTCCCCCTTGCTCCTCCTTTGGATGTTAATCCAAAGGATGTCTGGAGCTCTGATATCAATAGTGGGCCATAAATTGAACTTAAGGGTGGAAACCACTTGTTTAGCGTGGAGAAGCAGAAAAACAGAAGCTGGATGCCTCATACCAAACATGGACTATCTCCCAACTTCTTTTATATGAGAGAACAACAACCAACTTTCATGTTATTTGGGCTTTCTATTATATACACCTGTACCTAATTGTAATTTACACTTATACTTTCCTTGGTCAGCTCAAAATGGGCTTAAAATGGTTCATTCTTTCAACAAACATGTACTGAGCACCTACTATGGGGTAACAGTTATTGTTTTGAGCGGGGCATGCACGGAAAAATAGTCTCTCAAGGAATTAAGTTGGCCAAAGAGACACATAATCAACAACAGTACAGTGGTGTCTGTGTCAGGATCTGGGGCCAGGGGAGATTTATTATCAGCATAGACTTGACTTCCGGGAGGACGCAACCAAGTTGAATATTGAAGAGGTTATTAAGAGAAGGAAAGGGCATTTCAGGCAGAGAAGTACCTCACGGAAATGATCCAAGAAGCACAGTAGCAATTCTACAAGGAAATGAATTGTTTTGATCCTGTGCACTGCGAATATTATCTAACCCCTGGCTGCAGGAGCAGGTCTTTATCTTTCTGCCATCCCCTCATCCTCTAAATCTAAGTTAGTGGTGAGAAATCCTGGTACATAGTAGTACCAGGTAGTATCTGTTCAATCAATGTCGTGCACAGTAAGAACTGAATAATAGATGTAAGGATTCAGAGGATTAAGACTCACAAGGTAGAAGTTGGGAAGAGGTGGTCTCCCTCTCTGTCCTCCTGCCCTTTGCTCATAGCTGACCTAAAATGAAGGAAAAGAGTAAAATAGTTGGGATGGGAGGGCTGGGTGGCCCATCTCCTGTCAACCCTGTCCTCTTGCTGTCCAGGTGGAGGAGAGGGAAGTGTCAGGGGAAGGGGTGATTTGCAGTAGACACAATGTGGAATGCTTACAGCAGACCCAGCTGGGGCAGTGGTTTGCATGAAAGGTATATAGACTGGGCCTGCCTCTATGGTATGCATAATAACTCCCCAAATTAACCTGAACCCTCTAGTCTCTGAATATGCAAATACAGGTTTACAGTTTCTAATTTAAAGAACATTTATAAAGTTAAAAATGTTTCTGAGGGCAATAAATAGTGAAATCCAATCCTGTAAAAATTGTCTTGATCTATTATAATATACAGGCATGCCTTGAAGAT